>NC_056750.1:57818600-57841100 GCF_019279795.1 Protopterus annectens | reverse complement strand
GGATCACTGGTGTGATGATGTGAGGTTCTGCCAGCTATGCTAGGAGAAGTAAGGAAGTGGATGTGTAACATACGCCAGCATAGCTACCTGGAGTTTTGTAAAGAATTATATGTCATTTGTATATCAAACTGACTTGTACAGATGCTTATGTTGAAAATGTAGCTGTAAAGCTGCTTGTGTTAAAAGTGTACCAACAGAGGGTCCTGCTGGGCAGAAAAGAAATACACCTGTATGTCAGACTGCATTGTAACTGTTGAAATGAATATTTTATAACAGAGGATACTGGATGAGAAGAGGCTACTCTTAGTCCATGTAACTTTGAAAAATAACCTGAAATTAAATTACCTGGTATAGGCCATAAAGATTGTATCTTACAGTTCTGATTGCAGCTAGAGACGAAATGTCTGTGAAAACCAGGGCTTGGGAATCCCACTGTATTGTCCTTAGGGTGAATTAATTGTAATCCTGGAAAGGTAAAAGTTTTGAAATGGTTTTATAGCTTCCAGATGCTATAACACATCTCAGCAAAGCTCTTTGTGTATTTATTATTGACACATATGTGTTAGACTCTGGTTCATTTGCTAGTAAAGGGGGAAGTATGGGAACCACAAGTCAGATGACCAGCTATGTGTGATGTCATTCTGCAAGCCGGCACTGAAATGATGCTTTAATACTAGATGATACAGAATTGTTAGGGTAGTCTGTTTTTGAAACCCGACAAAGAAGAAAGACTACTCACCTACTTCATCTTGCCTTGTTCTAGTAAGTGAACTAGGCAACAGTAATTCTTTAGATCAGGCAGGAAAATATAGTGAGATTAGTTAAGTATTGTTTTTGTATCTGTGGGAATCTTTCTGTGTTATTTTTAATATTTTCTGTAATTGAAACTTGGGTGTTTATTGTAAATAGATGTTTAGTATTCTGATGTTCTTTTATTATTTATTATTAAATGCATTTAAACTTTTCATTGTTTCTGGTCTTTTAGAGAATATGTTAACCTTTTAATTATTTGGTGATGCTATGACTGCTCCTAAAAGCCTTGCTGCATTGGTCAAACACTACCATTTGTATTTGTATTAATTTTACTCAGTATTATTGAATAACCTTGTAAGAGCCTTAGAGTAGTTGGTTAGTGGCAGTATAACAACCTTATAGTCTGGATAAAGGTAGCAGAGCTAGTAAATATGTGCCAGCCTTTCCAGGTGTGTGTGTGTCTGTGTGTGTGTGTGTGTGTGTGTGTGTGTGTGTGTGTGTGTGTGTGTGTGTGTGTGTGTGTGTGTGTGTGTGTGTGTGTAAATCAAATATCAAACACTGTGTTTCTATGTGTCAGCTACTTGGAGCAGGGACACAGAGCACAGTCTTCACAGAGAGGGTGGTGGAGGACTTGGTTTGGAACATTTGGCTAAAGACTCAACTCTACAGCTGTGGGGAGTCTTACTGGGGATCTGGAGAGAGAGGGAGGAAAACCCAGCCCCCGGACTGTGTGTGCTCCCTGTGTGCTCTTAAGGAAATTGTGCTTGATACAGAGAGCTGCATCTGGAAATGCTGTGTGCATCTGTTTTTGTTCCATGTGAACATCCCTTACCAGTGTCTGTGGTAAGGATTGAGGCTCCTTGATTACTGGCCCACAGCAGGGATGCCATAAGTGGAATAAGAAAGAGGTTCATTGTGTCCTTTTACAGTAAACTGTTCTCAAACTGTTTTGTATTCATATTTTGTTGAGATTTGATATATAGGTTTTACATGACTATCCTATATTCAGATTGCTGTGTTTATAATGAACAATGTTTTCTTACTTTTTTTCTTACTTATTTGTTTATTGTGGTTGGTTGAAAATGCATTAATGTGTGCTACATGCCACCAGGGTGCACTGCAGTGTCTTGTTCTCCTTTTTCTTCAGTATTATGCAACCGTGGCATTAGTATATATAAGTAAATGAGGTGGGGGCCAAGCCTCCATTATAGCAATGCAAGGCACGGCATTAGTATATATAAGTAAATGAGGTGGGACCATGCCTCCATTATAGCAATGCAAGGCACGGCATTAGTATATATAAGTAAATGAGGTGGGGCCACGCCTCCATTATAGCAATGCAAGGCCTGGCATTAGTATATATAAGTAAATGAGGTGGGACCATGCCTCCATTATAGCAATGCAAGGCACGGCATTAGTATATATAAGTAAATGAGGTGGGGCCACGCCTCCATTATAGCAATGCAAGGACCTTGCCCTAACAAAAAATGCCTTTTTCTCTCTTTTTATCGTATTTATGAGCCATACTTAATAAGTTAAAAAATGTATGAAAGATAACTCTTAATACAGTGATTGAATTTAACACAGGTACAGCAATTGTATGTACTTGTTTCACACTATTACACAAACTGTGGCATTATTATTTTATTGTTTATTTCCATTATTTAAGCAGGATAGTCAAGCTGGACTCAAGTCCCTTTTCAGTGAAGTCTCGGAGAGAAAAGCTCCACGGTTAACAATGAACAGCACACATTACAACTATTAGCATGCAGAGAATGTTCAATAGTGTTAGACAAATTAGAATCAATATATAGAGTCAAATTATGACGCTCATGCAAATGTGACTACACAAATTAGATGCTGGTAGAAGAGTTGCATTTATAGTATATACAGTTTGAGTTATAGTACTTCTTTTATTGTGTAATTACAAAAGAAACAAAAAACAGAATAGCCTCACAGAGAAGAAAGTACTATATTGTAGGTGGGATAGAAAGACATGAAGGTGAAAGTGGAGAATAAATATGTAAGCAGTAAGCTTTGACAGGAATATGAGACAAAGATTTGGCAGTAAAAAATACTGCAAAGCTACATTGAGCAGGAGTGGATATTATTTATTTATTAGTTGAAACTGAAAGGGAAGAAACACGTTTTGTGTAACTAAGTTTTTACTGTAATGAGAACAATATCATTTGTCATTTAAGTTAGCCATTAATTACATACACTTTATTTACATTAATTACATATTGGCTATGCCCATGTACCAACCCTGATTAAGTTATAAATTGAAAACATATTCTGTAATTATCATAAGTTGTAATTAAGTCACCAACTCTGCTTCCAATCTGATGTCTCTTATTTTTAATTGCGTCTGTCCATGAGAACTGTGAGTCCCTGCCAGGGAACACTACTAAGCCATTGTATATAATCACTTTGTTTTTATAATTGTTTGCTAACTTCTGTGTAATCTATGTAAGTTTGTCTATGTGGAACTTTTCTCCCCGGGTCTCCGCTGAATATGGACATGTATCCAGTCGGACTATCCCGGTAAACAAATGTAAAATAAATAAATAAATATGTTTAGTAATAGTGTTTTTACTTGTTTGAATAACATTCTAGTGTTTCATGCCACAGGAGAAAAACAAGTAGCCATGTGATGATTTGAAACTTGTATTGTAGAAATTTGATTAATTGGATTATATTGCAGGTACTAGGTCTTTTAACATGAATAAACAAAGATTCCAGAATGAAGTTTTGTTTTATGAGTCTAATACTATTTTTCATCACTCCTCATGATTATTGTTTTTTCATTCAGATGATGAAGAATTGTATGATTTAAATTATTTTTGTTTTTTTTACTTTTGATATATTTTTGTATGTAAAATCATCTACTTGGCTAGTGATCCTGGCAAAGATGGCCACCTGACATAAAACTAACCCAGCAACTATTCAGCAAAAAATGTACAATTCCCACAGAAGAAATGGGAGAAGATGCATTGGGGGGGGGGGGGGGGGCATCAGAAGATGTAATTAATTAGATGGTGGGTTTAACTGGTACCGTGCAAAAGGAATGGCTCTATTACTTTGTATGAAAAGCTAACTTGTGTGACCCAAAATGTCAACAAAATGAAGGGCATGATTGAACCACAAAAGGACGAGGTAGAAATAATCTGATTCCAACTAAGAGAGGTGAGGCACAAGAAAACAGTGAGCTGAGGAGAGTTCCATGAAACCTTTGAGCTGGTGGTTGAACTTTAGAAACAGTTGCAATGGCTACACAACAATGAAGATGATAAGGAGAACAGGTGGACGCGATCTAAGTTCTGTGTATTAGGCCATCAGGGAGGGGACTTGACAATTCTTCTCCTTAGTATCTTTAATGAGTGGCTATGTGTTGGAAATGGAAAGGAAATAAAGGTGGAAAGAGTGAACACACTGGGGAGGAAAAGAAGCCCAGCAGACATCATGAGGTATGTCTTCCCTCATAACACCAAAGAGAGGGGATTCTGCAGCAGGTGAGAGAGATAAGTAGCCTTACCTACAGACAGATGCTCATAAGCTTTGAGATCTTTATTTTAGTAGTTTACTGTTTTTCTGTTCATTGGTTTGGACTTTTGAGTAAATATATACGAGTTCCCTGAAAATGATTGACACAAAACAACCAGACAACCAAAATAGCGGAACTGTAAACTTTACTGTTGGGGAGACATAGGGATTATATCATCAGAGAAAAGCTAACAACAGCAATAAGTTTTCTTACAACAGGTCCATTTAAAATGTCATCCCTAGGTGCTGGGGAGCAAGCTGTGCTGAGGCCTAAAGAATTGCCCAAAACATGACATGAGCATGTCTACAGTCAGCTACAATGTTTTATGACATCTGTGTAGTGCAACATAGCATATAACATATGTGTAATGCCATCATAGCTCAGTATAATATTTTGTGGCATTGCTTATCATATACCATGTGTGCTGTCATAATGTGAGTGTTGCAATATGTACTACGCATCATTGTGGTAATGTCTTCAATGGCCTTCAAGAAAATCTGTGTATGAAAACACACCAGTCATCAGTCAGGCTTCCTACCATAACTATGCATAATGTGCATGGCAATATATACTGCACAGCATCTGCAGAGACTGCTATGACAGCCTGAATAATGTTAAAGACAAAGCACTTCACAGAGCACTAGTACAGTGTATTGTAATCTGACATAAGATGTGTGTGTCAAGGTACAATGTATATTATGTGTATAGACTGGCATGTTGTGCATGCAGTGTGCCATAACTCTATATAACATCAGTGTGGCAGACCACGTCTGGGTTAGAGTGCATATGATAACACTGTAGTACTTTATCATTATCAACTACTGTGACCCATATAGTGCAATGCAGGATGTTAAAACGTAGTGATTCAGGTTCCCAGCAGTGCCGTAGCTCTACAAGTCTACAAGTGTTCAGCTTACATTATCGCAGGCATTTATGATGTCAACAACTGGGGTAATGCACACTGATTCACATTCAGGAAGAAGCTGCAATGTAATGCAGTATGAGATCTTTTCAGAGACCATCCTCACCCTGTTCCCCTAGTCTTGAACTTTGGGACTGATGTCCCACCTAGACACATTACTAGACAAGGAATATTTTACAGATAATGACTCATTCAAAAGCCACAGGCCACCACACTATGATAAAAATGCTTTAAAGAATTCTGTACATGTTTTGCATCACTGGTGACAGAGGCTTTGGAAAACTAAGAATGTTTTCCAAGCATAGATGTTTACATACTTCAGTAATATGCATTTGAAATAATGAATGCACTACAACTGACAGATGAGCATTAAAATGAATTTTATTTAACCTTATTCCATAGTCACACATAACTGTCTCAAACTTAAGTATAATTGCTTTTAGTATCAAAAATTCCTTGACCACTAAAGTCACTTACACCTGGTTCTTATCCTATGACTTTATTAATATTTAAGATCACATTTTGACTTCTACAAAATACCATGTTTTATAATAATTGGTAAATCTGAATATTTGGGCATACAAGTTCAACCTGATTCACTTAAGCAATAATCCACATTTTGGTGAGGGTAACAGAGGGTTGACCCATTGTTAGTATAATTTAATGATGGTGATAAAGCTTGGATGCCATAGGTGATCCTCCATTACACACAAAAAACATGATTTATTGGAATTAAACAAAATCATTCTTTAGAAAAGGAATTTCTTACTTTTTAAACTCTGTCATTGTTGGAGAGAAGATTTTTCTTCTCTAAGGGAGAATATTTCTATGTACTGCACATGTGTACATAAGCAGTTAGCAGGTATGCAATCAAGGAGACTCTTGAGTGGCCCATCTCAGCTTCCTTATAATGTCAGAACTGCCGAGGTAAGTGACTTGCTCAGTCAAACAACATATAAATAGAGGCAGAGAGAATCAATCCCCCGACTACAAGTGGAAGTTGATTAACTGTTTATAGCTCCAGTGCTCTGCACTACCAGACATAACATCACGTGCACTGTACACTGGTTTCCTTTACTTCCAATTACTTTTATAATGTGTATCTGAAGTTTCTGCTGAGGCTTGGATCATTTATTCCATTTGTTTAAATTTATAATTATATGTAACACAGAGTCAATATTCATTTTTCCCATGTTAGAGAACATGACACTGCATTTGTTGTTTTCAGTATGACAATCTGTCTTTGTATTTGTTGCCTGCTGCTGGCTAGCTAACAGTTATGAGATATCTGAAATTGGAAATAAGATTAAAGTGTTCATAATTTTTATTTCTGTTTTAGTATCGCCATTGTTCTTTAATTTCGCATTGTTACCATACTCAGTCCTGTGAATACTTGTTCATTTGCCATGACCATTTTGAGTGGTATAGCTAATTCCTTTAACTAGGTACCATTGAATAGTTTGGGCTATGTAACGCCACCATGTAATAACTGCTTGTAGCTCTGTATTCTATTTTGCACAGTATCAGTGGCCCAATTCACACCATGCTTCCCTTTGGGACTACAAAATTCAGAAGGCTGTGGGTTCTAGTTCCATCTTAGATAATTAGATTAATTCTCCATTACGGACACTGCAGTACAACATTAACTGGTGTTGCACTCCTGGGTGAGCCATCCTTTGGATAAAATACTAAACCAAGGCTACATCTGCCTATGTCAATGAGCCCTCAAGTGAATTTAAAAGATTCCCTGGCACTTATTGGCAGCAGCAGCAGCAGTATAAAATTACACCAATGCCCACACCAAACATCTCCTAGTCAGTAGAAATACCACATTATGAGTCCTCTGAAATGAGGCTACCCGCTTAGTTGGACTACCCCACTCAACAAAGGAGAGATAAGATAGATAGACAGATAGATATAGATAGATAGATAGATAGATAGATAGATAGATAGATAGATAGATAGATATATAGATAGATAGATAGATAGATAGATAGATAGATAGATAGATAGATAGATAGATAGAACACAAATGTTTTGAAGTTATGGCTTGAAAAGGTCCAGTATGACGTAGCCTTTCTACCTGGACAGCACATACATAAAATAAAATAAAATATATAATAGAAGGTCATGCCTATTACCTTCAGCCAACAGACATTGTAATTTAATTTTTGGACACTAACATTCTTGTTCATTCCCATCCTCCAGCTACATAGCATACAGTTTGCACAGTCCCAGAAACATAATTGACTTACTTCTCTAGAGCAGGTTTAGTGGAAATATTTTATATGCGATTTTAAATATCATTCATGTGGCACAAATGTATACATTTTATCAGGCATTGTTTTCATGCATAAAAAGTCCAATAATATTATGCAGCCAGCAGGTGGCAGCAAAGACTTGTTCATATAGGCATATTTTCTTAACTGCTTATTAAATAAATGGCAACAAAGTTCGGTCATTTAAATGCCCAATATTTATATTTACATTAAATTGTGGAGCACACCCATGAGCTGCAGGCATGAGGAGGAGATTGTGTAACCTTGAGTAGCGTTGTAGGCATGGGACAGACAGTTAATTAGTTAGAAATCATCCGATTCTTGTAGTACAGCACAGGAAGGGGAACGGAATGCACATGCAGCAATGAAAGCTTCTCAAGAAATGCAGGCTGGAAGCAGCCTGCACTGAACTGACCGAGTGTTGTGGACATCACAGACCTATAAGGAAATGCAATGCCAGTGATGTGGTAAGGTCATACAGTGTAGCAGACATTCACAATGTTGAAAGACCAGGACTCCCATGTGCTAATCAGTTGTGCACTGTACATGGCACATTGGTGTTTCATCATACTGTACAGCACCAGCTGCAGCTGGGGCCCAACATAGGACAAGCCCTGGGGCCCAACATAGGACAAGGCATACTGCTTCTGACAAGCCAGATGCCAGCAGTGAAGCAGGCATGTATGTTGCGTCATTGATGAGAAGGGTGAGGATGATAATAGTCACCCATTTGTTAGCCAGGTAGGCCCACTCAACACACATTCCTTTTCCAGGGTTGACATAGGAACCATGCCTGGTTAAGTTACTTGTTCAGAGTCACAGAGTAGGCAAATGAGGGTAAAGGAATCAAACCGTGCACCACAAGAACTACAGCATGCAGCCTTAATGCTCTGCACTAACTGCCACATTTAACCTAAATCATGAGCTCATAATACCAGGACACAGATGAACATTTTGTTCTATTCAGCCTGGAAGATTTACAGTCAAAAGCCATACACTAGGAAATTATCTATCTTCTTCTTTCGGCTTTTCCCAGGTCGGGGTTGCCAGAGCAGATCACCTGTCTGCTCATGATTGGCAGTGGAGGTTTACAGTGTTGAGTTGCCAGCCCGGCGCCCAATCTTCCACAGAAGGCACACACATGCATGCAGTCATGCTTAGGGAAAATTTAGTGTGTCCAATACACCTCCAGCATGTCTTTGGGATGTGGGAGGAAACCGTAGCACCCGGAAGAAATCAATGTGACCACAGGGAGGACATGCAGACTCCGCACAGAAGGTACCCCAGTCAAGGATCGAACCAGAGAACCTCTTGCTGTGAGGAGGCAATGCTAACCACTGCACCACCACAGCCACCACACTAGGGAATTATCTATGAACTGCATTAATCATAGACCTTAAAAAATCAAGCCTTTAAAATGCTAAACCAAGAAATATATAAAATTCCCCCAAAAAATTCTACATAAAATTAGAACAGTCCAAATAAATAAAACAACTCCAGAAGTATTTCCTGTTGTGGTTCTTTAGAGCAAGGAATATAAATGTGGTAAGCACTACTTTTACTTGATAAGCGATAAAAAAGCACACACACACACACCGAAACCCAACCAAATAAAACAACCACCACGTAAAAGTTAACATATTGAATAGCAAAACTGGTAAGCATTTTCACTATATAGACCAAAAGTGAAAACATACAACATCCACATTTAAATAGAATTACATCACTACCTGTTGCATGTAATTCTATTTAAATGTGTATGTTGTATGTTTTCACCTTTGGTCTATATAGTGAAAATGCTTACCAGTTTTGCTATTCAATACATTCATTAAATAGAATTACATCACTACCTGCTACAACCCAGCCAATGGGGATGCACAAGCCAGTGCATTTCTTTGTGCCGGTCTCAAGCTCGGATAAATGGGGAGGGTTGCGTCAGGAAGGGCATCCAGCATAAAACTTTGCCAAATATTTCATGTGGACACCAATAAATATCTCCATACCGGATCGGTCGAGGCCCGGGTTAACAACGACCGCCACCAGTACTGTTAGCCAACAGGGTGCTGGCAGAAATTCAGCTACTGTTGGCTGAAGGAAGAGAAGAAGTGGAAGGCATGGCCGAAGGCAGGAAGAGAGGAGAAAGGCTAGGACTGTGGTAGTGAGGGTCGGAACTTTGAATGTTGGCAGTATGACTGGTATAGGGAGAGAGCTAGCTGACATGATGGACCAAAGAAAGGTTGGTATATTGTGTGTGCAAGAGACCAGATGGAAGGGGAGTAAGGCTAGGTGTATCTGAGGTGGGTTCAAATTGTTTTATCATGGTGTGGATGGGAGGAGAAATGGTGTAGGAGTTATCCTGAAGGAACAGTATGCTAAAAGTGTTTTGGAGGTGAAAAGAGTGTCGGATAGATTGATGTTTATGAAACTGGAAATCGATGGTGTAATGATGAATGTTGTTAGTGCATATGCTCCACAAGTTGGGTGTGTGATGGATGAGAAAGAAAAATTTTGTAGTGAGTTGGATGAAATGGTGATGACTGTACCCAAGGGTGAGAGAGTGGTGATTGGAGCAGATTTCAATGGGCATGTTGGTGAAGGGAACAGAGGGGATGAGGAAGTGATGGGTAGGTATGGTGTTAAACAAAGGCATGCAGAAGGTCAGATGGTAGTGGATTTTGTGAAAAGGATGGACATGGCTGTGGTGCATACGTATTTTAACAAGAGGGAGGAGCATAGGGTGACATACAAGAGTAGAGGAAGCTGCACACAGGTGGATTATATCTTATGTAGGAGGGCCAGTTTAAAGGAGATTGGAGACTGTAAAGTGGTGACCGGGGAAAGTGTAGTTAGGCAGCATAGGATGGTGGTTTATAGGATGACGTTGGTGATCAAGAAGAGGAGAAGGAATGTGAGGGCAGCACCAAGGATCAAATGGTGGAAATTGAAAAAGGGTAATTGTGAGGTGGAGTTCAGGGATGAGTTAAGACAGGAACTGGGTGGCTGGGTAACTACAGCAGAGCTAGTAAGGGAGATGGCTAGAAAGGTGCTTGGTATGACATCTGGACAGAGGAAGGACGACAAGGAGACATGGTGGTGGAATGAGAATGTACAAGAGAGTATACAGAGAAAGAGGTTGGCAAAGAAGAAGTGGGATTGTCAGAGAGATGAAGAAAGCAGACAGGAGTATAAGGAGATGAGGTGCATGGCAAAGAGAGAGGTGGTGAAGGCTAAGGATAAGGCATATGAAGAGTTGTATGAAAGGTTGGACACTAAGGAGGGAGAAAAGGACCTGTACCGATTGGCCAGACAGAGGGACCGAGCTAGTAAAGATGTGCAGCAGGTAAGGGTGATAAAGGATAATGAGGGAAACATACTCACAAGCGAGGAGAGTGTGTTGAGGAGATGGAAAGAGTACTTTGAGGGGTTGATGAATGAAGAGAATGAGAGGGAGAAAAGGTTGGATGATGTGGGATAGTGAATAATGAAGTGCAATGGATTAGCAAGGAGGAAGTAAGGATAGCTATGAAGAGGATGAAGAATGGAAAGGCTGTTGGTCCAGATGACATACCTGTGGAAACATGGAGGTGTTTAGGTGAAATGGCAGTGGAGTTTTTAACCAGATTGTTTAATGAAATCTTGGAAAGTGAGAGGATGCCTGAGGAATGGAGAAAAAAGTGTTTTGGTACCGATTTTTAAGAATAAGGGTGATGTGCAGAGCTGTAGTAACTACAGAGGGATTAAATTGATCAGTCACAGCATGAAGTTATGGCAAAGAGTACTGGAAGCTAGGTTAAGAAGGGACGTGATGATTAGTGATCAGCAGTATGGTTTCATGCCGGGAAAGAGCACTACAGATGCAATGTTTGCTCTGACAGTGTTGATGGAGAAGTAAAGAGAAGGTCAGAAGGAGTTGCACTGTGTTTTTGTAGACTTAGAGAAAGCATAAGAGTGCCTAGAGAGAAGTTGTGGTATTGTATGAGGAAGTCAGGAGTGTCAGAAAAGTATGTAAGAGTGCTACAGGATATGTATGAGGGTAGTGTGACAGCAGTGAGGTCTGCGGTGGGAGTGATGGATGCATTTAAGGTGGAGGTGGGGTTACATCAAGCATCAGCTCTGAGCCCTTTCTTATTTGCAATGGTGATAGACAGGTTGACAGACTAGATTAGACAAGAGTCCCCGTGGATTATGATGTTTGCAGATGACATTGTGATCTGTAGTGAGAGTAGGGAACAGGTGGAGGAGACCCTGGAGGGATGGAGATATGCTCTAGAGAGAAGAGGAATGAAGGTCAGCAGGACTAAGACAGAATATATGTGTGTGAATGAGAGGGATGTTAGAGGAATGGTGAGGATGCAAGGAGTAGAGGTGGCAAAGGTGGATGAGTTTAAATACTTGGAATCAATAGTTCAGAGGAACGGAGAGTGTGGAAGAGAGGTGAAGAAGAGAGTACAGGCAGGATGGAGTGGATGGAGAAGAGTGTCAGGAGTGATTTGTGATAGACGAGTAGCAGTAAGAGTGAAAGGGAAGGTCTACAAGAGGGTAGTGAGACCAGCTATGTTATATGGGTTGGAGACAGTGGCATTGACAAAAAGGCAGGAGTTTGAGCTGGATGTGGCAGAGTTAAAGATGTTAAGATTTGCACTGGTTGTGACGAAGGTGGACAGGATTAGGATTAAGTATATTAGAGGGTCAGCCCAGGTTGGAAGGTTTGGAGACAAAGCCAGAGAGGCAAGATTATGTTGGTTTGGACATGTGCTGAGTATATTGGGAAAAAGATGCTAAGGATGAAGCTACCAGGTAACAGGAAAAGAGGAAGGCCTAAGATAAGGTTTATGGATGTCGTGAGAGAGGACATGCAGGTGGTTGGAGTGACAGAGCAAGATGCAGAGGACAGGAAGAAATGGAAACAGATGATCCCCTGTGGTGACCCCTAATGGGAACAGCCGAAAGAAGATGATGATGACATCACTACCTGTTACACAACTAACCAATCATAGGAACCACATATTTAAAGATACAGGTACCTGATGTCTATAAAGCATGAAACAAAAAAACATATTTCTAAGAGACAGATAAAAGTAAAAAAATTAAAAAAATAAAAACATCATATAAGTGTGCAGAAATTACTTCTTCCTCAAACTCCTAGATTTTAAAACCAGGTGCAGAGGGATGTGCTCTGTCCTGCTGTGGTGCTTTATGAATTAGATTTTCTACAATGAATCCTTCACTTCTCAGGAACTCCATAACTTGTTTCTATGTCTTTGACTTCTCCATTACTAATTTCCTTTCCTATTTTTCCTCTTTGTTTTCTTATTTTTGTACTGTAAAGTTTTCCATGTCCAGATTCCTTTGCCTGTATTTCTCTTCAAATATCTTTGGTGCTGCTTTTTTTCTATTGGTTAGGTAGGTTTGCTTTCTCCTTTGCATAAATATTACACCATATTAAATCTATTTTCCTTTCCCATGTTCATATTTCTTCTTCAGATGTCTCAAGATCTTCCTGCTTCTCCTTACTTTGGGGACTCTTTCCATCACGCTGTGATGTAACTGATGTTAGAACTTCTATACCAAATCCTTCACTTTGCAGGCACTCCATAACTTCAACTTCTACTTTTTTAACTTCTACTTTACTAATCTTCTTTTCTACATTTCATCTTTGTGATGTTATTTTTTATTGTGAAATTTTCCATATCTGGATGCCTTTGCCTGTAATTCTCTTCGAATATCTTTGGGGCTGCCTTCTTTATATTGATTAATTTGGCTTTCTCCTTTGTATAAATATTGCACCATATCAAATCTCTCTCTTTTCCATGTCAGCACCTATGAACTGAAGCTAATGAGCAAAAATAGAAAGAAATTGGCCTGATATTTAGGTGATTTCAGAAATAATGTGTTCTCAAGGCCACGTACCTTTGTTGCAAGACAAACACCACCACCTGGGGATAAACAACACCAACAATCCATTGAATCCCATACAAATAATGTCAGTGGTGGGACTGCTGATATACATAGTCCAGCAGCACCTTTGTCTATGCCACACCTCCCAATAATGTAGATGGAAATGTGGGCACTAGAAGTGGTTTTGTGGCCACTGGTTCTAATGTGGGCACTAGAAGTGGTTTTGTGGCCACTGGTTCTAAGACAACAGAGAATTTGCAGATACCTGTTGTCAGGCAGAAAATCGATATGACTTTGGCAGAGACATTTTTTTCTCTACCCACACCAATAAAGACAATGGATATGAGAAGGAGAGGTTGGTCCAGGAGTAGAGCTTGAGGGAAATGTAAACATCAGAATGAAGGAATGGACAGCATGTCCATAAAGAGAACGTGGACACTACAAAGTGGCCGTTAGTGTGGAATACTTCCAACAAGGTACTTTCTGATATTGAATGTTCTGTACTTACGAGAGGACTGACTTTTATTCCAGCCCATAGAGCTGATCATGAAGATACCGTTATTGACTAACGACTTTTTGCCAGACAACTTATATCGAAACTGATATAAAGAAGTGAAGGCAGTGACTCTAATACAATGACTTTTAAACATCCTAGCACTTTTATACCTACAAACCATGCAGTTTTAGATATGTTTTTGAAATTATGTGAATAAGAATTTTCAGATTTATTTCTTGACAAAAATAGATGGTGTGATTTTAATAATTTAACTTTTGCAAAGCATCAGGCACTGGACCAGTTGATGAGTAATGATTCAATAGCTATTTGACCAGCAGATAAGGGTGTTTAACTGTTGTTATGAATTCTGATTATTATTTTAAAATGATGACAGATATGTTCAATGATGCTAGTACATATATTAACATTTTTCAAAATGATGTTAAAAGTATGATATCCAGTTTTAGGGCTTCATTGTACAATACTTGGATTGAGGGGGCAATAACTGAAGATCTTTTTACGTGTTTTGTTACAAAAACACGACTGGTTCTGTGTTTCCAATGATTACCTAAGATTCCTAAGAATCCATTAATTTCCTCCTTTTAGACCCATTGATGTGGGGGCAGGGAGGCTCACTGACCCACTCTCTATTTATGTTGAAAAGTTGCTACATCCCATATTGGATGGATATAATTACGTACTGCGGGACCCAGAGCATTTTTGAATGATTTGTATATGTTTAGCAAAAGTGATTTATATGTTGAGGGATGTATGTTAATGACCTTAGATGTGAGATCACTTTTCACAGTAATTTCAAATGAACAAGGAATCATGACGGTAAAGAAGTTTTTATCACACTATAGTTGTTATGACTGTTGTTCATATTACGTTGATTAGTTATTTACTTGAGATTATTCTGGAACATAATGTTTTTGTTTATGATGAACATTTTTGTCATCAGTGTTCTGGCATAGCTTTGGGCACCCCATGTGCCAATAGCTACACCAATGCAGTTCTAGCATGGTGGGACACACAATTTGTTATGAAATCAGAATGGCGGGTTCATGCATTCCCTTCTTTAGAAGGTTTGTGGATGACCTATTTTTGATATGGTGTGGTACTCAGCAAGGTTTACATGAATTCCTGGAATATTTACATAGTACCTACTTATTTTTGGAGTTTACTATGAAGTCATCGGTGTGTGAAATTGACTTTCTTGCTGAAAAGGTGTTTAAGACTCAGGACAATATGCTTTCAAGTTGTCTGTTTAGAAATAAATGTTATCATTCTGCTTATGTACATCAGAATAGCATGCACCCCTCACATATATTTCAAAATGTTATTAAGGGGCAAGCCATATGGGCATCTCAACTCCACATTGATGAAATTGATTTTGAGAAGAGTATGTGTGTCCTATGCAATGATTTCATGAAGAAGGAGTACAAAATTGAAGAAATAGAGAAGGGTATTAAGGAAGCCACTATGCTACACCAGTAAAAGATAATGTTAGGAGTACTAGGGTCAGCAGTACAGTGAGAGCTCCCCCTCACTTTCAGTAGTGATACAAATGCACTTAGGAACATCATTTCTAAAAGCTGGTATATTTTACTTATGGATCTCTCTATATCTGAGATAGTTGGGGGTGCCCTACTTTCTATTATATGAATAAGAAGAATTTAAAAAAGGCTACATTGTTACTTGAAAAGGCACCAAAATAGGCATTTTGGTTTAGGTACCCATAGATGCGGAAAGTACAATTTATGTGATTTTCTAAATATTGATGGCACATTTATTTTTCATCCTGATGTGGGGTGGGAGTTTCATTTTTCTGCTTCAGCTGATTGCATTACTATCAATGTGGTGTCCGTCACTTTTTGTGAGGTATGTTCTTCATTCTATGTTGGCAAAACAAGCCACAGGTTTAAAGAAAGGGTCAAAGGCCATCTTTATTGTATATGTAAGGGGAAGCTGGTTAATGCCCTAGCACAGCATGTTAATACATTTGGAGCTAACCACACATTTAAGATTATAGGTATACATGTGCCGAGGTCTGACACTAAAATGGGGATATAGAAAATGATACTGAGTTAAGGGAGATTAGATGGATAATCTCACTGCAGTCCCATAAGGGCCACGGATTAAAGGAAAATGACCCCCTATGCCCACTTTTAAAATCTACAACTTTGAGGAAGAAGTAATTTCTGCACATTTATATGATATTTTTATTTTTTAGATTTTTTTACTTTTATACAAACAAACCAACACAACAAGCAAGCCATTCAGTGGCACCAACAAACCAACACAACAAGCAAGCCATTCAGTGGCACCAACAAACCAACACAACAAGCAGGCCATTCAGTGGCACCAACAAACCAACACAACAAGCAGGCCATTCAGTGGCACCAACAAACCAACACAACAAGCAGGCCATTCAGTGGCACACAACTCCCACCATTCTTGTGCATCTCAAATCTCAAAGTATGAAAATCCCTGCTGTTGTATCACTGTGAACGTAAGGCAAATGGTAAGTGTAAACTACCACTGGTAGTTTGTCAGTATTCTGCACTTTCAGCATCTTGCTAAGAGAGCTTACCAGAAAATAAATAGGAAAAATATAAAAATCAAGATATATCAGTAGATATATATATGTAAGGATAATAAATGATGAAATTTGAGCATTTAGAAGGATCCAGCAGTGACTTCAAGTGACCACAGTCTGACTTATTTCTACCTCTCTTCTTTAGATGGATAATAAACAGGTAGCAGATCCCCAGCTTCACTCACATTTGGGGCTAAGGGCTTTTTTAATGTCAGCAGCACCTTGATGTGCACCATGCAATGAGATCAGTGCAGGTAAGATACATGTATGACTTACTGCAGAAGTCTGCTGGCCTTCTCCCTTCCGCTCTGCATGCTTGCTGTCATTGTACCCCTTAGCTTCTAAAAGGTGGTTACGATCAGTTGCATAAATCCTGACCAGTTGACAAGAAAGCTAGGAGTGAACCTGTACCTACTTTATATGTCTTTGCCCAAAATACATACACATACACACACACACACACACACACACACACACACACACACACACACACACACACACACACACACACACACACACACACACACACTCACATTCCTATTTATGTGCATACAGTTATACTTAGCCCTCCAGTACTTGTGCTGCTAGTAACTCACATCAGGTCAGGTCTAACTCATCTCACCTCAGAATCATTCTTCAAGTCTTGTTCCATTAAAACACCTAAAACATGTACTCATCAAAACACCAAAAACATATAAACGTATACCCATCAAAATACCCAAAACATACACCCATCAAAATGCCTAAAACATATACCCATCAAAACACTCAAAACATATACTCATCAATACACCTAAAACATATACCCTTCAAAACACCTAAAACATATACCCATTAAAGCACCCAAAACATATACCCATCAAAACGCCCTAAAATATACCTATCAAAACACCTAAAACATAAACTCATCAAAACACCTAAAACATATAAACATATATCCATCAAAGCACGCAAAACATTATACATTCCTGAAAATCACTGACAATGAATGACAGCTTTCCTTATATATAGAAATCGGACCTGAAGACACACAAAAACACCAAACATTTTAAAGGAAAAGACAGTGACACATGTTTTTATGCTAGTATGCCTGCTGCTTCTATATACAAACTCAGAGAGTCTCACAGCTGCAGAGAAAGGCAGAACAAGTGGCAGATTGTAAAACATATTCACTTCCTCTCACTGTAGTTCTGGGACCTTTTAAAATTGTGTCCCAGTCAATACGAAGGCTCATCAAGGAAATACTCAACTGAATTAAAACATAACAATGAACTAGAACTTAACAGAACAGGTCCTGATGAATCGAGGTAGAATCATCAGGTGACTGTGATCACTGAGAGGAGCTATGATTCTTTGACAAAAGGTAAGTGGATTATTTACCTTTTCTGCAAAACCAGATAATGAAAATTGCAATCAGTCCAAAAATGATACAGAAAAATGACCATCCAAATTATAAACGCTGAAACAGAGAAATACAGAAGTCGTACACTTACCTACTCTTAGTTTGAAAGAGTTGAATGAGTGCTTGTTTATGTAGTCCAGTTTCACCATCAGTGCTGTGGCAAACTCTACCATGATTCCTACCACTCCTAAACTTTTCTCAGACTCCTGCTGGGAATATTGTACAGAAAAAGAGATTACCAAACAGAACAATGAAAACAAGAAGTCCAGATTTAATAATTCCACAAAGGTGCATAACAGTGATAAAATAACCTTTGAGTGGCTCTGGAAATGTGTTGACATTCCCATAAACCCAGGGAAAGACAGCTATAAGAGCAGATCAGCAATATAAATTTCCCACTTTACTCTGGAAAACTATTCTAGTGAAATTGCAGGAGCACATTTTATAAGGGAATACAACTGTTAGAACATAGTTCCTGCCTCTTAGAAGAAAGGAACAGTTTACCACATCAGCTTGGAGCGACATCTAGTGTCCCATTTTTAAACTTTTATCAGAATGTACTTGTAATTTTAGCATTCCCATCTCTTCTAAACGCAGAGGTGATACCTCAAAAACAACAACAATCAACTGCTAACTGCAATGATCACACTCTAAAATGTTACACTAACGCATTTAGTAACCTGTCATTTAGACAGCAAGTTAGACATTCCCATAGCCAGCTGTTACTTTCTCTCTTTGTAAACACTAACCCTTCATCTATCTTACAAAGAACATTCTTACAATATTTCATCCTGCTGCTAACCTACTTACTCACCCCTCCTGTCCTACTACAGAACTCCTCCTCCCTAACACTTATCACCTCCTGTCCACTTACTGATATCCACCTCCCTAACACTTATCACCACCTGTCCGCCTACTGATATCCACCTCACTAATACTTATCACCTCTTGTCCTACAGCTGATATCCACCTCCCTAACACTTATCTCCTCTTGTCCTACTACTGATATCCACCTCCCTAACACTTATCACCTCCTCTTCTACAACTGATATCCACTTCCTTAACACTTATCTCCTCTTGTCCTACTTATATCCACCACCCTAACACTTATCATCGCCTGTCCTCCTACTGATATCCACCTCCCTAACACTTATCATCTCCTGTTCTACAATTGATATCCACCCCCTTAACACTTATTACCTCCTGTCCTACTACTGATATCCACCTCCCTAACACTTATCACCTCCTGTCCTCCTAGTGATATCCACCTCTCTAACAATTATCACCTCCTGTCCTACTACTGATATCCATCACCCTAACACTTATCACCTGCTGTACTACAACTGATATCCTCCTCCCTAACACTTATCACCTCCTGTCCTCCTAGTGATATCCACCTCTCTAACACTTATCACCTCCTGTAATACTACTGATGACCACCTCCCTAACACTTATCACCTCCTGCCCTAACACTGATATCCACCTCCCTAACACTTATCACCTCCTGCCCTAACACTGATATCCACCTCTCTAACAATTATCACCTCCTGTACTACAACTGACATCCTCCTCTCTAACACTTATCACCTCCTGTACTACAACTGATATCCTCCTCCCTAACACTTATCACCTCCTGTCCTCCTAGTGATATCCACCTCTCTAACACTTATCACCTCCTGTAATACTACTGATGACCACCTCCCTAACACTTATCACCTCCTGCCCTAACACTGATATCCACCTCTCTAACACTTATCACCTCCTGTAATACTACTGATGACCACCTCCCTAACACTTATCACCTCCTGCCCTAACACTGATATCCACCTCTCTAACACTTACCACCTCGTGTCTTGCTATTGATATCCACCTCCCTAACACTTATCACCTCCTGTCCTACAACTAATATCACCTCCCTAACACTTATCACCTTCTGTCCTACTACTGTTATCCACCTCTCTAACACTTATCATTTTCTGTCCTCTAACTGATATCCACCTCCCTAACACATATCACCTCCTGTTCTGCTGCTGATATCCACCTCCCTAACACTTATTACCTCCTGTCCTCGTACTGATATCCACCTCCCTAACACTTATCACCTCCCGTCCTGCTACTGCTATCTACCACCCTAAACCTTATCACCTCCTGTCCTGCTACTGCTATCTACCTCCCTAACAGTTATCAACTTTTGTCCTCTTACTGATATCCACCTCCCTATCACTTATCATCTCCTGTCCTCTTACTGATATCCACCAACCTAATACTTTTCCCACCTCCTGTCTGGCTATTGATATCCACATCCCTAACACTTATCACCTCCTGTCCTACAACTGATATCCACCTCCATAACACTTATCACCTGTCCTGCTACTGATATCCACCTCCCTAATACTTACCACCTCCTGTCCTACTACTGATACCTACCTCTCTAACAATTAGCTCCTCTTGTCCTACTAGTGATATCCACCACCCTAACACTTATCCCCTCCTGTCCTCCTACTGAAATCTACCGCCCCAACACTTATCACCTCCTGTTCTATTACTGATATTCACCTCCATAACACTTCTCCCCTCCTGTCCTCCTACTGATATCCACCTCCCTAACGCTTATCTCTTCTAGTCCTATTACTGATATCCACCTCCATAACATGAATCACCTCCTCTCCTACTATTGATATCCACCTCCCTAACACTTCTCCCCTCCTGTCCTACTACTGATATCCACCTCCGTAATACTTAGCACCTCCTGTCCTACTACTGATAGCCACCTCCCTAACACGAATCACCTCCTGTCCTACTACTGATATCCACTTCCCTAACACTTACCACCTTCTGTAATACTACTGATATTCACCTCCATAACACTTTTCACCTCCTGTTCTACTACTGATATCCACCACCCTAACACTTCTCCCCTCCTGTCCTCTTACTGATATCCACCTCATTAACACTTACCACCTCCTGTCCTACTACTGACATCCACCTCCCTAACACTTATCCCGTCTTGTCCTACTAGTGATATCCACCTCCCTAACACTTATCACCTCCTCTCCTCCTACTGATATCCACCTCCGTAACATTTACTACCTCCTGTCCTACTACTGATATCTGCCTCCCTAACACTTCTCCTCTCCTGTCCTCCTACTGATATCCACCTCCCTAACACTTATCACCTCCTGTTCTACAACTGATATCCACCTCCATAACACTTACCACCTGCTGTCCTACTACTGATATCCACCTCCCTAAATATTTTCACTTCCTGTTCTAGAACTGATATTCACCTTCCTAACACTTCTCCCCTCCTGTCCTCCTACTGATATCCACCTCCCTAACACTTATCTCCTCTTGTCCTATTACTGATATCCACCTCCATAGCATGAATCACCTCCTTTCCTACTATTGATATCCACCTCGCTAACACTTATCAACGCCTGTTATACTACTGATATTTACTGCCCTAATACTTATCACCTCCTGTAATACTACTGATATCCACCTCCCTAAAACCAATCACCTCCTATCCTACTACTGATATCCACCTCCCAAACACTTATCACCTCCTGTAATACTTTGGCTTTGCTCCTGCACTAATCCAGATTAACCTCTTGTTTTCCTTCACCCTTTCCCTTGTTTAACTTTCACTGTACAAAAAAAAAAAAAAAAAAAATGTTGTTCTTTTTAAATTATCTGTTTAACTTAGTATAATTACTTATGTTTCTAATGTAACATTTTAATGCCTTTTTATGATGATACTTGTTACAACGAATGGAGCTTTTCTCCCCGGGCCTCTACTGAAAATGGACATATATCCAGCTAGACTAGCCCGGTCAACAAATGTAAAATAAATAAATAAAATAAATAAATACTACTGATATCTACCTCCCTAACACAAACCACCTCCTGTCATGCTACTGATATCCACCTCCCAAACACGAATCACCTCCTGTCCTGCTACTGATATCCACCTCCCTAACACTTACCACCTCCTGTCCTACTACTGATATCCACCTCCCTAACACTTAGCCCCTCTTTTACTACTAGTGAAAAACCACCTCCCTAACACTTATCACCTCCTGTCCTCCTACTGATATCCACCTCACTAATATTTATCACCTCCTGTCCTACTACTGATATCCACCTCGCTAACACTTATCACCTCCTGTCCTACTACTGATATCCACCTCCCTAACACTTATCACCTCCTGTCCTACTACTGATATCCACCTCCCTAACACTTATCACCACCTGCAATACTACTGATATCCACCTCCCTAACACTTATCACCTCCTGTTCTACAACTGATATCCACCTCCCTAATACTTACCACCTCCTGTCCTACTACTGATATTCACCTTGCTAACACTTATCACCTCCTGTAATACTACTGATATCCACCTCCCTAACACTTATCAACTCCAGTTCTACTACTGATATCCACCTCCCTAACAATAATCACCTCCTGTCCTGGTACTGAAATCCATGTCCCTAACACTTACAACCTGCTATCCTATTATTGATATCTACCAGTCTAACACTTATCACTTCCATTTATACTACTGATATCCACCTCCCAAACACTTAACACCTCCAGTAATACTAC
>NC_056750.1:57676100-57813600 GCF_019279795.1 Protopterus annectens | reverse complement strand
AGTGTGTCAGACTTCTGCTCCTCTTCCTACGTGCTGTGTATTCTCAGTGTGTTGGACTTCTGCTCCCCTTCCTATGTGCTGTGTATTCTCAGTGTGTTGGACTTCTGCTCCCCTTCCTATGTGCTGTGTATTTTCAGTGTGTCGGACTTCTGCTCCCCTTCCTACGTGCTGTGTATTCTCAGTGTGTCAGACTTCTGCTCCCTTTCCTACATGCTGTGTATTCTCAGTGTGTCGGACTTCTGCTCCCCTTCCTACGTGCTGTGTATTCTCAGTGTGTCGGACTTCTGCTCCCCTTCCTATGTGCTGTGTATTCTCAGTGTGTCAGACTTCTGCTCCCCTTCCTACGTGCTGCATATTCTCAGTGTGTCAGACTTCTGCTCCCCTTCCTACATGCTGTGTATTCTCAGTGTGTCGGACTTCTGCTCCCCTTCCTACGTGCTGTGTATTCTCAGTGTGTCGTACTTCTGCTCCCCTTCCTACGTGCTGTGTATTCTCAGTGTGTCAGACTTCTGCTCCCCTTCCTATGTGCTGTGTATTCTCAGTGTGCCGGACTTCTGCTCCACTTCCTATGTGCTGTGTATTCTCAGTGTGTCTGACTTCTGCTCCCCTTCCTACATGCTGTGTATTCTCAGTGTGTCAGACTTCTGCTCCCCTTCCTACGTGCTGTGTATTCTCAGTGTGTCGGACTTCTGCTCCCCTTCCTATGTGCTGTGTATTCTCAGTGTGTCGGACTTCTGCTCCCCTTCCTACATGCTGTGTATTCACAGTGTCGGACTTCTGCTCCCCTTCCTACGTGCTGCGTATTCTCAGTGTGTCAGACTTCTGCTCCTCTTCCTCGTGCTGTGTATTCTCAGTGTGTTGGACTTCTGCTCCCCTTCCTATGTGCTGTGTATTCTCAGTGTGTTGGACTTCTGCTCCCCTTCCTATGTGCTGTGTATTTTCAGTGTGTCGGACTTCTGCTCCCGCTCCTACGTGCTGTGTATTCTCAGTGTGTCAGACTTCTGCTCCCCTTCCTACATGCTGTGTATTCTCAGTGTGTCGGACTTCTGCTCCCCTTCCTACGTGCTGCGTATTCACAGTGTCGGACTTCTGCTCTCCTTCCTATGTGCTGCGTATTCTCAGTGTGTCGGACTTCTGCTCCTCTTCCTATGTTATGTGTATTCTCAGTGTGTCGGACTTCTGCTCCCCTTCCTACGTGCTGTGTATTCTCAGTGTGTCAGACTTCTGCTCCCCTTCCTACGTGCTGTGTATTCTCAGTGTGTTGGACTTCTGCTCCCCTTCCTATGTGCTGTGTATTCTCAGTGTGTTGGACTTCTGCTCTCCTTCCTACGTGCTGTGTATTCTCAGTGTGTCGGACTTCTGCTCCCCTTCCTACGTGCTGTGTATTCTCAGTGTGTCAGACTTCTGCTCCCCTTCCTACGTGCTGTGTATTGTCAGTGTGTCAGACTTCTGCTCCCCTTCCTACATGCTGTGTATTGTCAGTGTGTCGGACTTCTGCTCCCCTTCCTATGTGCTGTGTATTCTCAGTGTGTCTGACTTCTCCTCCCCTTCCTACGTGCTGTGTATTCTCAGTGTGTCGTACTTCTGCTCCCCTTCCTACGTGCTGTGTATTCTCAGTGTGTCAGACTTCTGCTCCCCTTCCCACGTGCTGTGTATTCTCAGTGTGCCGGACTTCTGCTCCACTTCCTACGTGCTGTGTATTCTCAGTGTGTCAGACTTCTGCTCCCTTCCTACGTGCTGTGTATTCTCAGTGTGTCAGACTTCTGCTCCCCTTCCTACGTGCTGTGTATTCTCAGTGTGTCGGACTTCTGCTCCCCTTCCTACGTGCTGTGTATTCACAGTGTCGGACTTCTGCTCCCCTTCCTACGTGCTGCGTATTCTCAGTGTGTCAGACTTCTGCTCCTCTTCCTACGTGCTGTGTATTCTCAGTGTGTTGGACTTCTGCTCCCCTTCCTATGTGCTGTGTATTCTCAGTGTGTTGGACTTCTGCTCCCCTTCCTATGTGCTGTGTATTTTCAGTGTGTCGGACTTCTGCTCCCCTTCCTACGTGCTGTGTATTCTCAGTGTGTCAGACTTCTGCTCCCTTTCCTACATGCTGTGTATTCTCAGTGTGTCGGACTTCTGCTCCCCTTCCTACATGCTGTGTGTTCTCAGTGTGTCGGACTTCTGCTCCCCTTCCTACGTGCTGTGTATTCTCAGTGTGTCGGACTTCTGCTCCCCTTCCTATGTGCTGTGTATTCTCAGTGTGTCAGACTTCTGCTCCCCTTCCTACGTGCTGCATATTCTCAGTGTGTCGGACTTCTGCTCCCCTTCCTACGTGCTGTGTATTCTCAGTGTGTCGGACTTCTGCTCCCCTTCCTACATGCTGTGTATTCTCAGTTCTCTCTTCACGCTTGCCATATGGTACAAAAATAATATCAATGAAATTTATCTTTCCATGGTTTTGTCCTTGTTTGTTCTTCAGTCAAAGTCCTTAAACCATTAAGCATATAGACAAAATTTTCCCATAACTCTTAAAATTTTTGTTCGTTTGCATTTTTTATTGTCACTATATTTACTAATATGTTGCTCTCTATAATCATTTCTATTTTTAATCTTTTAAATAGATACATTTGCTTCCAGTTTTGCCAATGTTCTCTTATCTTCATTAAAAAGTAAATACCAGCTATAAATATTATTTTAGGATAATATATTTCCACCGTTTCTGCAAATGGCACAAGTAATTTGGTTCCAGTTTTGGCTACATTAATGTATGCATTGTAAGTGGACATCAATGCATTTAGATATTTATTTTATTATTCGTTAATGGAATAGGTATGCTTGTCCATTGACTTTCACCATGAGCTAAACCTCAACGCAAGAGCAAATACTATACATTAACCTGGAATTTTGTATGTTAAGCTTCCTACATTATTTATTAACATAATTTATTACATTGACTCTGCTTGTGTCAGGAAATCTCAGCATCTGTTCTGTAAAAAAAAAATATTTTTTTTCTGTTCACTTTCTTCCTTTTCAATTAATTTTTGTTGCTAAGATTTAATATATTGTACTATATTCATGTTCTCTTTCACTATACCTCATACCTGCTTTACACATCGAAATATGATTTTTATTACAAGCTTTCATTTCCTCTCTCAGTATTGCTACTTCTACAATTTCTGCTTTGTTCCCTTCACCTTTTCATTTGTTATTGTCTGCAGGATCTTTTTATTGTTATTCTCCAAATCTGCCCCACTGTTATAGTTTCTTGTTTAAATATTTAGAAAGATCTTTGGAATCATACCCCTTTTCCCCTTTATGCTCACCTATATCCTATGAAATTGGGCTTCTACTTTTCTTATATAGTTTTCTACTTGTTATCCCTTAATAAATGTACTGTTTTTAATGTGTGCACCTTTTTGCTTCCCCTTCCCTCCCTCCTGCTCAATGGCTATTGTTATTATACTATATTAATCACTCCTCTTTGTCTTAACCATCCCAGCCAAGTACAGAAAAATATAATCCTCACTTGTGCTCATCTGGATTTTAATATATGCCTTCGTCTCTTTATTTGCATCTTATCATTCCTCTATCTCTATTATTTTCTTTAACACCTTTTAATTAAAAATATTCCACCTTTACTATAGTTTAAAATTGACTTTTTCCATTCATGTCCCTTTCATTTTTGTCCGAGTTTCTTATCCATCAGTTATTACTTCTGAAATGCAGTGTTTAAAAACAGTATTAATGTTCTCTGCTATTTCATTTCCCCTAGATTGTAAACCTTTTTGTACAACTCCACTTAGATTTATTGTAACACTGGAATGGATCATCTGACCCAGTGAGAAAAAAAGTCGTTCCCCTTCCACGCGGTTTCCTTGTGCTCATGAACTGCACTATACTTAATTAACAACCCATCCCAAAGTGCATCGTCTTTTCTTTCTTCATTATAAATTCAACAGATGTACACTCTTCAGTAAAGGTTAGCGCTGTCTTTCACCTTGCTGTTTTATCCTTTTTTGCGCTTTGTTTTGTGACTGTGATTATTTTAGCTCCCTCTTGCGTTTTAAGACTTGCAAGCATGAGCCTTGGCAGTATGGATAATAAAAACATGAAAACACAGGAGAACAGTGAGTGTTGAACACTGCTATTGTCCTTTAAAGTTACTATTTTGGGGGTAAGTACCCCTGTATCCCCACACCTACTGAACCTATAAATACAAAGTCTGAGGTTCCCATACCTTGGAGAAAAGAAACAGACATATCAGATTTACTATGTGCAACTCTACATTTATGTTCCTTTAGTCTTGCTGTTCTGGGACTTGCACAAATGAGTCACAAAATATTAAGTCATTCTTCATTACTACCTCAGCCTTTGTAGAGACACTTTACTAGACTCCTGTCTTGAAGAAAAGATGAGTTTTTATTCCAGTTTCTTGTTAAAATTTGTTAGCATTTAGTATACATCCCACCTCTCTCATCTTTTCAGAGCCAGTAGGATGCTACTTAAACAACAGAATGAAAAAAATAAATAAATAAATAAAAAACAAGTAAAATTGATGTTACTAATTGACTGATTTAGTTGATACAATCTGAGGAAAGAGCAGAGACATTTTTTTAAAGAAAACTAAACACCATCTGGCTGTTCTGATTGTAGGACATGTGGGTTTAAAAGATCCCATGGTACTTGTCAATAAAGAGACGGGCCTGGTGTCCTGACTAAAGTAAGCCACAGTTGCTATAAACACAATTCCAAGTTTCGGTAAAAATGTTGCAGATTTAATGAGAGATTCTCCACTGCAACATGCAATAAATAAAGCTCAACACTATCCAATGAAATATAAATTAATTCATTTTTCAGAAAAAAAAAAGATGAACATATGGAAAATATTTCAGTGTGAAAACAATGGGTTCAAAAATATTGACAGAATTCAAGAATTCATGACTTAAACGGGCATTTCTAAAATTATGTACAAGGATATCATTTTCCAGTTAAGAAAGATCAATGCTTCATCCATGAAAAAAAGGGAAGGGGGTTACCCACATGACTGTACAGTTTCCTTCTACCAGCAAAGGCTTTGTTTCCATCCAAGATGTTAAAAAATAACTCTTGGCTGCACCAGTAATGAATAAACGCCAAGTGCTGTGAAACATGACTGTGGCATCTATTATAGATTTTTGGGTGAAGTCCTGGGTGAAGTCCTGTGCCATATTTCTATCTGTTTTTCATCACTTGTGGTATACATTACTGCACCCATAGTATTTATTTGACCTAATACTTACTTGGATGGTTTCTTGACCTGATGTTGACATGTTTAATCCTGATGCTGCCATGTATGTACTGCCAATAGTTTTAATCTTTTCAACCCCACTAAACTTGGGTTTTGACAGCAACTAGAGAGAGAGAATAAAAAAACATCATCAGTAGTAATAGGACTTTTAAAAATGCTCTCTCAAATGACAATGTGTGGTGTCAGACACTCCTGCCCAGTCTACATTCTGAGAAGATGGCCCAGTCCGCCAACAATTTTTCACAAAACTGTTTCCTTGGACTGGCAACTTATGAACAATGTTAGAGGAATGTAGCCACTCAAAATGAACTGGAGAAAATGTTTCCTGTTACTGACCTTCTCCCACCAAATCATTTTGCGGTCTCTCAGACATAACATTATCAAGTACGGTAGATCAAAGGAAACGTGCAGCATGGTGTTTCAGACTTTAAAAATATGGGGAACATAACGAATGCCATATTATGACTCACTCATAAACCCATTACATGCTAGTAGAAAAATTCATAAACCCGATATTTACCCCAGAAGCAAATTGTTAAATTCACTGGCCTTCATACCTTGAGATATACCATTGCAGCTAATTATACTGTGGAAAGTAAACAGACCAGACAGTAAGCATTTGGTGGAAAGTAGTATAGGTGTACTGTTAAGTAGGGAAGGGCAGAGCTATATAGGGCAATGGTTTAGAAGAATAAACATGGATTTGCACATTAATCTTCCTTTTATACAACTTAATATTTAAAATACTACAGCAATTTTATTCCAGACATTAGTTTCTGTATTTTCTGTATAATAATATGTGACTGCAAAAATGTATTTTCAGCTCAATAATGTTTCTTGCCAATCATATTTTATGACTGTCCAAGTACTGACCCACCTTATATCCTTTTCACTCAGATTCCTCATCTTTATTTCTCCAGTTCTAAGTTCTTCTTTCTCCATGTCATTTATGAGATTTGTTATTTGTTTAAGTATTTCCTCCCCGTTTCCACAACCATTACCTGTTACATTATTTGTTGCAGACATACCTCTCAATCTCTTAGCACAAAAAATCTAGGCAAAGCCAAAAAAGAATGGGAGGACAAAGCCCCAAAAAATCAGGACAGATTTTAAATATTACTCTTATAAACTTAAAAGGTGGATGGAAAAACGGTCTTGTGTTACCATACATTTTCGGAAGGATATGAAGTCTGAAATTGAAATGCCGGTCATTATTTAGTGACTTCAGTCCTCACTGATTTGACACAGAAATCCAGAAAAAACACAAATTTCATGAGCAACAGACCAAAAACATGAGCCATAAATCTGGACAGTTGAGAGGCATGGTTACAGATCTCACTCCTCGCCTGTAGTGGGTGGTGCTATCTTGCCACTGCTTTCTATTATTTCACACACTCAGTGTGTCATTTTACTTCTGTGCTGTGTGTCAGACATGACTGAATAACCCCACACCTCTTTATATCTTGCATACTAGGTAAAAGACATCAATACTTATCTTTTATTCATACAGTAACTGAAAGCTTAGCTGTGTTACATCAAAAACAAAAGCTAGTCAAGAATGGATGAGACACAGGAAGAAAGAAAGATAAAGAAAGAAAAAGAAAGAAAGAACAATTTATATTCTGAGTTTGGATCATTGTTCAGGGCTAAATGCTCGGATATATGGCCTCATGTCTCATGGCTATATCACACACACTTATTTTGCAGCTGGCATGACACTGACAGGCATTATATGCTTACATTTAGTAAAGACGCTAGGAGTTTTCTAAGAAGAAGAAGTATGTGGTAACATTCTGTTTTGGTATTAACAAAGCTGTCACATAAAATTAGGTGCCCAGGTACCTTCCAACCTTTTAGCACAAGAAATCTGTCCAAAACCAAAAATAATAGGGGGACAAAGGGCCACAAACAGGGAACAGTTTTAAATATTGTTTTTATAAACTTAGAAAGTTGCTAAGAATAAAACATTTTGTGTTACCATGTATTTTCTGAATGATATGAAGTCTAAAACTCTAATGTCTGGCATTATTTAGTGAATTTAATCCTCACGGTTTTGTAGGAAAATCATAAAATTTATGAGTAACAGGCCAAAAATATGAGGCAAAAATCTGGACAGTTGAGAGGTATGCCCCTCAAAATACAGATACTAGCACATGTGCAGACACATGGGGCACGCACACACACACACACACACACACACACACACACACACACACACACACACACACACACACACACATATACATAAATAATACCTATCCCTTTACCTAACCCTTACCCTAACCTTAAAACAACACACACTCACACACAGACTCCTAGCCCTATAAAAAAACACTTAATGTTGTCAGCCATACAGTCACTCAAACAGATGTTCACACAAACTACCACTCACATGAACATTATTGCAGTTTACTTTGTCGGACCAATGAGCATTTGACCATGTGAACTGTAACCACGTGTAACCACATATCTATCCATCTATCTATCTATGTGTGTATGTGTGTGTGTGTGTGTGTGTGTGTGTGTGTGTGTGTGTGTGTGTGTGTGTGTGTGTGTGTGTGTGGTGGTGGTAGTGGGTAAAATGATCTCATGAGTGAATTTTCATGACATACAGTATTCAAGCATTACAGACCTCACTATCTACCAAGCAGGAATATTCAAAAAACTGCAAAATATGTCATAGCCAGCAGCAGAAATGTCATTACCTCATCAAAGTCAGCAATTATTTCATTCAGAAGTCTCAAGCACTCCAGACCTTCATGATTCACATCTGACTCTGAGTAAAATTCCTTGAAGTCAGGGATGGAGGCGAACATCACACACACACAGTCATACGATTGGTGATAGAGGTCCTACAGAACAGATAAAAACATTGTTAATGACACAAGGCTCCTAATTAATACTCATTATCCATTAACCTTACAAGTGTACTACAAACACATATATTCAGAGGTCATGTTCTTACTCGAATATTGCCACATCAGCACTTTTACTTGAGTAATGTCCACAGCTTACTTACGCTTTCCAAGAGACCTCTCAGGTTGTTTCCTTGATCAGGACTGAGGAGACCCCAGATGTCTATAAATTCTGGTATAATGCGTGAGTAAACATTGGTTTCCTAAACTATACCAGTTTCATGGGGATGTTAGCAGAAGGATGGCTTTTTTCTCCCTCTCTCATGACTACACTGTGCTGATTTCCAGTGGACATTTCTTTATGCCTTCTTAACTCATACATATGAATGGCTAATGATTAAGTTAACTTTTCTTCCTCAGAAGGAATAGCATTATCTCTGACACTCTACGTATGTGGGAGGATTATTTGAAAAAATACAAAAAATGTCAGGGTTATGATGTAAATGGGCAAAAAGCAGTTCAGGTGAAGGTTGGTCATACAGAACAACAAGTATAGGAGGGGAAAATTAGACAATTGTACTTTTTATTAGAAGACTATTTCATTAGTGGTAGGATTGATGAGGAGACTTACAATTTTTTGAAAATGACAAAATCCATCATCCCAACCATTTACAGGATCCCAAGCCCACAAGGATCCCATTTCTCCCCTTTTAGACCTGTAGTAGTGGCCCATGGTTTGAAAACCTCCCCACTAGCAATATTAGTGGACAGGTGGCTTAAACCAGTTTACAATTCAATTTCACACCTTGCCAAGGATTCATGGGATTTTTTAGGTGGATTAAAAAACAATTTAAGGAAGAAGAATGACGGGTCTATATTACCAGCTTGAAATTAACTGAAACGCAAATACCATTTCAGAGACACATATGTGTCGAATGCACAGGTAAGCGAACGGCCACATCACCGATTTTTTTTCTAGCTTAAAAAAATCAATAGGGCAACTACACACGACACACCAGTACAAACATTATAAAGTGGGGGTGATGAGGCCATTCACTTACCTGTGAGTTTGACACGTATGTGTTGTTGAAAAGGTTTTCACATTTCAGTTAATTTGAGTTGGTAATATAGACCCAAAAACAATATGGTATTAGTAGCAACTGATGTTATAGATTTGTTTTCAGTTATCCCAAACAAATAATGATTAGAAATGCTACAAAACAGTTTAATGGAATATAAAGTTTTTTCCAATGAAAAATTACATTTTATAGTGAAGTTGACCTCTCTGGTACTTAACAATAATTTAATATTTTTTGAAGGAGAGTTATTCAAACACATAAAAGGGTGCTATGGGTACTGCCTGTGCCTCCGATTTATGCTAATTTGGTGTTATTAGATTGGGAAAGATTATTGTGCTCAACAGTGAATTTTCAGGTACATTAATCTGTAACTTAGGATCCTGGATGACATATGTATTCTTTGGGAGGGACCTGTAACAGTGATTGATGATAATATGGTATATTTGAAGAACACCACAGAGTTCTTACAGTTTACCTCCTACTTTGACTGGACCAGTGTAACCTATGTGGATACCTTGATTACCCTGGCTGATGATGGTTTTATGCCCAAGATGTTTAGGAAACCTACCCTTAGTAACATGCATCTGCACTCTTCAAGTTGCCACCTTTTTTTTTTTTTTTCAGAAAAAAAAAGTTTAGCTAAGATCAATGTATTAGGGTGGCAAGGATGCCCTCTAATAAAGATGATTTGGTTACTGAGCTGGAAATTGTTTCTAGAATGTTTATTTCTAGTGATTACCCAAAATAATTAGTTCATGTTATTGTGGAAGATGTTTCATTATAATGGGGAAGAAAATTGAAACCCCTATTAGGTGAGGGACTTCCAAATAAGGAAAAGGCACAATTTCCAGGTTTAGATTCACCCATGAATATGTTTGAATGTGCTATGGTTTTAGAATATAACAAATGCAGTAAAGATGTCAAACGAATAGTGAATAATAACTGGGAAATTTTTAAGGCAGAACTAGTTATTTCCAATCTGATGGGAAGGGAAACTTTATTTATATTTATAACCGCATGTAATGTCAAAAATATGGTTGAGACATGCCAGAATTTTGATAGGCAGTTTGGATGGATGACAAAGTGTAGGTTTGGCAAACAATGTTCATATGTTCTTGAAGTAGAAACTTTGAATCTTGAAAACTATGCAGGAACCACAGTACATTTTTGCAAGGAAAACTGTCAAACTAAGGGAGTTATTTATTTAGGAAAGTGCTTGACCTACCCTGCATTTTATGTGGGGAAAACAGAAAGAAGTTTGTGTAAAAGAATTTATGAGCACAGTTATGATATAAGGATTAAGAACAATGCACTGTGCAAACATTCCATAAATTGTATGCAGCTTGACAGATTTCACTTTGGGATTCTTGAAAAAGTAACCCCCAATGCTAGAGGAGGGGAATGGCAAATTACCCCCAATGCCAGGGAAGGGAAACGGCAAATTAGACTAGCACAAAGAGCTTTTGTGGCAACTTAGGCTGAATGCCCTTAAGTTTCCAGGATTTAATTAATATCTTTCCATCCAATGATTACTTACACTTAATACCAAGAAAGTGTATGATTTAGGATACATTTTAAATACTGGACATGAGTAAGCTGCTTTTTGCAAACTGGTTTTATCTATGCATTTCTATTAAACACTTTGTAAGTACAAGTGATTTTTACTTAAAGGAAAGGTTTTAGTACGTATTTGTATTAACTTATTATTTATTGCTGTGCTTATTTCAGGCATAGTTCTTTAAGATTTTATTGATTGATTTGTGTAAGTTATTATTCTTAATTGCTCTTAACAAGTTAATATTATATTTAAAAGGAACTGAAAGTATAGGGTGGTTATATTCTAATGAAGTCCTTGCACAGGACGAAATAATACTTTTCTACAAATTTTTTTGCGTGATTTGAATTCCTGGTGACCACCTTTTCCAACATTATCTTATATCTGGTTTTAGTTCAGCTAATACAATTTTAGCCACCTGGTTTGGTTATTTGGAGAATTAGGTAATGCCAAGGAATGAAGTAGTTAGGCAGCAAAATATATGAGAGGGGGGCACTGTTCATTTGTATTATTAGGAATTATCTTCGTAAACATCTGCATCAGTTGAGTTAGGGCTGACAGGAAAAAGGCATACTTTAGCAAGGAAAAATACTGCAAAAATAATGACAGTGCCGGGGCATTATACATGTTTAGACATGTGTTAGCGGAGATCAATTATAGATAAGTGACTAAGATTCAAACACGATGAGAAAAATTTGTATGGGGAGGTAAAGGGTATAGGGTAGCCAAACAAAGACTGTAAATGCCAAAATGTTTTGGGGTGTAGTGCCTGCCAGGCTTCGGTCTTTACTCATTGGGTGCATCAGGAATGTATCTCTAAAGTGAGATGGGAGAGAACTGAGTATGTAACACAGGGGATATACAACCAGGTTGCCAAGTGCAGGGAGAGTGGGGTAAAGGTGGGGGTCTCAAGTGTGGAGACAGAAGAAAAAAATAGGATTCTGAATAATTTTTGGCGAAAAAGTGGAGTGAATGGGGTTTTTTTTCCAGGTTTTTGAGACTGGAATTATGCATAACCACAAGCTGAAGTAGAAGGCATATAAGTAAGATGGGAGGCATGGACATAAAGAGTAACATACAAGGTACAGAGAGGGGGAGATATATCTTGTCCGTGGGCAGATGATGGGGGCTGTTATTTTATGAAATGGTGTGATTTTAAGGAAAAATGTATTAGGTGCAGCTGAATGATTGAGATCTAAGCAGCTGAAAATGTCAAGAAATAGATTTGTAGTGAGGAGGAGTCATGGAATCAGCACTAAGCTGAAAGGATTATGATGGGAGGTGAGAAAGTGGACAGGTGGGCAGAGGATGTTAAGGTGAGGAGATTGTACAAACGTTATTTCAGCAAAAAATGTAGTTCTGCTATGGAAACACGGAGACTGTATATATATATATATATATATATATATATATATATATATATATATATGTTAGAAGGAGTAGAGTTTACCCTTAACTCACTCCCTCCCGTGCAGCTCTTTTGAATGTGTACCTTTAACTCCCAGTGGGTGTGGCTTGAGCCTTTACAAAAATGAAGTTATCACCTTACAATTCTAATAAATACTCATTGACAGAGGTCAAATATCATTGCAATTGTGTCTGCCATCGTGCATGCTTCAAGATAAAATAGTCTTATACCTTGTATGTAGCATGGTTTTGGAATTATTAATGCAAATACGAACAGACAATATGTGACCCCTAGAGGCACAGTAGGAGGTAACTGCAGAAACACCTGGAGGAGCAGTTGGCTGTAGGGAAAAAGTCCTGTTTAGTCTAAATAAAATGAGGGGGCTACACTCTGTATGTGATCAATGTAAGTGTATTGTTCACAGGTACGCAGGGCACCCACAATTATTCTGGACACGTGGAAGTGCCGAGAAACAGCATTACTAATGGTGAGAAAAGTTTACTTAAACATTAAACATTATGGATGCGTAGAAGGATAGCTTTAAGAAAGAAGTGACAATGGATTGGAAATCTGTATTTTTAGGTTTGGATGGAAAGGAACAAAAGTGGCAGGAATGTGAGAAAGTTCAAATGATCATGCCTGGGAATTGGGTAAGAAGTCTTACTGTGAGGGGAACTTAATTTGGAAGGACAGAATGCTGAAAGTAAATAACTTAAAATGTGTAGAAGACTAGTTGTCTTGCAAATTGACAGAAGGCACAGGAAAAAGTTGAATTTATATGGAGGTATAAATTATTTGAGTGAATATGTTTTTATGTAATAAACTTACTGGTGTGTAATATCGGGGGCTAAATGAGCTCTTTATTTAAGTAAGAATTTTTATGGAAGATTTTCTATAAGTTCTTACATTTGTATATACATTTATGCAAACAAATTTTAAATGGCTGTAGTAGAGGTCTTAATTCCCCTTTACTCATATATTATCAGACCCATTATTGAAAATAGTGCATCTTTGGCATGTATTTGTCTAAACATATCAGACAACTTGAGAGAGCCCAGAGATTCATAGCTAAAAAGATCACTGACCTCAAAAAGTTTAGTTTTCAGGGGATACTGGCAGCCCTGTCTCTGTACTCAGTCTGTTATAGACTCCTCTGTGGAGAGCAATGTCTAGAGTTTCATACCACAAAAGATCCAAGTCTAGTTGATCTCCTATGCCTTCACAAAATTAATGGTGCATCAAATACTCGGTTATCAGAACTAATCTTTCATCAACAGATGAATAAGAGATGTTGGCATGATAGATTCATATCATAATGTATCCCTCACCTCTGGAACAACCTCCCACTACATGTCAAGCAGAATGCCAACCTTGTCGCTTTTGAGGTAAACCTAGATAATTGGATGAGCAACCTTAAATTCTCTCTTGGTCTATCTTGTCTTGCCCTCTTTGAGGCCAGATGGAAATTTGGAATAGGTTTTTTTTTCGCTAAGCAGGAAATGGTCATTAAACTAGTGCTTACCTATGAACCCCTCCTGTACTGCAATACGGTTTCACTACTGGAAATTAATCCACACACCTGGGGTGGGAATAGAATCCACAGCCTTCTGATCTTCCAGTACTAAAGGCAAGCATACTGTCTGCTGCACTGTTAATACTGATAGCTACTTCTGACATATACTTAGATAACTTGGGGGGGTCCTCACCAGGAAAAGGCAGGAATCAAATCGGGCTTTAGGCATTTGCCATTATAATATAGATCCTGAAACAGTATTATGATGAATCAGGGGAAACAGACGTGGCAGAAAAATATGTATTACATGACACATTTTGTAATATTTACAATCTATAATACTTAACGAATTGTTTTTATCATCTTTTTTGCATTAGTGATCCTTAATGTGCATAGCATTTTTTCAGAATGCTTGGTCTGATATTTTTCTGCACATCAAATGAAGGCAGCAGACTTTTATGTCTTTCAGAAAACACATTTGTTTCCTTTCCCAGATAAACTTTTTGTTTGCAATGACTGGACATGAACTTGTACACCGCATATTCTCCCAGATATTCAAACACGAATGATAGGAAACTGAAATGTTCACTTCTAGATACAGATATTATTAGTGTCAGACAGGTGGGGACATATCTTGAATATTAGCTTTCCTGCGTAATCAATACAAATCTGCTGCTCAAAATTCATACAGTAAAATGGGCACAGTGACACCTGATATGTAACACTGCTCTTACAAATGTCCGTTTTCATGACCTGCAGTCTGTGTGGGTTAGTCTGTTCTCTTCAGACAGAGATTGTGAGAAATATGACCATAATACACAGTCACAGACAAAGATACCCATCGCAATGGAGAGTATCACAAAAGGTACAGCTTAATATGATAGCCTATGTGAGAAATCTAAGACAAGTGGAGTGTTATTAATGCCTGTTGAACCCTGTCATGTTGCAATCTGAAAACAGAATTTAGAATACGAATGAGCTCTCACTTCATTGCGGCAATTTTTTCCGATGAACTGAAGGGCAACATGGGCCGGCAGCACATTTTCAAGCAAAATGCGGTTCAGGTTTTCCATCGTTTCAGTTTCCTCGCATTCCTTCTTAAACTTTCGCTTACACAGGAAATCCAGGCGACAGTAGTACTCATTCTAAACATAAAGGACGATTAGTTAATCAGATAAATAATTTTATTAATTCACTTTTAAACTCTAGACTTAGGAAATTCTTTTGTCAAGTTCAATATTTCAAGAAATTAAAAGCAGTTAAAAAAATAAAAAAAAGATACCCAAAAGTTTTACAACGGGATAACATAAGGCTAACATTTAGTAAGTCAAAACACTGAACTTAAGTTTAAATCACACAACAAGTGAAGTAGTTTAAACAATAATGTATATGGCTGAAGTCAGATCCAGCCATACTTAAAAATAATTTTAACAGCCGTAAGTAGATAGGTCTCATAGGTTCATAGGTTGGTACTAGGATATCGGCCCTAGGGCCTATACAAGCCTAGCCATAACAATTCCCTGGCTATTTCTTCCCACACTATTTACTTGCCTGAATTGTGCTGTGGTAAATCATTACTCTTTACAAAAACCACAAACACTTTGCATAGATAAGGAAAATATAAAGATGAGCCAGGTCATAACAGCCTTATCAAGGGGTGGATCAAGATACCACGGACAAAATAAGAACAAAATTGTAAAGACCAACCACGTTAGGCATCAACTGTGATGCATAGTATCCTGTAGATGTGAAGCAATGGAGCACAGAATGAGGAAGGACCAGGACACAGAAACTAGAAGTAAATCTGTCAGTGGGGGCATACTTTCAGAACAAGGTAAAACTGTGGAGATGGACTAGTGTAGCCTTGATACTAACTGGAATATCTGTCAGTGCTAACATCAAAGCTCATGGTTGGTGTATGGTAATGCAGGGTTGGAGTGGGTGGAGGGTTCTACTGATGGATAGATGGATGGAAGGAAGGAAGGTTGGAGTCAGGGACAGCAAAATAAAATGGTGCAAATAAACTGCAAATTAACAACTGTAGCTAAAGGAGCAATGAAAGTAAAATGTCCACTAAATGGATGATGAAAAGTAACCAACAGTGTACAAAATGACTGTTAAACAGGGGTGCCAAACATAGCATCTTAAGAGACTGAGCAGCTTATGAAGTGAAATATACTGGGCTGACATGATTCTTCATGACTGAGTCCCCCTTTGTAGCCTTTACTGAGTACTAAAGTCAGCACATGCGGTTGCCATCTCAGGTTTCGGTGGATAGTAAATATTAATAGTAAATGTTAGTAAATATTATTCAAGAGCATCCTTGTCTCAGAAGGAATACCTCTGACAGACAAAGGCTAAAATCTCACCAAAATTATAAACTTGGACTAATGCTTTCTCTGTGAATATCTCATGGACCTGTGGCGCAGTGTGGCAATGTGAGAATTGTAGTCTGATGCAATTCTTTTTCCAAATGCATATCTTCTTCTTTTATTACATGTATACATATGTTCAAGCAGATTTAAATAATCATCTGATCAAATGTAAAATAACTTGGAACAAATTCCAACTACTTAATTAATATGTGCTACATTCTTATAGGATATATCAAGTGGAAAATACATGAGACACATGTTTAGTCTCAGTTTACAGTGCTTCCTTATTCTTGGCTTAATTTAAATTGCATTCTAACATTTACTGCTGCCCTGCCTTCATAACTCAGATACTGGATATATTAAGGATATAATGTGTTTATTTCACCTATTCCTTTGTTAATCACATTTTTTTCCTAACAACCAATATTTCACTGTCCTTACAACTGTGTTTTTTTGTTTGTGGTTGTGACTGTAACTACATTCTACTCAGATTCACCTTTGATGCCTGACCTTCACTGTAGTTGTAAAGGTTTGACACAAAAATTTGGATTCGGTACCTCCACTTGTCTGTAATTTTGAGGAGCAAACTACTCACTTATAGATAAATTGATACGACTGTAATAGATGCCACCTGAACTCTGTCGGCTCTATCAAATATGAAATTGTCTGCAAACATTTATACTTTCCTGGCTTATTGGCATCAACAGTATGTTGTGTCATGTGCTCCCCATTGATTGATTCTATTAGAAATAAAACTGGAATTGCATGTTTTTATTGAGCCAGTATTCATTGACCCATGGCTTGACAAACATCTGACTGATTCCTAATCCATCGAATTGGTGGAGATTGGGGAATGTGGAGGAATGTTAAACCTGTCACCATGCAGGACCCATGTTAAAGCCTGTCCCTGAGTTGCATTACAACAGCAGTCAATGCATCAAATTTGGTGAACAGTGTTCCAATATTGGGCGGCTCGATGAAGAGATGTAGACCTATGAAAATTGATACTTTTACATCATATTACATTGCTTTACTGAAGCTACCTGAAACAACTGAAGTTGTCACAGATATATAGGCGCCTGTCAGGAATAGTGAATTACGTATTGCTTTTCCAGCTAATGTTCTAATCTAAATGATAGGACATTGCCTATTTGAACTATGTCAGATGTTATTGTACTCACAGCAGTTTACCATAAAGTCAACTATTATGTATCTTTTACTCACTCACTGTTGTATCTTTAAATAGACTGTTGTAGCACTATATTTGGGGTTAGGAAACCTCTCCCTTTTGCTGGGTTGAACCTGTAGTATTGTTAATAGCATTCAGTCTGTTTCTGTATATCCTGGGGTCATGTTTAACCCAACTGGTGTTATTCAGTTCTTGCTAACTGGACATGAGTCACACTGCATAGTTTCTTCAACAACTGTACTAAATCTATGACTGGTTTGGTCATCTGAAAATTCAAACACAGTACAGTGAAGTGGCACCCACCTCAACTCAAAGTTGTGAAGCAAGAAAAAAGGTCTTTTCAATTTTGAACACAAAAATATCAGGCTGCTCTGAATCTATAGCAAGCTGCCTGCCACCGCTACAAGTGTTAACAAGCAGCTTCTACAGTTAAATCACTACACATAGAGCACTTCAGCACTCCAACCCAATGCAGTATTGGTGGCTACATAAACGATTGCTATAACTGCTCTCCCGCACTGTCATCATTGTACCCTTTGACAGACTTCCCTTTGCCCCCACCTAAGTTATGGCTCTGGCAGCTTCACATAGCTGCAGCTAGTGTCCTGCCACAAAAATAAGACCGTCACAGCTGCATATAGCAGGCAAAAAAAAATGTAGGTATGCACATCACAGTGGCAACCCTATTCAGATATACAAATTGGTAGGTAAGAAAGCAGGAAAGGAAAGAACAGTAAGCAGAGGTAAACAAAGAAGGCTATCAGTAAGGTTAGAAAGGGGGAAGGAAGAAAGGACATTTTCGTTGGGGGGATGTGCCCCTTTTTTGTTTTACAAGAGGAGAGTAGGTGGGTATGGTACAGAAAGATGTGTGTGGACAGGGCAGAGAAAATGACAGGTAGGAGAGACAGACAGACAAAAGTAGAACATGGGAACAGAAAACTTGCTACTGCACACTAGCAATGATTCCCAGACACTGGAAGTAACTGACTTCACTAGAAAAAATGCCATGCTGATTGCCCCTCTTAGGATGATATTGCACATTAGCACCACTCTATGCATCAGTGTTTATGGTCATATGGCTCTGTAACAGAGATGTTTGCCAAGGTCTTTGTAAAGAATGAGATTCGCGGGGTTAAGGAATCCTACGTGGTAAAGTACCTGTGTAGCAACAACAATCCCTGATGTGGATTTCAGGGAGAGTGCGTAACATGTCATGGGTGTGTATAACTGGAACTCATACCTTGGCATGGCACAGTACCATCTGCTTTTGACTAGAGGAGGGGTCTAACTGTTAACATTTGAAACTATGAAGAAAAGTTTGTAGAAGGAGTATGGTGTTCCAGTGCCATATGTTAAGGCATGTGTACATGCAATGGTGTTCCAGGGCCATATGTTAACACATGTGTACACGCAATGGTGCTCCAGGGCCATATGTTATGGTGTGTGTGCATATAATGGTGTTCCAGAGCCATATGTTAAGGTGTGTGTACATGCAATGGTGTTCGAGGGTCATATGTTAAGGCGTGTGTACATGCAATGGTGTTCCAGGACCATATGTTAAGGCATATGTACATGCAATGGTACTCCAGGGCCATGTGTTAAGGCGTGTGTACATGCAATGGTGTTCCAGTGCCGTATGTTAAGGTGTGTGTAGATGCAATGGTGTTCCAGGGTCATATGTTAAGGCATGTGTACATGCAATGGTGTTCCAGGACCATATGTTAAGGCATATGTACATGCAATGGTACTCCAGGGCCATGTGTTAAGGCGTGTGTACATGCAATGGTGTTCCAGTGCCGTATGTTAAGGCATATGTACATGCAATGTTGTTCCAGGTCCTTATGTTAAGGCATGTGAACATGTAATGGTGTTCCAGGGCCATACGTTAAGGCATGTGTACAGTCAATTGTGTTCCAGGGCCATATGTTGAGGTATGTGTACATGCAATGGTGCTCCAGGGCCATATGCTATGGTGTGTGTACAAGCAATGGTATTCCAGGGCCATATGTTAAGGTGTGTGCACATGCAATGGTGATCCAGTGTCATATGTTAAGGCGTGTGCATGTAATGGTGTTCCAGGGCCATATATTAAAGTGTGCGTACATGCAATGGTGTTCCAGGGTCATATGTAAGGTGTGTGCACATGCAATGGTGTTCCAGGACCATATGTTAAGGCGTATGTACATGCAATGGTGTTCCAGTGCCATATGTTAAGGGATGTGCAAACGCAATGTTGTTCAAAGGCCATATGTTAAGGCATGTGTACATGCAATGGTGTTCGAGGGCCACATGTTAAGGTTTGTGCACATGCAATGGTGTTCCAGGGCCATATGTTAAGGCATGTATACATGCAGTAGTGTTCTGGGCCATATGTTAAAACATGTGTACATGCAATGGTGTTCTAGGGTCATATGTTAAGGCATGTGTACATGTAATGGTGTTCCAGGGCTGCATGTGTACATGCAATGGTGTTCCAGGACCATATGTTAAGGCATGTGTACAAGGCATGAACGTAAATAGATGGCATAAAGTTGTGCATAACAGTAACAGCAGCTAATAACCAGGTATAGAAAAGGGGAGAATGTGGGCATACTTAGGTACATGTCACGGTGCAATACACACATCCACTGACAGAGATGTTTTGCTCACATGTGTAAGGAACCATCATGGCCAGCTGAGGAAGGCAACATCTTGAAAAGTTTACTATCTAGGAGAAACAAGTGCAACTGCAGACCCTCCACACACACACACACACACACACACACACACACACACACACACACACACACACACACACACACACACACCCATGGTGTGAGCCTCCTGATCAAAGGCTCTGCAGAGAAGCAATATCAGGACCAGATATGGCAGAGATTGTTGCAGGATATAAATTTCACGGGAAACCAAAATAAGGATCTGCAACAGGTGTAACGACAGATTGCTGATGCTATTATACTCCATGCAAAGGAACATAAATGAGACATTGTGATGCACAGTTGCACCAAAGGGGGGAGATAACTGACTCAAAAGCACATACTGAGGTTGAGGAAGTTTGTGGTCACTCACCAGCTCGAGGAGGAGCATCCCCTCAAATTTTGGTGTCATTGTGAGAGCAAGGCTAAAAGAAAGTACCCCTGTGTCAGTAGGGGAATTACCAGGTTAGTAATGTCCACTGCATACACTGTAGCATGTTTCAATGCATGTTGAAAGTGAACAATTGACCAAGGAACACATGCATATCTATCCATCTAGACACCTCTGGTCTGTAACTGCAACAGCCCCAGCAGCAAGGTATGCCTTGACAGCTTGTGCTATATTGGAATTTATATGTGTTTTAGGATGCACATCACAAGGGGTTATGGATGCATGTGTCTGTAGGCTGACAGTGGTGTCATGTGTTCATGTGTGCTCATGCTTATACAGGTCCCAGTGGTGGAAGGTGCAGTACAACAGCTCAACACAAACCTGATGTCACAAGGGTGAATCCTGATGATGGCAATATCCAAGTCATGCAAATAGCACAGCATGATGACAAGATGGCTACACAACAAGGGGAGGAGTTACCCAGTGTCTGCAATACTACAAGGGGAGTCACCCAGTGTCTGCAACACTACAAGGGGACGAGTCACCCAGTGTCTGCAATGCTACATGGGAAGGACTCCCCCTGTGTCTGCAACACTACAAAGGGGGTCACCCAGTGTCTGCAACACTACAAGGGGACGAGTCACCCAGTGTCTGCAATACTACAAGGGGCATACCTCTCAACTGTCCATATTTTCGCAGAATGTCCAGAGTTTTGCCTCATATTTCTGGTGCGTTCCTCCTAAAATCTGCATCTTTCCGGTAAATAGCTGAAGATTGAAGTAATTAAATAATGAGAAATATTTGAGTTTAAGACTCCACATCCTTCAGAAAATTCATGCTAATGCAAAACCTATTATTCTATCAACATTCTAAGCTTGTAGGAGCAATAGTTAAAATGTGTCCCTATTTGTCCCCCCATCATGTAGGCTTTGCGCAGATTTTCTGCTCTAAGAGGTTGAGAGGTAGGAGGGGTCACACAGTGTCTGCAACACTACAAGGGGAGGAGTCACCCAGTGTCTGCAACACTACAAGGGGACGAGTCACCCAGTGCCTGCAATACTACAAGGGGAGCAGTCACCCAGTGTCTGCAACACTACAAAGGGGGGGGGTCACCCAGTGTCTGCAACACTACAAAGGGGGGGGTTCACCCAGTGTCTGCAACACTACAAGGGGAAGACTCACCCTGTGTCTGCAACACTACAAAGGGGGGGTCACCCTGTGTCTGCAACAATACAAGGGAATGAGTCACCCTGTGTCTGCAACACTACAAGGGGAGGAGTCACCCAGTGTCTGCGAAACTACAAGGGGAGGAGTCACCCAGTGTCTGCAATACTACAAGGGAAGGAGTCACCCAGTGTCTGCAACACTACAAGGGGAGGAGTCACCCAGTGTCTGCAACACTACAAGGGGACGAGTCACCCAGTGTCTGCAACTCTACAAAGGGGGTGGGGTCACCCAGTGTCTGCAACACTACAAGGGGAGGAGTCACCCAGATGTCCTATTACAGAGGCCCTGTAGAAAGAGGTACAGGCTGAGCACAAAGCCTCACTAATTGTTGACAGACATTCTGAATGAGAGCCTCTCACAGGATTGTATCTGTGTTCCCACATTTCATGCATCTGTGTGTATGTATGTATGCATGTATGCATTTCTTTATTTATTTATTTGCATTTGATTACTGGGAAAGTCTAACAGGATCATGCAATACCTTTTGTAATGGATACTTTAGGAGAAAAGCTCCCAAAAAATGTTTAATGAGGAAAACCTTAACAAAGAAATTGTAACAGACACTTTGTGAGTACAAACAATATTTGAAATGTAGTAACTACAGATTCAGTGGTGTGCAGGTGTCTAGGTGGGTCTGGCAATCGCAGACTGACATGTAGATAGTTGCTTAGGTGCAGATATCCACTATAGAACTCAAGCTACAACAGTTGGAATTTATCAGTGGATACGTGGGTCAGTGATCCACGCTCAGAAGACTGGTCTGTGGCTTCTGGAAAGATGAGCAGCAGCTTCACAGTGATATGGAGTACAGTGGCAGGGAGTAGACTTTGGTATGAGGAAGCTATGACTGACTGATAATGTGTTAATACTGAATGATTGCAAGAATGCACTACACTTTCTTAACGTAATGCTATTACTGCAAGAAAATATATTTACAAAAGGAAAACAGTCAGCAACAGAGATTACCCTTAAGATAAAGAAATCCATCAAGCCCTGTGATAAAACATGGCCAAAATACAAGATCTCTGGCAAGCAAACTAATGACCATCAGTATGAAAAACTCAGAGCAGAGCAGAGTGCAAATGTTGCACCAGCAGAAGCAATGTGTGGTCCCTAAGACAACCTCAACAGTATCTTCTTGAAATGCCAGAGGATTTGAGAAAGAAATTAATTTGACAGGAAATAGACAAATTTATGTAGGCCAGCTTTCTAACTGTTAACTGTATTATTATTACAAAACTCCAAATTTCCATCTCTCTAATTACCTCAGAGAATAGTACAGTTTTGGCTTCAAAACAGAATTCAGTTTTACCAAAATGAGGATTGCTCATGCCATCTCCCACATAACCACACTTAGTTTTACTCATTTCTTCACATATCCAGTGTGTGGTACGGCATCCGATGCCCTCTAAGGATCATATCCACAATCTATTTTTTTATTTAATTTATTTGGTTATTTATTAACTGAGTATGATGACTAGCAAAAAGCCCTCTTTATAATGTGGGCTCCAAGAAGGCACAGTTGTATAAGGAAACTTAACATAACAGTATTTGTGCGAATGATCACTGTTACGGTAGTTTTAGCCATGTGGCTTATATCCTCCATAGGATATAAAAGCTGGCCAGCTTACAAAGCTTCAGTGCGCCATTCACAGCCCAAACCATTAATCATTAGTCAGAGCTTTCATGCTAAGTATGAGAGAGAGGTTGAGCCCTGAGAGGACATTGCTATGATGATCAGAAATAAACGTCCACATCCTAGATTAAAATACACACCAAAATCAAGGGGGGGGGGTAGCTACTGCAGCAGTGATCATTTAAACATCTACTGTTATGGTAAGTTTACTTACACACCAATTCTATGTTAATCATATTGATCACTGCTGTGGCAGTCTAAGCTATGTGGGTAGATTGCCATAGCATAGAACAGCTGGGAGGTGGAAGAGAAGAGTCCAAAACCTACTGAAAATGGTCCTAGTAAAGCCTGACCCAGACCTGGAGAAGCAATCTAACTTCTAGTGCTTTGCAAAAGTATGTGCAGAGGACCAAGTTACTGCTTCTACAATACTCCTAGAGTCCAACTCTTTAGGAAAAGCCATAGATGAAGCCAAGGCGCTGGCAGAATGTACCTTTGCATTGCCTGGAATTGTTTTGCTGTGCTAGAAATAATAAAAGGGTATAGCCCGAGACAACCATTTGGAAATAGTCTGTTTTGACACAGGTTGTCCCTTCTTCTCACCATAGCAAGAAATGGATAACTGATTGGATATTTTGACAGATTTAGTTCTGTCAAGATAGTACTTGAGTTGTCTTTGGACATCCAAGGTATGGCGTATCCTTTCTCCTTCATTTCACAGTTCAGAAAAGAACATAGGGAGATTGACAGTCTGACTTAAAGTTTCATAGGTTTCATAGGTTGATACTAGGCTATCTGCCCTAGGACATTTATAAGCCTAGCCAGAGTGTGTTTGGCTTTCACCACCCTTTTAGATTAGTTGACTGTGCCTCTGTATAGTAGATCACAGAAGATAGACTGTGCCTCTGTCTAGTAGGGACACAGAAGAGGTTCCATGGGTAAACCTACGATCTTCCATCCACTAGTCAAGATTTCTCTTGAAGAGGGTCATTGAGGGGCTCTGCCTAACATGGATTGGGATTTTGTTCCAGAGTAAGGGGAGCCTCTGGGATAGGAATCTGTCCCTCCAGCATGTCCTATTTATTACTGTGCTGAGGTTTAAGTCCCTGGAGCGTGTAGCTCTAAGGGATTTGGATTTCCTGAGGTGGAGCATGTCCATTAATTCTGGTTTGGACATGGCTTTATACGTCAGGCACAGATCACCTCTGAGTAGGCGGTAAGCAACTAAGTAGAGCTGGAGTTTCTTTAGCCTAACTGCGTAGGGCATCTGTTTGAGTCCCACGATCCTCATGGTGAGGTACTTTTGGGGTCTTTCCAGTTGCTGCAGGTGTCGGGTAAGGTACATCCCAAATGGGGCATTGTATTCAATTATGGGCCTGATGAGTGATGAGTAGAGGGGCACAATGACCTCTCTTGATCTAGATGTGAACCCTTTCTTCATAAGGTGGGCTATATAGAAGGTCTTTCTAACCACTTTGGCAATGTGATTGTCAAAGGAGAGATTGCTATCTACTTGGGTCCCCAAATCCCTAATTACTTCTTCCATACTTAATGGATTACCACCTATGTGGTAATTTGTGGGCACTTTGTTTTTCCCAAAGGGGATGACTATGCATTTTTTGGCATTTAGCTTGAGGCCATGGCTCTGGCACCAGTTATCCATCTCTGTGAGACCCTTTTGGAGGATGCTTGTGTCAGTCGGTGAGTTGATTATGGCACCCAGTTTGCAGTCATCTGCAAACTTGGTCAGCCATAGTCCTCCCGTGTTAGCCTGTACCTCAGAGAAATATATACCGAACAAGAGAGGTCCCAGGACTGAGCCTTGTGGAATGCCATTTGTAACTGGTTTAGAATCTGACATGGCACCTGCAATTCTGACCATGTGGGTTCTATCCCTGAGCCAGTTTGCAACCCATCTTGTGACATAGGGGTTGATATTTAAGCTGGTGAGCTTATTTATGATGCCCGAGTGGAGTATTGTGTTGAAGGCTTTTGCGAGGTCCAGGTAGGCTGTGTGGACTACCTTCCCTTCATCTATGGCCTTGGTGACTGTTTCAAAGAAGTCGACCAGGTTCAAGAGGCAAGATCTGCCCTTAACAAAGCAGAATTGGGTAGGATCCAGTGTTTGGAGGTTCCCAATGTCTTTGTTTATGAGTTCCATGATGATATGCTCCATAGCTTTGCAGATCAGGCTAGTCAGGCTTATAGGGCGATAGTATCCGGGGTCTGTTGTGGCACCACGTTTGTGGAGTAGGACCACTGTTGCTGTACATCATTCTTTGGGTACATATCCTGTATTAAGGCTGAAATTGGACAGTGACTTTATGTGAGGGCTCAGTTCTTCTTGGTGCTCGTGTAAGACGCAGCCCAGGACACTGTCTGGTCCCATTGATGCTGTGTTTTTTGCTTTGGAGAGGGCAGCTCTCACCTGTGCATATGTGATTTCAGGGAGGCTACACTCTTTTGGGATAGACATTTGCTCTTCTGGGGGGAAGGGGGGGGGGTTTGCACTGAAGCTGTCTGCCAGGATGTTGGCAATGTCTGTGGGTTCAGTGTATTTTTTGTCATTTTGAACTAACTCAGAGAATATCTGGGAGTTGCCATCCAGGTTCCTGACATAACTAAAGAAGGCCTTGGGATTATCTTTAGCGTCATGTGCAATTTTTCTTTCGAAGCTGGCCTTAGATGATTTTATAAGGGATTGTAGTTTCTTGCTAGTACTGATCAGAGATGCCTAGGATTTTTGGGATTTTGCTCTATCATGTAGTAGCATCCTCTAGTAGCATCCTCCTTCTGTTGTATAGCTTATTTATGGCTGGGGTATACCAGACAGGTCTCCTGCCTTTGGAGGAGTGAGTCTCAGTTTTATTTGGGATAGCACAATCCATGCATTCTTGTAAGTGTCCATAGAATGTGTTTGTAAAGGATTCTGCGGTTTAGGCCGTATTTTCCACTGGCCCGGGAGCTTTGAAGGATTCCACCTTAGTTTTGAGAAGTGTGAAGTTTGCTTTTGAGAAGTTCTTCACCGTGGATTCCTTGGCTGGGGGTGGGGACGGGATATGGATGTCCAGTGAGATTAATTTATGGTCAGATCTTACCAATGAGGGGTATACCTCTGGTATGGAACATGGCTAGTCTGTATAGGGGGAAGAACTATATCCTAAGATAACATGGCTAGTCTGTATAGGGGAAGAACTATATCCTAAGCTAACATAGTTAGTCTGTATAGGAGGAAGAACTATATCCTAAGCTAACATGGCTAGTCTGTATAGCAGGAAGAGCTATATCCCAAGCTAACATGGCTAGTCTGTATAGGAGGAAGAACTATATCCCAAGCTAACATGACTAGTCTGTATAGTGGGAAGAACTATATCGCAAGCTAACATGGCTAGTCTGTATAGGAGGAAGAACTATATCCCAAGCTAACATGGCTAGTCTGTATAGGGGGAAGAACTATATCCCAAGCTAACATGGCTAATCTGTATAGTGGGAAGAACTATATCCCAAGCTAACATGGCTAGTCTGTATAGTGGGAAGAACTATATCCCAAGCTAACATGGCTAGTCTGTATAGGGGAAAGAACTATATCCCAAGCTAACATGGCTAGTCTGTATAGGGGGAAGAACTATATCCTAAGATAACATGGCTAGTCTGTATAGGGGAAGAACTATATCCTAAGCTAACATAGTTAGTCTGTATAGGAGGAAGAACTATATCCTAAGCTAACATGGCTAGTCTGTATAGCAGGAAGAGCTATATCCCAAGCTAACATGGCTAGTCTGTATAGGAGGAAGAACTATATCCTAAGCTAACATGGCTAGTCTGTATAGTGGGAAGAACTATATCCCACGCTAACATGGCTAGTCTGTATAGGGGGAAGAACTATATCCCAAGCTAACATGGCTAGTCTGTATAGGGGGAAGAACTATATCCCAAGCTAACATGGCTAGTCTGTATAGTGGGAAGAACTATATCCCAAGCTAACATGGCTAGTCTGTATAGTGGGAAGAACTATATCCCAAGCTAACATGGCTAGTCTGTATAGGGGGAAGAACTATATCCCAAGCTAACATGGCTAGTCTGTATAGTGGGAAGAACTATATCCCAAGCTAACATGGCTAGTCTGTATAGGGGAAGAACTATATCCCAAGCTAACATGGCTAGTCTGTATAGTGGGAAGAACTATATCCCAAGCTAACATGGCTAGTCTGTATAGTGGGAAGAACTATATCCCAAGCTAACATGGCTAGTCTGTATAGTGGGAAGAACTATATCCCAAGCTAACATGGCTAGTCTGTATAGTGGGAAGAACTATATCCCAAGCTAACATGGCTAGTCTGTATAGTGGGAAGAACTATATCCCAAGCTAACATGGCTAGTCTGTATAGTGGGAAGAACTATATCCCAAGCTAACATGGCTAGTCTGTATAGTGGGAAGAACTATATCCCAAGCTAACATGGCTAGTCTGTATAGTGGGAAGAACTATATCCCAAGCTAACATGGCTAGTCTGTATAGTGGGAAGAACTATATCCCAAGCTAACATGGCTAGTCTGTATAGTGGGAAGAACTATATCCCAAGCTAACATGGCTAGTCTGTATAGGGGAAGAACTATATCCCAAGCTAACATGGCTAGTCTGTATAGTGGGAAGAACTATATCCCAAGCTAACATGGCTAGTCTGTATAGTGGGAAGAACTATATCCCAAGCTAACATGGCTAGTCTGTATAGGGGAAGAACTATATCCCAAGCTAACATGGCTAGTCTGTATAGGGGAAGAACTATATCCCAAGCTAACATGGCTAGTCTGTATAGGGGGAAGGAACTGGCTCCTTCTCTCTTCTTTATTTTCCACATGACTGCTGTATTGCCCATAACAATGTGAAGTGATCCTTGGGACCAAATTATTTCTCTTTTTACAGATCCCAGAACTGTAATTTAAAATGATAATGGGTGTTGGGGCTAGGGCCAAATAGATTTCAGATATCATTTCATCTTTTTCATGTGGAGTCTTTCCAGAAGTATCATGAGAATGATAGATGCCACGATACCTAGTTTCCTGAGGTATTTCCCCTCATAGCCACTGAAATTTGAGTGGAAAAACTTCTAGAAAGGATTTAAATATAGATCTATTTTTCCTGTGGAAGAAAAGCTGGTTGTACTTTGGTGTCTAGCAGACACTCCAGCAACACAATCCTTTATGATGGAGTCAAAAAAGTCACCTGAACTCAGCTTGTACACGAGATCTCTCACCCAAGTGAGAGATTCCTGACACACTTAAAAAGGTACTGTAAAGATAAACAATTCATCTAGGTATGGGAAAATGTGGATACTCTATAGCCTGCAATGTGCTATAACTGGAGCTAGACACTCTTGGAGCAGTGGATAGTCCAAGGAGTACGGCAAAGAACTGGCAATGTGATCCAGACACATAAAACCTTGAGAAAAGTCTGAAGTGTGGATGGATAGAAATGTAATAATCCATCTATTAAATCTAAGGTTACCAAACTCAAATGGGGAAAACGTGGTAAGAGATTGTGTAGTGAAAGCATTTTGAACTTGGGAACTTTCACAAACTAGTTTAGGAAAGAGAGGTCCAGAATCTATCTCCAGGAGTTTTCTTTCTTTGGCACCAGAAACACTTAAACAAAAATCTCTTTCTCACTGCGAATGAGGAACTGTTTCTATTACCCCCTGAAAAAGCATGTGCTATAGGACAGGAGTGAACAGAAGGTGTGGACGGATGCATGTGCAGTAATTCTCTGGAAAGGAAGAATTTATTCCCATTGTCATCTGTACCTCTGCTGAAAGAGACTCAGAATGATTTCTCTGAAACAATCTGCTGCCAAAGACAGAAACTGAGATTCAGAATAATTTCTGTCAGGGAAAAGAGGCTGTGTGTGTGTGTGTGTGTGGGGGGGGGGGGGGGGCGAAGTCCTTTACATGACTTTGACTATCCTTTGTTTTGGGGAGTTCCTGTTCTTTTTTGGAACATCCTTGACTACTTTGTATTTTAAAATACCTGCTTATCAGCATTTTGCTGAGACTGTATGTTTGTTTCTTAGCAAAAATGAATTGGATGAGGAAGTAGAAAAACCCTTGCAAAAACAGAACAGAAGGCCTTAAAAAATCTGATAGATTTCCTGTAAAAACTTTCCCCTCTCATGACATTTTTGATAATCATTGCAACAGTGTCCAAAATCTGAATCTCTATACAAAGGTGAATTTAAAATCTCATTTTTACATCCTCTGAGAGGTTTTGAGAAAGCAGCCAGGCAAACGTCCTTAACTCAGTGACAGTGGTAACAGCCCTGGATGTGGTATCTACAGAGTCATAAACACACTTTAAACAATGACTAGTGATAGCAACAGCCCTGGGTGTGGTATCTACAGCATCATAAACAGGCTTTAAAAATGAGTAGTGACCTGAGAGAGACAGAATAAATCAAGCCACAGAGAACAGATGTTTCCTCACAGGAAAGAACTGCAGATAAATTATTCCACATATTTTACAATTTGTGAGAATAAACTTTAACATATGGGCCCGATAATTCAAAATTCTAAAAATCAAAATCGTACAACCATACATTTTTTCTCAAACTATCAGTAGTTTTATCATCCTTGTCAGAAAGGGAAGGACTAGAATTAACAAAATGTTAGACAGGAGCTGGATTGACTAAAGCTATAGCTGCTAGGTCAGATTGGGGGTGAGTGTATGGCATTTTGAGGGAATGAATGACTTTGACATTCTATTTGATCAGTTATGTTCAGCATGCTGGCTTTTAGGAAACCATATGTTGTAACAAACATATTCTCCAGTGATGGCAACACTGGGAAGATGTTCCTGGAATTCCATTTGCAACATTTCATTTTCTGAAGGGCTGAGAAGCTTCAGGGTTCTTCCGCTGAAAACACTGACTCATCCTGGAAACGGTGTCAGAGAAAGATAATGCCTCACAAGGACATTCAGATACATTACTCTCCTCTGAGTCTGAATCAGAATTCTGCATCAGTTCCATCACATCCCTATCTTGATTCAATTTCTTGAATCTCTTCGGAAAAAGGGGAAAGACTTTTACTTTTACCAGATGCTGCCAGATAAGAAGGGTCAATTGCCTGTATAGCGCCCTGAGCCGACTTAATAAACTCCTCTCCGCTGAGACTAAAGCAGGAGAAGATGTATATTAAGTTTTCTGTTTCTTTTTAACAGGAAATAAAAACTAGCATGATTTTTAATGTCAGCAACACCTTCCCCAAGGATGGGCACAACATTCTAGTTAAACAAGCACTTTTACTACTCCTTCACCCAAAACCAACAAAAGTGACTCTCCCTTGGCCAGCCAGTGATCCATAGTGGCTATATGGGCAACACCAGAGGGATCCAGGGAACAAGATGAGTAGTCTGAGCTTTGGTCATAGCAAAGCCACCCACTTGCAGCTGAGGCAAACTGCTAGCCTGTTGTGGTAGCAAAGGCTGTTTAGTTAACTGTGTTTTTCTTTTTCTGGCTAGAAGAAGGACCAACCATGGTAATGGTAGTTTGTTTCATGCTGAACAGAAAATGGTGCTTCTTTCTCAGGAAAACTAAGAATCACAAGTTGTAAAAATTCAAAAGCCATATAAAATCACTATTCATAAGTTCATAGATAAGTACCAGGCTAGCTGCCCTTGTGGGCCATTTTAAGCCTAGCCAGTTTCCCTTTTTGTTCTCGAAGTAACCTACTTCATTTGGTTATAAATTGGCGTTACCAATCCCATGGTTGATAATTATATATTTTACAATGTCTCCCTACTAATATTCTAAAATGTGCACTCTGATTGGCCAGGCCAGCCAGGGTGCCCATTGTAAATCCCACACTATACCAACGGAAAAAGGTCCGGTCACCCGGACTTTTTTCCATTGGTATAAACTGCCCCAAAACCTTTTTTTTTACAATTGGAAAAGAGAGAAAGAGAGAGAGAGAGAGAGAGAGAAAACGGAGACTTTCTTTTCTCCATTGCTTCCATTTCAAACCCTTGATGTACTGGGTATGCATGGGAATGCAAGTCACAAACGCATGCACAATACATCACAAAACAGAATCAGTATACCACAACCGTCAGAAGAACAGCAATCTGCCGTTATATAAAGACATTATTTAAGAAAAGTAAGTATTTTTTTTCTTAAATAATGTCATTGTATAATAGCAATAACCAGCTCTGTGTTTGTGGTATATTGAAGATTTACCCATGGTTGCCTTTGTTTAATCACTCGGGCTTCAGCCTCATGATTAAACCACACCAACCATGGGTAAATCTTCAATATACCACACCACATCATCGGTTATTGCTTAAATACCCCACTGAGAATAAATGGGCTCATGCCTTAGATAATTTCAGGGGCTCCATGCATGGGATAACTTTACAGGAACTGCTTCTTTCCAGTCATAAAAAAGGGTACCATTGTGGGGTAAATTTTCTGTTTCTCAGCCATAGATCCAAGCTGTGCTTAAATATGGACACAGATTAGCTTTGTTTTATGCGCATGAGGAGTCTGTTACTGAACAGTGGTGTCGTCTACCTCTCCTTCCAAACTGTTCTCTTGAAGATGCAGATGACATGTAGATCCCTAGACTATTTCTGATACCATCTGATTTGCTGAAGTGAAGTAAATCCATCAATACTGGGGCAGAGGCCACCATGTGACCACAGCCTAATAGCTCAGAGGTAAAGGCAGAGGACTGCCAACTAGCAGATCTAGGTTCAAAACCCAACTTGGACCTGATTTATTGTTATACATTATACACGGTACGTAGATGACATCTTTGTTACTTTTAAAGGTGATTTGGAAAGGTACCACACACTTTTTAGAGTTCACCTACAATTTGATTCAGAATATACCTCTTTTTTAGATTAGAGTTACCTAAGGATGGACAGAATGCTAGATATATTTCTAACATATACAAAAGAATACGAATTGCAATTCCTTTCAACACTTCGCTAGCACTCACCCCCTCTACCAAAAGAGATCAGTCGTAAGGGGTCAACTCATTAGAGCAGCGAGAATGATCTCTTTGTACGATGAGTTTGAACATGAGTGTGAGAATTTGAAAGGTATGTTCACTAGGACAGGATATCCCTTAGGGATGTTGGATTATTGGATTAAAGAAGTGTATGACAAGAGACTGAAAGGCCATTTTACTCTCATCTTATCATCTTAAGTGTGTTAAGACCAGATTCAAATTTGCAAAGTTCTGATGGCTTGGTTAAACATACTTCTATATATAATTTGAGTTTTGTTACCCCTTTCAGTCAGGACTCCTATAGTTTAAGGAATATTTTATTTAAAAACTGTAGATTTTTACTGAATGATGCTATGATTAGATCAAATATTTGTGAACAACCATGTTGTGTTTTTAAGAGAGGTAATAATTTAAAGTGTATTTTGGAATGCATTGAGGAACCCTTAATGAAAACCTTAGGTATATTTAAATGTGAAGCTTGTCCGTATTGCAGATTTATTGATACTGGTATGACATTTTCAGTGGGTGGTAAGAAATATAATATTATGGGTAGGTTCAACTGTAACTCTAAAGGGGTGACATACATAGCAATGTGCCAAACCTGTGAAGGTTTTTGTATAGGAGAAACGGAGCGAAAATTCCAAGAGTGATTGTATGAGCACCTTTACAGTATTAATAAAATTAAGTTGCACAATCCTTTGGCTAAACATATTTCTATCTACCCAGGCCATTGGTTTGCATTTAAAATTATAGATCATGTTGTAAGAGGTGAGAAAAGGGGCCCTTGGAGTCTTAGAATGGAGGAGAATGAATTATTGTAGCAAGTTAGATTAAATGTGCATAACTTCCCAGGTCTGAATTATTGTTGTTCAGTTCAATGTATTCTTAAAATGAAGGCCTTGGAAAGATGAATTGTGGTATTGAAGGACTCTTCCTTTTTGTAAGGATGTACTTGACTTATTAATAATATATTTTTTATGTACTCTTTTATATGTATGTTTTTACAAGAGATTTATTTTGTATACTTGTTATATATATTTTTTATATATTAAAAATGTATATATATATATAGGTATATATATATATATATATATATATATATATATATATATATATATATATATATATATATATATATATATTGTCCCTAAGATATGTGTTAAAATAATTTTTTGCATATGGGTATTTTTAGCATGTATTATTTAGTTTATACATAGTTAATGTGTCTTTAAGTTGTTGGTTGGTATGATCATGTGATTTTTTTTAGAGCCTTCTTTACATTTTACAAGTACTTGCCAGTTTATTGCCTGATGGTGTTCAATTATTGTTAATACATCATTTATTTTGTGTTATTTCTCTGCTTTTTTCACTTATATTCTTTGGTAATTTGTAAAATATAACCCATATGGCTTAGTCTACTGCAGCAGTGATCAGTTTGAAGACAATGTACAGATAAGATTTTGCAAATTATTCATAAGTGTAAAATAACAGCATGCACAACTGATAAAGACAGGTTATCTACAACTTAAAAAGGGGAAAAAGCCAGGATATGTAATTGAAAATCAACTGATTGCATATACCAGCTTTTTAAGTGTGTGCAAAATCAAGGTACAGTGGGAATGGTAAATTTGTCCTTTCTCCAATGTAGTATATATACAGATATGTATTTAGCAGGGGGGTATAGGGAGCACACATGTGCTTACCCCCCTGCAAAAAACATTTTTTTTGATCGGATGGTGACTATTTGTCCTCAATGACTTACCATTTAGTGCTTTGATTTATGGAAATATTGTCATATATTGATATATAACTATATACATCTCTCCCTCTCTCTCTATCTCTCTCGCTATATATATATATATATATATATATATATATATATATATATATATATACATATACATACATATACACACACACACACACACACACACACACACACACACACACACACACACACACACACACACACACACACACACACACACACACACAGATATACATATAGGGGTCCCCCATGTTTTACCAAATGCTGTTTCTCTGACAAATGCAGGGGTTTTGGTTTAATGTTGATGGTACAGATAACAGAGTGGTGTAAATGTCAATGGTGTGTAAGGTCGAGGCAGGTAAGTGGAGTTGGAGGAGGTGAGAATGTTCACACACGTGTATTAGAGTTAGTGCTAGGGTTAGGGATGAGTGAAGGATACGTGTTGCATGTTTGTGTGTGAGTTTGGTATTTTATGGTTAGGGTCAGTGAAAGGTTAGTAGATAGATGCAATGTTATTTGTGTGTAGTTGTGGATGTTTGTATGTCCAAGTGTGTCTTGGGCAGTGATAGTGTTACGTGAAGGTTTTTATCAAGGTAAGAGGTATGGTTAAAACTGAGGGAAGGGGAAGTAATAGTGTTAGGGTTAGCACCCATTACTAAGGTGGTGCAAGGGGGGGAAGAGCACTCTTGTCATCTTTAATAATGGGTGCTAACCCTAATCCTAACACTACCCCTTCCCTCAACCTAACCGTACACCTTACCTTCATAAAAAACTTCCTGAAACACTGCCACTATTCAGACGAATTTCAGGCTAGTGTCTGGGGGGGGGGTTAGTGTTAATATTGGGAGAAGAAATAGTTATATTTTCTCGATATTATTTCATTTGATATATTTTGTTTTCGGTATTCTATATGTTTGAACTTTTTTTTGTCAGCGTGTTTTCAATTCAGCATTAAATTAGTTCAGTCATACACAATAGAATGACATTAAGATATAGGTTTAGACATAGATACAGATATAGATATATAGGTTCATAGAAGTTTACTAGGCTAATGGTCCTGGAGCCCTTACAAGTCTAGCCATATTTATCCTAGGTTGCCCCAGCTGTTGGTGGTTAGGTGAGTACAGCTCGCAGGGGTAAGGGTCTATGGTAGTTAATACTGACTTCCTCTGTCCAGGATATATATATATATATATATATATATATATATATATATATATATATATATATATATATATATATATATACATACATACACATAGAGAGAGATAGAGACATGGTTCTGTATCATTTTGTCAAAGGTAGCTTTGACTAAAAGAAAAAACACTAAGTACTTTTAACTGAATATACTTCTGAGTGAAAATATAATTCATCAAAGCCATTTCACACAGCATATATACCATAAAAAGCTTTTCTGCTGTGAGGCAAGCCCCACTGCACCCCCAAAGTGTGTGGAGGGGGCTGTGGCCCCCACCTCCCTTAATTATATTTTCTAACTCCATGGTTGCACACACTATAAGAAAAGAAAATGTCACCACAAACTCAAGTATCTATAAATCTAGGGCTATAACATGATGGTGAGCTTTGCCAAATTTCAAAATATCTTTTAAAGTACATCTCTAACAACTCCCATGATGAAAAAATGACACAAATACCTTCAATAGACTTCTACAGTTTTCAAGAAATGGCTTTTTGGTCAAAAGTATGTTCAGTCAAAATTATACTGAAGTGAAAAAAGCATCTACTATTTTTTCTTTCAGTCAAAATTACCTTTGACAAAATGATACACACTCATTATTATATATAGATAGACAGAGACAGATGCATAGATATAGAAATAAAAACTATAAGATGACTGTAAGATACTTAACAATGTAACTTTATATCAACTCCACTTACATTGAAACACACACACACAGTTTTTGGATCATTGCACTGGCTCTAAATTATCGGTTATATGGCCTCATGTCACATGGCTATATTACACACACTTATTTTGCAGCTGGTATGACAACAGCAAGCATTATGTGCTTACATTTAGTCAAGATGCTAGGAGTTTTCTAAGAAGTACGTGGTAACATTCTGTTTTGGTATGAATAAAGCTGTCACATAAAATTAGGTGCCCAGGTACCGCTCAACCTTTTAGCACAAGAAATCTGTACAAAGCCAAAAATAATAAGGGTACAAAAGGCCATAAATAGGGAACAATTTTAAATATTTTTATATAAACTTAGAAAGTTGCTAAGAATAAAATGTTTTGTGTTGCCATGTATTTTCTGAAGAATATGAAGTCTAAAACTCTAATGTTTGGCATTATTTAGTGAATTTAATCCTCACTGATTTACAGGAAAATCATAAAATTTATGAGCAACAGGCCAAAAAATATGAGGAAAAAATCTGGACAGTTGAGAGGTATGCCCCTCAAAATACAGATACTAGGACATGTGCAGACACATGTTGGGGCACACACACACACACACACACACACACACACACACACACACACACACACACACACACACACACACACACACACACACACACCACATCAAATGCTCTAATGTTGAACTGAGTCTAAAGACCCAGAAACACAACCTGGTGAACTTTGAAGCCCCCTAAAAAAAGCCTAATTTAACTAATTTGCAAAGGTAGGACCCTCTGTATCTTCTCTGTGTGCCTTACCCAGTTAACAAAATATAAGAAAATAACCTGAAAGACAAACAAGCAAGTAAGTAAAATCAGGTCCCACATTATGTTTAGTGTTTTGTTTGCCGACACATTATTTAATGACCGCAGTTGTTTGTCTTTCTTTTCTTTTATTTGTCTGTTTCATGCACAGGCTTGTTACTTCTGTTGATGCTTCCTTGTTTATTCCTGTTACATTTGTGTCTGTTTGCTATTGTTTTCTCTGTTGCAGAGTTCTAGTTTGTTAATGTCTACACTGCTGAAGTCCAGAGACCTCATTTTTGATGTATGGGGTCTGTAGTTTACTTAATGGCAAAATGCAAAAATGGTGCAACAAATCAAATATACTACAAAACATCACACGATCACTTCTGAGTTACTGTGTGGTGTGTTATTTGATAGCAAACCACACTGTGTAGTCATCGACTCCATTCCAATGTCTGCTGCTTTCCAGTTCTGACAGTCTTTCTCCTACTCTGTTTATGTACTCAGTTTTAAGACTCTTCTTTCATGAGTATGTTCCTTTACTAGGTTTCTAAGACCTCTTATTTGCAGTCATGTACAATGATCCTGCTGTTGGTTGTGGATGAATTCATGGTTCTATAAACAGCAGATATAGAATAGTTGTGTAAAATCTTACCATAACCATAGATGTCCTTCTCTTCCATGTTGCAGTATTCATACTGTAGGATTTTCAGCCCTCAGGTGATCTGACATTGGCTCCTATACAAAAGCTTAAGGCTGGCTGCTGTAGGTGCGTGGGACATCACACGTAGGGCCATAAACCAGGGACTATAAATGTGACGAGTGCACGCACAGACCTCAGAACCTGAAGCCCACATAAGTGTGTAGGTGCATGGGATGTCACACATAGGGCCATAAACCAGGGACTATAAATGTGACGACTGCACGCACAGACCTCAGAACTTGAAGCCCACATAAGTGTGTAGGTGCGTGAGACATCACACATAGGGCCATAAACCAGGGACTAAAAATGTGACATCTGCATGCACAGACCTCAGAACTTGAAGCCCACATAAGTGTGTAGGTGCGTGGGACGTCACACATAGGGCCATAAACCAGGGACTAAAAATGTGACATCTGCACGCACAGACCTCAGAACTTGAAGCTCACATAAGTGTGTAGGTGCATGGGACATCACACATAGAGCCATAAACTAGGGACCATAAATGTGATGTCTGCATGCACAGAACTCAGAAAGTACAGTTTTGTACCTACCATAAATATAGATGTCCGATAGATATGTAACTGCAGTCCTGACATATGGGTTGTCCTGCCTCAGGCAGCCCTTCGGTCGGCCAGATTCCAAAGTCTGGATCTGGCGTTGGCTGATGTCACCTCTGCCCCGACGTCAGAGCGGCTGGGGTATAAAAGCATCAGCCGACGCCATCTTCTTCAGTGTTTCTTGCCCCAGATGCCAGGTGCCCTCCATGAAAGGCTAAATTTAGAGAATGGATTAAAAATTCCAGACATGCACAATAGTAATAAACAGATACACCATAACAGTTATCCCCAGCTAATATGAAAAGGGGAGTGGACCCAACTAGGAGAATTACAGAGGGGTAGGAGGGAGGGAAAACCTGACTGCAGTTGCATATCTATCGGACATCTACATTTATGGTAGGTACAAAACTGTACTATGTCCTTCAAGAATGCAACTGCAGTCCTGACATATGGGTTGAATACCATAGCCAAGCTGGGGGTGGTAGGACCTAAGATAAGGATGGTGTAGCTAAAATGCCCTGCAGGACTGCCGAAGCAAAGCCTGCTCGGGATCTGGAATATAAAGGCAGGTTGTAGTGTTTGGAAAATGTATGCACGGAGCTCCATGTAGCAGCTTCCAGAATGTCCTTTGTAGCCACCCCTCTTAGAAAGGCTGTGGAGGTGGCTATAGCTCTGGTGGAGTGTGGCCTGAAATTGGCTGGCACACCTTTTCCATGGAAAGAGTAGCAGAATCTGATGCAGTGTCCAATCCATTTTGAAATTGTTTGTTTGGAAATTGCCATTCCTTGTACTCCAGCAGCGTAAGCTACAAATAGTTGGTCAGACTTTCTGTTGGCTTTTGTTCTGTCCAAGTAGTAGCGCAATTGTCTGTGTATGTCCAAAGTGTGCAGCATCTTTTCTCCTTTATTTTGAGGATTGGGAAAGAAAGTAGGCAGGTGAATTGCTTGATTTAGAGACACCCTGGATATCACTTTTGGCATGAATGAAGGATTGGTTCTTAAAGAAACTCTGTCCTGATGAAAAATGAGAAATGGAGGTACTGCCATGAGGGCCTGTATCTCCAAGACTCTTCTTGCTGAGGTAATTGCCAACAGGAAAACTGTTTTCCAGGAGAGAAATTGCAATTCCGAAGATGCTGCTGGCTCAAAAGGAGGAAGAGTTAATTTTTCCAAGACAAAGTTGAGGTCCCATGCAGGCACTGGTGGTTTTCTGTGAGGTTTGATATTCTTTATCCCTCTTAGAAACTGTCTTAGCAAAGGATGTGAAAACACAGGTGGATCACAGTTGTATTTTGCTGAAATTGCTGAAGCGTGCATTTTTATGGAAGAATATGAAAGGCCATTGTGAAACATTTCTGCCAAATATTCTAGTATCTGTGGGATGCTCATTACTGATGCATCCTGACCCTTGTTGGCATTCCAGATGTTGAATCTCTTCCATTTGGCTGAATAAGTTCTTCTGGTGGAAGGTCTGCGTGCTTCCAGTAAGATCTGTTGAACTTTTTTGGAGAGAGAGATATGGGGAGATGTCATGGAACCCTCCAAGCTGTCAGTTGCAATGTTTGCAGGTTGGGATGAACAGTCCTGTAATTGTGCTGAGTTAGAAGCAGAGGCCATTGAGGCAGGGGCCACGGCTTGGTGCGAGTTATGCTCCTTAGTAGTGGATACCAGTGCTGTCTTGGCCAGTCTGGAGCTATCAAAATGCCTTTCGGTTGTTCTGCTTTGATCTTCAGTAACACCTTGGTCATTAATGGTAGAGGTGGGAATGCATAGATTGTTAGAGAATTCCAGCTGAAGGACAGAGCATCCATTCTCCAGGCTCGAGGATGGTGTGTCCTTGAGCAGAACTTCTTCAGATGATGATTGAGGTGTGAGGCAAAGAGATCTATGTCCGGCCTTCCCCATGCATGAGTTGTTTGTGAAAAAATGCCTGGATGCAACATCCATTCGTGTGGGTCCATGATGTTTCTGCTTAGACTGTCCGCCAGAACATTGTCCTTGCCTGGAACAAACTGGGATTGCAACTGAATGTTCAGTTTCAGGGACTTTTCCCAAAGAGTCATTGTTAGTCTACAGAGGGGGTAAGAATGAGTGCCTCCCTGCTTGTTTATGTACCACATAACAGTGGTGTTGTCTGTCTTTATTAGCAGATGACCTTGCTGAAGAAATTTTCCAAAGGCCTCGATTGCATGAATCACTGCCAACATCTCTTTTTGATTGATGTGCAGATGCTGCTCCCGGGGTGCCCATTGCCCTTGAATGCATCTGCCTTGCATGTGCGCCCCCCATCCATGATCTGAGGCGTCTGTCGTAATGGTTTGGCTTGTCTGAGGTTTGTTGAAAGACATGCCTTTGTTTAGCTGGCTTGCTTGTGCCCACCACAAAAATTCCTTTTGCAGGCATGGAATGAGTGGGATAATTGCTTCTAAGTTGTGGCTGTGTTGAGACCATAAACTTTTTAGGTACCATTGCAGTTTTCTCATGTGTAGTCTTGCCAGTGGAATCAGAAGAATGCAAGATGCCATGAAACCCAGGGCTTGCAGAATTTTCCTTGCAGTCATCTGGGTGAGCTTTGCTAGGCCTTTGAAGTACTCTGGTAACTGTTCTTGTTTTTCTTCTGTGAGGAAAGCCATTTGTGAGTTTGTGTCCATCTTGGCTCCTAGAAAATTTATTTGTTGGGATGGCAGTAGTCTTGATTTTTGTATGTTGACTGTGTATCCCAAAGCCTGTAGTAAGTGAATGACATAGTCCAAGTTTCTTATCAAGGCTTGCTTGCTGTCCGCTTGTATAAGGCAGTTGTCCAGGTAAGGGTATATTTGTATCCCCTGGAGTCTGCAATGAGCAATTACTGATGCCAGGCATTTCATGAATACTCTGGGTGCAGTAGATAAGCCAAAAGGCAATGCTGAGCATTGATAATGCTCTGACCCTGCAAGAAATCTGAGGTATCTTCTGCAACTGTGTCTGATTGGGACATGCAGGTATGCCTCCTTGAGGTCCAGAGTAACCAGCCAAGACCCCTTGCCCAGCATGGGAAGAAGTTGCTGTAACGTCAGCATTTTGAATTTTGGCACAATGAGAAAAGTGTTTAGAGTGGACAAGTCCAGTATAGGTCTCCATTGCTTTTCTTTTCTTGGAACAAGGAACAGTCTTGAGTAGAATCCCTGGCCTTGTTCCTCAGGAGGAACCTTTTCTATTGCTTTGATTTGTAGAAGCTTTGAAACTTGTATGAGTTCCTCTGCCCTTTGATTTTGTGGCAGGTTTGGAATGCCTTGTCTTGTTGGTAAGGTATGGAAGTGGAACCTGTAACCTTTGTCTATTATGTCCAGAATCCATTTGTCCTTTGTTAAAACATGCCAATTTTTTGAAAATAGAGATAATTTTCCACCTAAAGGTGCTTCTCTTTGAACCTTGGTCGGTGGTGTCAAAGTCAAGTCATTGTGATTGTCCCTGTGGAGCAGTAGAAGTCCCTGAGCCACTTCTCTGATTAGTTGGTTGCCATTGGCGGCCCCTGTAGGAGCCTCGGTATTGCCCTCTACCTCGAGCACGCCTGTTTTTTTCCCCTTTGGAACCTGTCAGTGTCTGGAAAGGACCAATTCTTAGAAGGCCAATTCCTGCTGAACCTTGGTGGCTGAACCTGGAGGAAATCTTTGACTGTTTGTACTGATTTAGCCTTTTCCTCAATTGATTTCAACACATCCTGTGCATTAGCACCAAATAGCTTGTATTTTTCCAGAGGTGCATCTAGAAGCTTTACTTTAACATGATCTGGCAATGCCTGTTCTTTCAACCAAGCATGCCTACGTATGACGGCCCCTGTCATAGCTGCCCTACATGAAGCTTCCAATGCATCATAACCACACTGAAGAAAATGATTGCTAACCTGCTGAGTATTATGAACCAAATCCTGCAAGGCCTTTCTATCTAAAGGCTCAGGAGAGGCTAACTTTTTCTGCAAATCATCCATCAAGAAATCCTGATACTGAAACATATGAAAAAGGCAGTTAAGTGCCCTCATGGTAAGGGTGGTAGAGGTATAAACTTTTTTTACCCTACCTCTCCAGGGACCTAGATTCCCTGTCTGCGGGCAAAGGATTTTTGGCCGTGGAAGTGGACACACCTTTGGGCCCCTGGGAAATAGTTTCTAGATCAACAGAGTGGGCCTTAAAGAGATGTTTATGAGTTTCAGGAACCCTGTAATATCTGTCTGGCTTGACAGGAGCAGGAGGGAGAGAATCAGGAGAAGTACTGGAGTCCGAGTACACGTCATCCAATACATCTAACACTGGGGGAATAGCTAAAGGCCTGTGCTGGGGTAACTTAAGGAAGGTACAAAGCCGTTTCCTGGAGTCGGAGAATTCCTGGCCCTGCCACTGAAAATGCTCTCTCATAGAGTGGAGTATTTCCCCAAAAGAAATATCCTCAGGAGGAGAGGCAGAGGGAATGGATTTATCAGCAGCAGAATCCTCGTAGGCCTGGAAGGATTCTTCCTGGGAATCTAAATGGACTGAGTCACCAGAGGCTTCATCTGAGGAAAGGGTGTCTGTCTGCTCAACCCTAGGCCTTTTGTCTGAAGGCAGCTGAGAACCCCTGTCTGGATGAGCCTGAGAACCTCTGATTAAGGAAATAAGATCTGCAGCTAAAGTCATGATCTGTTTATCAGAAGTGGGACCCTGTGAAAAAGATTTAGGAGGGTGAGACTTAGCACGTGTGTAGGCCTTGATGGACAGCAACACCGGAGGCCTAGCTGCCCCACGTGCTGGAGTAACTTTGTCCACCGGTATGGTGTCAGGCAAATCTTGGGCTTCGGTTTCAGGAGGAAAATCAACAACCGGCACCGGGGAAGTCTCCAGGACCGAAGTGTGTGGTAAAGCGGTGTCGTTGGTCTGGAGCGGTTGAATTACCGCCTCCGGAGAGACTGATGCACTTGTGGAAGGCTTTAGAGTGGTGTTGGTGGAAGTCGCGGGCTGAGAATGTCGGTCCCGGTCCTTCCGTTTTTTGGAAATATGTGCTGTCGGTTGTTCCGATGGCATGATATAGGAGTAAGTTTCCCCAAAAAAGTCTTCAGCAAATTCTGACCGGCGCCTGAGTGTGCGCTTATTGAAGCAAGCACAGGCAGCACAGGCCGAGACGTCGTGGTCTGGGCCAAGGCAGGGAGGGCAGTAAGAATGGAAGTCCTTAAGAGGTATTTGTTTACCACAAGACAAGCAATTATTAACTTTTGTAGTTTTATCTGACATCGGCTGAGACAAGAAAAGGATTCCCAATGGGGTACTTAGCTTTTTGATGACTTCGGTATCTGAAAACACAGGAGCTGGCCGACTGGCACTTGCGAACTGCTTCTGCTTCAGGCACCGCGCGGCAAGAAAGACTGAAGAAGATGGCGTCGGCTGATGCTTTTATACCCCAGCTGCTCTGACGTCGGGGCAGAGGCGACATCAGCCGACGCCAGACCCAGACTTTGGAATCCGGCTGACCGAAGGGCTGCCTGAGGCAGGACAACCCATATGTCAGGACTGCAGTTGCATTCTTGAAGGACATCTTGAAGCCCACATAAGTGTGTAGGTGCAAGGGATGTCACACGTAGGGCCATAAACCAGGGACTATAAATGTGATGACTGCATGCACAGACCTCAGAACTTGAAGCCTACATAAGTGTGTAGGTACGTGGGATGTCACATGTAGGGCCATAAACCAGGGACTATAAATGTGACATCTGCACGCACAGATCTCAGAACTTGAAGCCCACATAAGTGTGTAGGTGCATGGGATGTCACATGTAGGGCCATAAACCAGGGACTATAAATGTGATGACTGCATGCACAGACCTCAGAACTTGAAGCCCACATAAGTGTGTAGGTGCATGGGACGTCACGCGTAGGGCCATAAACCAGGGACTATAAATGGAATGACTGCACGCACAGACCTCAGAACTTGAAGCCCACATAAGTGGGTAGATGCATGGGACGTCAGATGTAGGGCCATAAACCAGGGACTATAAATGTGATGACTGCACGCACAGACCTCAGAACTTGAAGCCCACATAAGTGTGTAGGTGCGTGGGACGTCACAAGTAGGGCCATAAACCAGGGACTATAAATGTGATGACTGCACGCACAGACCTCAGAACCTGAAGCCCACATAAGTGTGTAGGTGCGTGGGACATCGCACATAGGGCCATAAACCAGGGACTATAAATGTGACGACTGCATGCACAGACCTCAGAACTTGAAGCCCACATAAGTGTGTTTAAGCACAAGAAACAGAAGAGCAAATGTCCCTGCATGGCTGAACAGAACAGCCTGTAGGGAGAGGATACACAGGTGTAGATCAAGCATCCATCAAATGGAGAAGGGGGTATGGCGGGAGGGAAGGAATACTGCAACATGGAAGAGAAGGACATCTGTGGTTACGATAAGATTTTACCCAACTATTCTATGTCTTTCTATTCCTATGTTGCAGCATTCATAGTGTGGGAGAGTACCACAGCTTAGGAAGAGTGATGGGTTGGGGACAGAGGTAGTGCATTCTAAGAATCCCTGCAGGACTGCCCTGGCAGATCCTGCTCTGGCCCTGGAGATGTGGTCCAGCTTACAGTGCTTAGTGAAAGTGTTAACTGTAGACCAGGTAGCAGCTTCCATGATGAAGGCTGTGTCCAGCCCTTTGAGAAAGGCTTTAGAGGTAGCCATTCCTCTAGTGGAATGAGCTCTCACCCCTAGGAGCAATGGTTTGCCATGGTGAGAGTAGCAGAAGAGAATGGATTTCCTAATTCAGGAGGAAATGGTTTGTTTGGAGACTGCCTTACCCTGAGACCTGGGGTGGAAAGCGATGAAGACTTGATCAGACTTTCTGAAAGATTTAGTTTTGTCTAAGTAGAATCGCAGTTGTCTGTGCACATCCAGAGAATGAAGAATCCTCTCTGCGTTATTAGATGGAGATGACAAGAAAGTCAGTAGATGAACAGACTGGTTAAGCGATAGTTCATTCACCGCTTTGGGAATGAAGGAAGGGTTAGTGCACAATGTCACCCTGTCCTTGTGGAAGGTGGTGTAAGGGGAACAGGCCATGCGGGTCTGCAGTTCAGACACTCTTCTTGCGGAGGTGATGGCCACTAACAGAATGGTTTTCCATGTGCACATTTGCAGGCAAGCTGTGCTTGCTGCCTCAAAACGAGGTAGGGTTAGTTTTTCTAGTATGAATTTGAGGTCCCAGGGAGGAAGAATGGGTTTCCCTGATGGTCTGATATGCAAGACCCCACTCAGGAAATGTTTAACACCCAGCCTGGAGAGTGGAGGTGGCTTTAAGGGCAAGCAGTCTGAAAGGTGTACCTTCAGAGATGAATATGCTAGTCCTTCCTTAATGAGCTCACATACATAACTAAGGAGCAAAGAGGGATCTGCTGGAAAAGGGTCCCTGTCCTTAAGCACACACCAATTTGTGAATCTATGCCATTTGGACAAATAGTTTTTTCTGGTAGATGGTTTCCTGGCCTCCCTCAGGACTGACAGCACATTTTCTGAATACAGTTGTCTGAAAGGGATCAGAAGATGATCACCCAAAGGGTCAGATGCAGTAATGGCAGCTGAGGGTGAATGAGAGATCCCTTTTGTTGGGTGACTGGGTTCACCTTGTGGGGTAACTTGTGGTGATTGCCCTTGGCTAGGGAGTGAAGAAGGGGGAAACAGTGTTGCCTTGGCCAATAGGGAGTCACCAGCAAGATTTTTGGATGGTCCTTGTTGATCTTCAGTAGGACCTGGTGTATTAGAGGGAAGGGGGAAAGCGTACAGGAACATTCCCTTCCACGGGAAGCTGAAGGCATTCACTCTCCATGCTAGTGGAGTGTGTTCCCTGGAGCAAAATCTGTTTATCTCTTTTGGGGGTGAGGCAAACAGATCCACTTGAGTTTTGCCCCACTGGTGGACAATGTCTAAGAAGGTTTCCCTGTGCAACATCCATTTGTGCTGAGGGGAGGATGTTCTGCTGAGCAAGTCTGCTTGTTTGCTTTCCTGAGAAGGGATGTAAGAGGTCTGCAGTAGGAGGTTGTGCCTGGTTGCTATTTCCCAGATTTGTAGAGTTATCTGGTATAACTGGTACACCTTTTTACCTCCTTGCTTGTTGAGGTATCACATGACAGTTGTGTTGTCTGTCACAATGTGTTAACAGGCCTGGTTGCAACACTGGGAGGAAAGCGTTGAGAGCCAGTAATACTGCTGTCATTTCCCTGACATTAATGTGCTGCTTTTGAAGTGCAGGGTCCCAACGCTGTTGTACCCTGAAGCCCTTGAACTCTGCTCCCCATCCTAAATCTGATGCATCTGTGTGCATGGTTTGAGTGCTGGGGGGTAGTTGGAGTGGGATGCCCTAGTTCCATTAAACTTGCTGAATCCACCACTTTATTTCTGTTTTTAGGCAGGACAGGAGGGAAATAAGTTTGCCCAATGAATGTTGGCTTTGATACCAACATTTTTTAAATACCATTGGAATTTCTGCATGTGCATCCTTGCTAATGGGAGCATGGGAATGCTTGCTGCCATGAGACCTAGGACTTGCAGAAATTGTCTTGCTGAAAGATGGGATTTCATAAGTAGGCCTTGAAAATGTCTGGAGAGTGTGCACTTTGTCGAGTGGGAAAAAGGATCTCATCAAGTCTGTTCTTATCCTGCAGCCTAGGAAAACTTTGTTCTGCTGAGAAATAAGTGAGGACTTTTGGAGGTTATAGTGAATCCAAAGTTGTGGAGGACAGACATTGTGAATTTGAAATGGTTTTGCAGGGTGAATTCTGATTCTGCCAGAATAAGAAGGTCGCTCCAACATCAAGCAAAAACTTCATTAAAGCAAAGCTTTCGGTTATCAACCCTTTCTCAATGCTAATACCATTACACAAAATAATCACCATTTAAATAAGAGCAAACAAGTTTCGCATGATATATTATAAATAGTGGTTATAGTGGTGAAATAGTGGTTATAACCAAAGAGAACGTCTTAGAATTTGTGATGGGGTAAAAAAGGACAGAGAAACTTTTCTGAAACCCATATTTTCTATGATGGCAGAAGAAGTGGTTCAAAAGGGAGCTCAATGTAGTAAAATTAGGTGTGTAACTACTTTTAATGTAAGGACAAGTCATCTTAAAAGAATTATACACAAGAATTGGATTATTTTGTTGGCTCTACCTGAGCTGCAGACAATTCTGAATGAAAAGCCTTATTTTTCTTATAGGAACACTAGAATCTTAAAAAGGAGGCTATGTTCTAAAGATTTTAAAGTATACACCAAGCAACAAACAGTTACGAACCAAGGCACTTTTAAGTGTATGAATTTTAGCTGTTGCAATGATATTTTAACAGGTAATAACAATGTGCTCACACATCCTGTGACTAACAGGCAATATACTTTTTCCCCTCACACCCAGTTGCAATAACAGTTATGTGGTGTACCTCACCACTTGTGTAAAATGTTTTTCATTTTATGTGGGGAAAACCACCAGAAGGCTGAGGGAGCGAATTATTGAGCATAAGTCGGATATAAAAAGGAGAAAAGCCAAGAATGCTCTAAGCAGACAAATCATGAGCAAAGGGCGAGGACCATCGTTTTAAGTTTAAGGTAATAGACATAGTAATGAAAGGAACCGGGGGGGGGGGTGATTTAAACAATTTTCTTGAAAATAAAGAGTATGAATGGATTATTAGATTATGTGTATAGTTTTAACCTGGTCTTAACAATACTGTAAGTACTAAACCTGTTTTATTAAGAATACAACAAAATATTTAATGTATTTTTAAAAAAAAATTTATGCAGTGTCATGTGATATGCTGGCTGTGGTCATGTGATACTTGTTTGCTCTTATTTAAATGGTGATTATTTTGTGCAGTGGTATTAGCAATGAGAAAGGGTTGCTACTTGAAAGCTTTACTTTAATAAAGTTTTTGCTTGACATTGGAGCAGTTTATTTCTGAGTCTATTGTTATTTTTCCAGGTACCACACTATCAGCCTCATTACCAGAATAAGAATGTCGTCCAGATAAGGATAGATTTGGAGTCCCTTGGTTCTGCAATAGGCAATGGCTGGGTCCAGGTACTTTTTAAATACTCTGGGAGCAGTAGACAAGCCAAAGAGCAAGGCTGTAAACTGAAACTGTGAAGAATGTCCAGTGAAGTGCAGAAACCTCCTGTGGAAGGGTCTGATAGGGATGTGCAGGTAGGCATCCTTTAGATCCAGAGTGACCATGAAGGCTTTGGGTAGAAATAAGGGGTAGCAAAGTTTGTAGGGAGAGCATCCTGAAGGATGGGACCTTTAGGAACAGGTTTAGATAAGATAAGTCCAGGATTGGTCTCCAAGGGCCATCCTTTTTGGGGAATAGGAAAAGGCGGGAATAGAAGCCTTTTTCTTCCTGTCCTGAGGGAACTGGCTCTATAGTTCCTAGACTCAGGAGTTCTTTCAATATGAGAGGGAATAATGTAGCTGGTTTCTTGAAGGGAACGGAATTCTTTTTGGCCTTGGCTTTTCCTTCCAAGATAGAAAATATCCTTTTTGGATGATGGAAAGCACCCACATATCCGAGGTAATTGTTTCCCAGAAGGGGAGGCATTGGGTAAGGCAGGTGGACAGAGGGAGCTGATCCAGACAGTCACACTGAAGTGGAACCTCCTCAGTCAGGAAAAGGTTGCTTGGCAGGTCCCTGGGAATTAGTAGGTCTGGAGTAAGGCAATCTCCTCGTCCCTTTACAAGGTCTAGAGGAGGAAGGATGAGCTGTAGATGGAGTTCTTCTTATAAAAAAGTCTTAGCAGGGTAGTTCCTGTAGTATTTGGGGAAGGGGGACACCAGCAAGTTTTTGATGTCTTGAAGCTCTTTACTTTTCTCTTGTAGGTTTTTGAAAAGTTCTGCAGAATTCTTACCAAATAAGAGATTGTGGCCTTGTGGAGCATCTATTATTTTGGATTTAAAGTCCTCTGGTAGAGGTTGGAGGTGTAGCCAGGGATATCGATGTAAGACAGATGAGGATGCAGCAGACCTGGCTGATGCTTTTGCTGCATCATGCATTTAATCAAGAGTCTGGGTACTTGAGTATCTACAGACAGTTTAGATGCAATGTCATTTTTTGTGACCTAGTCAGGGGTAGAAGCTAGCAAAGTAGAAGCCTGGGAAACAAGGTCTAAGGCATACTTTACCACGTGTGTTTGGTAATTTATAGCCCTAAGGTGGAAGAGGTATATACTTTTGCACCCATTCTGTCCATGGTCTTGCTGTCCATGTCTGTGGGCAAAAGGGAAACAGATGGTAATTGCCTAGATCGTCTGTCAGGAGACACAGCAATGGCTGCACGGTCGGCTATGGGAGGTTTCACTAAGAACTTCTGTTCATCTGGAACTTTATAAAATCTATCAGGCCTTTTAGGAGCAGGTGGTTGAGAATTTGGATTCTTGGAGGCTGAATAGAAAGCATCTAGAAAGGCTGGTAGAACTATGGGAATAGCTGAAGAGGAATGAGATTCTAACTGCAGAAGCTCTAAATATCTTTTCTGGCTATCTGTCATCAAGGTAGTATCCCATTTGAAATACTCTTTCATTTTTGTGATAGTTTCCCCAAAGAAAATTTTATTTGGAGGAGAATCACCCTTAGTTAAATAATAGTCCACAGGAGAAGCAATTTGGGAAACATAAGACGTAGATAAGAGGAATCTTATTGTTCAGGTTCTTCTTCTCCCCCCTGCTGAGTAGTGATTAAAGGGAGGGAAGAAGCAGAGGCTGGCCTAGGGGTCAGCAGTGGAATGTCTGTAGGTGCAGGGCCTGTAGGCCTAAGGGCCAAAAAGGCCTGCAGCAAGGAATTGGTGACTGACTGGCAATCTGGAGTAGCTTGAGGCATAGGGCTCAAGTGTTTGTTTTTTTATTTTTTCTTAGTTGGCGTTAGCTTAGGAGTTGGTCTAGAAACTGAGGTCTGGGTTGGAGCAGAAGGAGTCTCAGTCGGCCGACCAAGTACTGGTTCTCCCTCGAAGTCGGTTGAGGCCTGCGTCCGGGTTGGCTCCACTGACATGCTCTCCATAGCTGCAGAAACGGTCTCTTCCAGAGGATCCGTTGAAGCTGATGGAAGAATCAGTTGTCTCTCGCCCCTAAATTGGTAGTTGGTGGGACATCCAATGGCAGAGCGGCAATGGAATTAGGTCTGGAAACCTTGGCCTTCTTCCTCGGTTGTTTGGATAGGGTGGCCGACTCGGGATCCATCCTGCAAGCAAGGCATTTCAATCTTTGATTTTCAAGATACAAATTTAAAGCTGCCAGATGGCTGTGAAGGGATTTTGGTATGAACGACTGACAAATGGAGCATGCAATATGGTCATGCTCCTCACCTAAGCAAAACATGAAGTTGCCGTGTGAATCTTTATGCAGAATCTGATGCCTGCAGTTACATTTGCTCTTTTTCTCAGACATCGACTAAGTAGCTGAAACAAAACCTACAGCAACTGAACTCAAGTTGAAAGAAAAATGAAAACCCCAACGGGGTACTTACCTTTTCTGAAGCCTTCGGACTATGGAGCAGTCAAAGCTTACCTCATCTGCAGCTGAAAAGTTTTCTGAGGTCTGTGCGTGCAGATGTCACATTTATATCCCTGGTTTATGGCCCTAGATGTGACATCCCATGCACCTACAGCATCCAGGCATAAGCTTTTGTAGAGGACCCAACGTCAGATCGCCTGAGGGCTGGAAATCCCACAGTATGAATACTGCAACATAGGAACAGAAGGACATAGTAAAGGTTCCCATGTATAACACCTCTTCTTGTTATTGTCTTACTTATTTTCTCATTTTTCATGAGAAGTGGGGAAATCTGTGTAAGACCCAGATCTCAGATGACTAAGCAGCCTACTGACACATGGGAGGACATTCCTAATGGATGGCTTGGGGGGGAGATGGTGAGGTGGTCAGTCACCAGATTTCCTATCTCAAGGGAGAGTGTGGGAATCACTTACTGTCTGTGTGAGGAAGGGTGACAGATATCCAGTGCATGAAATCAGAGCTGATAACTGTGCTTCTTTGCTATCACTGTCTATTCGTCTCTTGTATTACACAATGTATAGTTTCTGACACCAGTCTGCTCTGCCTTCTTCACAACTGCATTCCTTACTCTTATACAAAGTTGGTACAACTTTGCTTCCTTCAAAAAGTCCCGAACTCAGTCTAGCAAAGGGATAAATCAAGGATCACAGGACAGCAGACATTGGGGTAGTCAAGGGTAAGTGTAAGGTGATGAGAGAATCTAGATGAATAAAGCAGTTTCATGATGAATGGGGGTCATTAAAAAGAGAAAGCCCTGGGCAATTACTTGAAAACTATAGCTTGAAAAGTCATCTTAGGGATGAAATAAAACATTTGTAGCAAATTTTCAGGTAAAAGAGAAAGACTAATTTTTGGGGGAGGGGATTCCATTCCCTTTCAGCAATTTTGCAGCTACTACCCAAGGGAAGGGACAAAACCCTGACCACAGTGAATATGTCTGAGGAATCTATGATTTAGTCATCTGTGCATTACTGTAAGGTTTAGCTAACATTACACACTGCATTCCTGTGACACCCCTATGCTAATATTTCTTTATTTTCCAGTCTTTTTTGGGGCACATAATAGCTCCTCACCTGCCTTGTTTATTTGCTTTGTTACTTTGATACCTTCCTTTATAAAAAGACACATGAAGCACAGTGGACCGCATTGTCACCTCACAACAGGAGGTTCTTTGATTCATTTCTCAGCTAGCATGCCTTCTGTGTGGAATCTGCATTTCCTCCTTGTGTTTGTGTGGATTTGCTCCAGTTTTCAAACTCCAAAGACATGTAGTCAGTCGACTGGTCACTCTAATTTGGTCATCAGTGTAAGTGTGCATGTGTGTGTCACTGGTATGAAAGAAAAATGTGGCAGGACTAGCCACCTTACAGTGTGAACCTTGGCTCTAGATGATTGCCACTGTTGAAGTGACACCCTGACTCCATATGGAAAATGGGGAAAAAGGAGTTGTTGATGAATGCACATGCATCCTCCTAATTCATTTGTCTCCTGTTCTGAAAAGTGTGCAGCCTGCTATGTTTATTGCCAGTGAACAGTTTTATGTGTACCATGTTTGTGCTAAAGTCACAGTACTGATTGCCAGTGAACATTTTTGTCTACAGTGTGTGCTACAGTCACAGTGCTGATTGCCAGTGAACATTTTTATTTGTACAGTGGGTGCTATAGTCGCAGTGCTGATTGTCAGTGAACATTTTTATGTGTACAGTGTGTGTGCTACAGTTGCAGTGATGATTCTCAGTGAACAGTTTTATGTGTACAGTGTGTGTGCTACAGTTGCAGTGCTGATTGTCAGTGAACATTGTTATGTGTACAGCGTGCGCTACAGTCACAGTGCTGATTGCCAGTGAACATTTTTATGTGTACAGTGTGTGTGTGCTACAATCGCAGTGATGATTCCCAGTGAACATTTTTATGTGTACCATGTGTGCTACAACTGCAGTGCTGCCTGCCAGTGAACATTATTATGTGTACCGTGTTTGTGCTACATTTGCAGTACTGCTGGCCAATGAACATTTTTATGTGTACTGTGTTTGTGTTACAGTCACAATACTGATTTATACATACTGTATGTGTGCTACAGTTGTAGTACTAATTGTCAGTGAACATTTTTATTGTGCCATGTGTGCTGCAGTCACACTTTGTGATTCTTTTTGCGCTACAGTCTCAGTACTGATTGCTGTTGAACATTTTTTGTGTACTGTGTTTGTGTTACAGTCACAGTACTGAATAATTTTATGTGTACCTTGTCTGCTGCAGCTGCTATACTGGTTGCCACTGAACATTTTCATGTGTACTGTGTTTGTGCTGCAACTGCAGTGTTGATTGCCAGTGGACATTTTTATGTGTACCATGTTTTTGCTACAGTTGCAGTGCTGATTGCCAGTGAACATTTTTATATGTACTGTGTTTGTGCTACAGTTGCAGTGCTGATTGCCAGTGAACATTTTTATGTGTAAATTACAACAGACACTGGAACCACGGCAGTAGGAGTATGCAGTAACATTTACTAGAACAACACAAATATGTGCACAAGTGTATTTTTTACCTGGCTATTTGCGTTGTTCTAATAAATGTTACTGCACACTCCTAGTGCAACAGTTCCAGTGGCTCTTGTAATTTACTTCATTTACCTGGTAAAGTCATTTGGATTTAATGAAGGTCTGTTTGTTTTTTATTTGCATCTTGAACATTATTTTGTGTACCATGTGTGCTACAACTGAAACTGATTTTCAGTGAACATTTTCATGTATACTGTGTTTGCACTACAGGTATACTACTGATTGTCAGTGAACATTTCTGAGTGTATCATGTGTGTGCTTCAGTCACAGTACTCATTGACAGTGAACATTTTGGTGCATATCATGTATGTGTGCTACAGTTGCAGTACTACAGTGAGTTGCTACAGTCACTACATGACAAAGTGTTGCTACAGTCACAGTACTACAGTGAGACAGTGTTGCTACAGTCACAGTAATACAGTGAGAAAGTACACTAAGAGCTACCCAGATTGATCTGCAATAGGAAATTATCTTTCCCTAAAAATGCATTACTATTTATGTATATGAGGGACAGAAAGTAGTATTTCCAAAAAGGTGAGGAGTACTTCAAACGTCAGTAGCAGAAGTACATCCAAAGGATTCATTTGCTGTCTACCCAGCAATGGCCCTTCTCATCTCTACGTCCCCCACCAATGCCTAATAAAATTAGTCTGCCAACCGCGAGGTATTTTCTTCACCTGAATGAACTCCCTGTCATTTTTCTGCACATATCATTTTGTATATCCCGACACTCCCCTTTATTCCCTGTTATTACTGTTTGTGTAAGCCGACTGTGCTGTATTTCAGTTAAACATGCAGTTTACAAAGGAGTAGCAAGAAATTAGGCTATGATCCTAACATAATATTCCAACAGAAAAGTGCTTTAAAACATTAAGAATAAATATTATCTAATTTGAATTTGTTTTTATAATTAATTTTTAGCTGATAGCTAATAGGTTCATAGATAAGTACTAAACTATTTGGCCCTGTGGGTCATTTTGGGTCCACCCAAATTTTCCAACCCATACGTAAAAATCAAACCCAGTACCTTATGACTATAAGTCAAACTCCATAATCACTATCCCAACCCCCCTTATCTGCTGTTAGCTACACTTGGGTGCTGTTTCCTTTTTGTGTCAGCTGCAGGCCTGTATCAGATGTGTGTTTATGAAGGAATGGCACTTCTTGTTAAATGTGACTGCCTATTTACTCACTGGAGTGCCCATTTCATTAATATTAGCATGTGCTTATTTGTTAATTCTTGTTTTTGATCTAATCATGATGATTGACTCCTGCACCTTTAATGAGCCTAATAGTTCTTCTTATCTGATATCACAGGGCACTAAGCTGGAGAAACAGAAGTTAAGATTTGGGATCATCATCCTTTTTGAGGATAGGCCTCAACATCTGTTACTGTTGCACTTGCCTTCTTTCTGCTAGCTTAGAAGAGTATTGCACTGACCACTGGTATAAGACCTAGTACAGATGTGTGCTTCCACAACTCGTCTGTGGTCACGTATACCACAAGTACTGTCTTCCTAGGTTTTGCTGCGATTATGTTCCCTTGGTCCTGCAGTTCTAGGCCTTCCCACAGGGGGTGCTTTTGCAGCAGAATATAACAAACTCCACTCTCCAACAGGAGGAACAGGTGAGCTGATATCTGTAACAATTTATCATCACTCTGATGCCTCCTCCACCAGTACCTGCACCTTGAACCAAACCTTCAGCACCACACAACAGGCTTGTATTGTGTTTAGTCTTAAGATTTGCTAACCTATTACACATTTCAATGGAATTTGCAACTTTAAATATAAAAAAACTGCCACATCTGTAAGTATTTGGGCATATACTTTAGGTTGTGAACATTTCTAAGACTTTGACACATATCTTACAAGAAGTACCAGTAAAGATTGTTTAAGAGAATTTGAACACATGAATTCAACACAATGACATGACAATTAACAAACAATATAACTACTTACAAAAAGTCTACAACAAGTCATAAAATCTTGAAGTCTACAAGTCATAAAATCCTGAAAATTATTAACATTAACCAATTAATCAATACTTTTCTAATAGATGATTTGATTTCATCTAATAGTTATAACTAGAAGGAAGTTTGATAGTTCTAATCCTAATGGTATGAATTTCATTTTAGCAAACCACTTTTGCAATATTTGTAAATTCTAGAATTGAGCCTGTATTAGTATTCTCCCAACTTTTTGTAATTTCTAGCCATATTAAAAATATAACAAAGAAGAGGAATTTAATCTCTTGAGATGGTTCCAGGTATTGGAGCACAGAACATTATTAAAGATTTAGAACAGCAGTAAAGCTTGATTGCAAAGACACTGAGAAATCAGACAGGGATATTAACTCTGGGGCAATGTAGGTACCTACCTGTCTAGCCAGCAGTAGCAGAGTTATGTAGAATACGAAGAAGGAGACAGAGCCCATCAGCTTGGGTTCCTTCAGGACACTTGGCCTGCAGGAGAAAAAAGATATGATCATCTCTTTGCATCATTGAGACACAAATTGTTTCAAGCAACATTTCCCACCCTCCACCCCACCCATTGACAATTCTGTAAATCCCAAGTGGTGATAAGTCAGATTGAATCCAATCAGTTTGCAACATTTTGTTACACTTACAACTGTGCAAGCAATAATGCCCAACAGGGTGCATATTATTATACAAATAATGCACACCCAAGGAGTGTTCTGCGGGCCAACACTGTAGGAGTTATTTACACAGTAGTACACACCCTTTGGAGGGCATTATTGCAGTTAGAGAACGGTCTATCTGTTCAATTGTTTTGTATTTTTGATAGATATGTATTATATTTTTGCTGTAAAATAGTTCCCCTGCTTAATGTTTCAAACTTGCTGTAGTATATGTAAATGTTGTTGGAGGAAATACTTCACATCCAAAATATAAGTTTGGTAATTATTTAATTTCCACACACACACACACACACACACACACACACACACACACACACACACACACACACACACACACACTCAAAATACATTCAAAAACAGTGTAACACACATGATTAAACTCAATTAATAATGCAAGCCATTAAAAGTTTCATACCTACATATGTCTCATCTGACTAGTTTTTCGCAAAATGCCCAGATTATTACCTCATTTTTTTTTTTGTTCTATTTCTCATAAAACTTTTGTTTTTCTGGCAAATCGTTGATAATCGAAGCTACTATAATGACATACATTTGATTTTAAGACTGCATATAATGTAAAAAATACATGCTAAAACAAATCGTGTTATTTTAGAAACGTTCTAATTTTATAAGAGCAATATTTAGACTCTATACTTATATTTAAGCCTTTGCCCCCCCCCCCATTATTTTAGGCTTTATCCAGATTTACAGAGCTAAGAGGCTGACAGGTATGCATACCTCTTAATATTAAATAACTGCCACAGGCCTTACTCAATCTCTCTCGCTCCATCTCAAACATACACTTCCACTTTCATATATGTTAGTAATGCACACACTCACACATGCAGAAACAGAGATAAAGACACCCACAGACACACACACACACACACACACACACACACACACACACACACACACACACATACAGTCACACACACACACACACACACACACACACACACACACACACACACACACACACACACACACACACACACACACACACACACACACACGTATCTACTTATTTTAATTTTACACTCGCTAAACAACAAAACCACTGCTTAATGAGAGTAAGATAATGGGGACTACTATCTCCGTTACAGTCTCAGCTCCACAGCAGCTTAATATGCTGCCATGAAACAGCAGACCTGCTTTTCAGTGGCTATTACCAGTACATTGACACCCTGCTGGAGAACGTTAGTTTTCCAATCAGAGTGACGATGTACAGGTTGCCCATTCTCTAAGAATCTGTAAAGCACTCTCCAGTTGAATGTTTATGACATGGTAGCCAAACAGGACAGGAGTTCCATTGTTCTATTGCTGTAAATGACATATGCGTGCTTTGGCAATAAAGAAGGGGGAACACACTAATGCTCTGGCAAAACATATCCCTGTTTGCACTAATTTCAAAAAGTTTGTATTTTCTGTCTTGGATAGTGTTCTCTGGTGATTACAAAACTTGGTTGGAATGTAAAGAAACACTGTGGCAAATTCCCCTGGCTGCGGATCGCGCACCAGGTCTAAATGACATCATTAATATAAAATGCTTTTTGAGGCTCAAGTAGAATATTTTTTATGTATTGTACATATATTATACATATATTTTATGTAATTATTGGTGTGTAGAAACATTTTAAATTATGACATGATTAATATATGAAAATTAGAAAGTATTTGGTTAATGGATACATCATAGATCATGTGACATGATAATTAAGTATTTAAATTATTTCTTTGGGTGGATGGAGTTTTTCTGAGGAAGTTCACAGTTATTAAAGTGAATGAAAGCTACATTTTGGTGTCCGTGCTTTCATGTGGGATTGGTTTGGCGTTCCAGCTTTTTTCGTTTTTATCTGTGAAGTTATAAAGTATTTAAATATATGTTTCCTTAGTTAAGAAGAAAGTTGGAATGTTACTCAGAGTGCAAACAACAGGTAGAAAATTTTTTGTTGAGTGAGTCAGTTTTCTGAATAATGCGGCCATTGTTTTGGAGAAGGTTCTTGAATTAGTAATATAGACTGTTCACTTTATAATGACTAAGTGAAACGTATATTAGACCATAACTGAGTATTGTGGGTCATCATGTGATGAATTGTTTCAAATGTAAATGACTTTGCATAAGTACTTGAAAATGGATAGTTAATAATCTGATATATGTGTAGAATGCATAACTAGTGAAAAAGCCGACAATGACCGGACCTGATACAACTAACAATAGCAACAGGGATAACTGTACATTGTACATGAGCACATCTATTCATGCTGGAATGCCCAACATTAATCTTAAAAGTGCTATTTTATAATTATGGATATTGTTCACAAATAACTGTATTCCATCAGTGATAATACATGGTATATGTTATTCATGCCTGAGAGAATTTATGTGGAACTGTGGTCAGCGTGTTTATACAATATACAAAAAGGTAGATCAAGTCATAAAGAATCGTTGGTGGAGAGAGTAAACATTCCCTGAGGGGAAACACATAATCTAGGGGAGATGCAAACCTTAAGATATTTGTAATACTAAGAGTACCAATTTTGCTTTAAAAACAGCAGACTGTTGCAAAGCAACTACATTTACTTTACTGACTTTTTGTTAATATGATAAAATACTTGTGAATGAATTAAACTTGCCAGCCAGATATTTTCACGTTTTAACTATTTTAACCGTTTTACAGTTTCACTTAATCAACAGCTTTTTAAGCACTGGCAGTCTCCATCTATTAAAGAATGCCCGACATCTCACTGCAAGCAGACAGGCACTGAATTCCCTATGTATGAGATCCTGTACGAATCCAATGATTGAAGACCAACAATTAAAAATTACTTTCAGGTGCCACATAAGCTGAAGAAATGAATATTTGCCCATTCTTTTGCTAGGATGTTCAATATTATCATATCCTGTAGCACTGCATATCGAAGAAGGAAGATGTGCTTAGACTCTTCACTCTAATGTAAACAAAGACTATGTCATATTTAGCCTTAACTCCAATGTAAACAATGACCAAGTCATATTTAGCCTTAACTCCGATGTAAACAATGACCATGTCATATTTAGCCTTAACTCCAATGTAAACAGCAACCGTGTCATATTTAGCCTTAACTCCGATGTAAACAATGACCATGACATATTTAGCCTTAACTCCAATGTAAACAATGACTGTGTCATATTTAGCCTTAACTCCAATGTAAACAACGATCATGTCATATTTAGCCTTAACTCCAATGTAAACAACGACTGTGTCATATTTAGCCTTAACACCAAGGTAAACGACGACCGTGTCATATTTAGCTTTAACTCCAATATAAACAAAGACCGTGTCATATTTAGCCTTAACTACAATGTAAACAATGACCTTGTCATATTTAGCCTTAACTCCAATGTAAACAATGACCATGTCATATTTAGCCTTAACTCCAATGTAAACAATGACCATGTCATATTTAGCCTTAACTCCAATGTAAACAACGACCATGTCATATTTAGCCTTAACTCCAATGTAAACAACGGCTATGTCATATTTAGCCTTAACTCCAATGTAAACGATGACCATGTCATATTTAGCCTTAACTCTGATGTAAACAACGACCATGTCATATTTAGCCTTAACTCTGATGTAAACAACGACTATGTCATATTTCACCTTAATTCTGATGTAAACAATGACCATGTCATATTTAGCCTTAATCCTTTATAACATAGATGAGAAGTCTCCAGTTGTGGCCCCTGGTAGGCAGAACACTATCACAATTTCCTTACAAAGTCCCCAAAGCAGATGTGTGTCTGCATTACTTATAATGAAATAACCATTAACTAAGATCTTTTGGAGAATGCTCGATTACAATGTCTGCCCTTTGGGCTTTTGAAATGGGTATGGTTTAATATTAGCCGTACTCAGTTTCTTTTTATGGACATAATTTTACTTCATGATCTTCAGAGCTTTCGTGTATGACACACTTTTCATCAAAAGGAAATCGAATAACTTCAAAGATCTACTAGCTTCTAATATTTCCATTTTTATTCAAATATAACTCTGTAGTTATCAGATAGCCACCAATTCCTTGTCAATAGATCAATAAATAAATAAATGGGGTGCATTAAAAGGCTCACCATCATCATCTTCTTTTGGCTGTTTCCATTAGGGGTCGCCACAGCGGATCATCTGTTTCCATTTCTTCCTGTCCTCTGCATCTTGCTCTGTCACACCAACCACCTGCATGTCCTCTCTCACCACATCCAGAAACCTTATCTTAGGCCTTCCTCTTTTCCTGTTACCTGGTAGCTTCATCCTTAGCATCTTTTTCCCAATATACTCAGCATCCCTCCTCAGCACATGTCCAAACCAACGTAATCTTGCCTCTCTGGCTTTGTCTCCAAACCTTCCAACCTGGGCTGACCCTCTAATATACGTATTCCTAATCCTGTCCACCCTCATCACACCCAGTGCAAATCTTAACATCTTTAACTCTGCCACATCCAGCTCAAACTCCTACCTTTTTGTCAATGCCACTGTCTCCAACCCATATAACATAGCTGGTCTCGCTACCCTCTTGTAGACCTTCCCTTTCACTCTTACAGGTACTCGTCTGTCACAAATCACTCTTGACAATCTTCTCCACCCACTCCATCCTGCCTGTACTCTTCTTCATCCCTCTTCCACACTCACCGTTACTCTGAACTATTGACCCCAAGTATTTAAACTCAAAAGGCTCAACATATCATTACCATTTAATGTATTACAGACTGCATTGCAGTATGTTCTGCTTACGTTCATGTAAGTACCCTTATGAGAAGACTCCAGCAGGTTTGTGTTGCATGCATAAATCGACTAGTCTTCTAAACTAACTTGCAACATAATTAAGATTGATTAAAATTTTGTATCTAATCAAAGAAGGTTCAAAATCTACTTCTGCTGCAAGAATCTCAGGTCTGGCAATGACAGTCTGAACATACTGACAAAATATATTTAATAGATCTAGCAAAAAATAAATAAAACTATAATAGAAGATAGTTGAGTATACCACTGTTGTGTGAATACATTCACTAAAATAATAGATGTTTTGGTAGGATCACTGTTCCAGCTTCAGGTGTTATGGTCAATGGGAATTAGCCACAGACATCTGCCCAAGTCATCTGACTCCTCTGCAATGTAGGTAGACATGCCTGCCTCCTGTGTAAAGAGGCAGTCAGCTTGTACGATCTTCTGTTTTTTTTTTCTTTTTGCCAACCGTAGTTTCTGTTCTGCTACTGAACACAGGTTTTGCAAAAGTCATAGTGGATGAAAGACCACACTTGTTTTGCCTACCCCTTTGATTATCCATGCCCTTTGCAGAATCCAGCATTCAAGGACAAGCAGGTCACTGCAGCAGCGATCCTACTCAAACATCGACTGTTAATGAATGATCGCACATAACTGTGCTATGCCCTTCCCATGGATCACTGCTGCATTAATATTTACAACCAGTGAGAAGATTTCTAAAGCAATGTCCTAGCCCATGCAAAGATAACCTTACAGAGAAGGTCCTATTGTAGTAGTGTTATATCCTGGGAAATAAGGATACCACACGGTTTATAGAGTTGTAAGGCCTTTCTTTATTAAGAGCCTCCAGGTGCGCACCCATGCTTCTTCACACAACTTCTGCAAGTCATCTACTACACTGAACCAACAGGTTACCAGAGAATACAGAACCAACAGTACATGCTGAATTCCCCACAGCGCCCCTACAGTACAACAACCACATTACCAGCCCGAATACTACATTCCTCCCCTTTTAAGCTAAGACATACTGTCTTACATAAGCAAAACTAGGGAACAAGTTCCATAATGCATTTAATCATTTACTTGTACATAACAGGCTAGTTATTAACTGGTTACCATACCAACTACTATTTTTTTTAAGGCTGGTAATCTATACATGCACTTTTGTTAACATTGATAGTCCTTCAAGTAACTAGGTTTAACCAGCACACGCTTAGAACGGCGCAATGGTACCACCTTAGGTGACTCTGGTGTCAATTTTACCACTTCAGGTATCGGTGTGTCCTTCCCTGGAACGGTTGGATCCTCAGAAACCTCTCCTTCCACGTTCTGGCGGTCTCCCTCGATTTGCGATCCTCCTGCCACTGCGAGCCCTGGTTCCGAACTTAACGATAGTTCCGAGGCCAGCAGTTCCATGGCATCCTTCTTCTGTTCGCTCCGTAGAATTTGGTCTACATGTCTCCTCACCAAGAAATCTCTATTCAATCTCACCTGGTACGACAATGGTCCTGTACTCTTGACAATGAACCCTGGAATCCACTTAGGTCCATAACTGAAATTTCGCGTCATCACTGCATCTCCCTCCAGAAAACTTTGTTCTCTCTGTCGTCTATCATGACATTCTTTTTGCCTCCACTGGGTCCCCTCTACCTTAGCTCGGACATTTGGATGCACTAGATCCAGCGTGGATCTTAATCTCCGTCCTTGCAACATCTAGGCAGGTGACAAACCCGTGGTAGATTGTGGTGTAATACGGTAGTTGAATAACACCCTTGATACTTTTGCTGCCATACTTCCTTCTCCAGACTTTTTCATCATTGCTTTAAAAGTTTGGACAGCCCTTTCAGCACAACCATTTGACGCTGCATGGTAGGGTGCTGATGTGATGTGTACGATACCATTTTTTCTCAGAAAACCCTTGAACTCTTCACTCGTGAAACATGAAGCATTATCGGATACAATAGTCTCAGGCAGTCCTTGACTACTGAAACTCCTCCTCAAGCATTCAATGGTAACGAGAGAAGTGGGTGTCTTGACTTGATAGGCATCCATCCATTTCGAATGAGCATCCATGATTATCAAAAACATGGCCCCCATGAATGGTCCTGCATAATCTATATGAAGTCTCTGCCAAGGCCTACTCGGCCACTCCCATGGATGTAGTGGCGCCACCGGCAAGTTGCGATGTTGTTGACATATTTTACACTCATTCACAACGACTTCAATCTCGTGGTCCAATTTTGGCCACCAAAAATAACTTCGGCTAAAGCTTCATTCGGTAATGCCCACATGACCTTGGTGCAACTGCTGTAAAAGTGCCCTTCTTCCTGGGGACGGAATTATCACTCGTGCCCCCCACAATACGCATCCATCTTGCACACTCAGCTCTGTTTTTCTCACTTCATAAGGCTGAAAAACTGGATCCGTTTGTTGGACTGGCCAGCCTTGCTGGACCCACTGAAACACTCTAGCAAGCACCGGGTCTTTGTGTGTCCAAACTCTCAGTTCCTTAGCAGACACCAATGTTATGTCTTCCATCATCAAAACTCGATCCTCCGCTTCCTGTTCTTGAAGATGCCCTGGCATCGGCAACTGACTTAGTGCATCTGCATTCCTATGGTGTTTTCCAGGCTTATACACAAGCTCGTATTCATAAGCTCTCAACGTTACAGCCCATCTCTGAATGCGAGGAGAAACCATCTGCGGCACTGCTTTCATCTCGTTGAACAGTGACAACAAAGGCTTATGATCGGTACAAATAGTAAACTTCCTCCCATAGAGGTATTTGTGAAATCGCTTGATTCCAAACATTACAGCTAAACCTTCTTTATCTAACTGGGAATAGTTTGACTCCGCTGGTGTCAAAGTCCGTGACATGAACCCAATGGGTCTCTCTTGTCCATCTGGCATCCGGTGTGCCAACACCGCCCCTAACCCATAGGGTGAGGCATCACATGACAAAATTAAGTCCTTGTGACTATCATAGTGCACCAAAACCTCTGAAGACTGCATTAGTTCCTTTGACTGTTCAAACGCTCTGTCCTGTTCCTCTTGCCACGACCACTGAGCCTCCTTCCTTAATAACTTATGTAAAGGAGCTAACAGGGTTGACAGATTTGGCAGGAACCTGTTATAATAGTTGAGTAAGCCTAAATAGGCTTTCAGTTCTGTAACATTTGTGGGTGCTGGTGCCTGTTGAATGGCTTCCACTTTATTTGGCAGGGGGTGTAGGCCTGATGCATCCACCTTGTAGCCCAAGAATTCTGCTTCCTTTGCCATGAAAGCACATTTACTCCGCTTCACCCAGACCTGCCTCTCGCAGTCGCCTCAGCAGCTCATTCAGCGTATCGAGATGCTCTGGAATGTTCCTTCCCGTCAAGAGGATATCGCCTAAATACACAGCCACCTTTGGAATTCCTGCCACTAGTCCCTCCATTATTCTCTGGAAAATAGCTGGACTCGAGGAAACCCCAAAAGGTAAACGATTGACTTGGAACAAACCTTTGTGTGTGTTCAGGGTAACATACGCCTTTGACCCTTCTTCCAGCACTACTTGTTGATATGCCTGACTGAGGTCCAGTTTACTAAACCTTTCACCTCCCGACAGCTTTTCAAACACATCCTCCACCTTTGGCAAGGGATACTGCTCCAGCTTTGAGACTTGGTTCACTGTTAACTTGTAGTCACCACATATGCGTACAGTACCATCTGGCTTTAATACTGGAACAATTGGTGCGGCCCATTCCGCAAACTTTACTGGTTCAATTATACCTTGCTTAGTGAGTCTCTCTAACTCAAACTCAACTTTCTTCTTCATCGCGTATGGTACAGGACGGGGTTTGTAAAATCTTGGCGTTATGTTTTCTTTCACGTGTATCTTTGCTGGTGGACCCCTCCAGGTCCCCAGTTCCTCTTTGAACACTTCTTCATTGTTCTCCAGCACCTCTTGCAAGGTTAGGCCCGGCTGTTCTACTTTATGGAGCTGTAGGCAGTCCATGTTTAGCTCCTTTAACCACACCCGGCCTAGCAGGTTTGGTCCCTTACCTGCTACCACCATGACTGGCAACTCTTTGACTTGGTCTTTATATTTTACCTTCATTTTCACCATTCCCAACGTGGGAACTATTTCACCCGTGTAGGTTTTCAAAGTCACTGAACAGTCCTGCAGCTTTAGAGCTTCTCTGGGCCATAACTTCCCATACTCTGCCTTTGACAGAACTGTGACACTACACCCCGTATCCACTTCAAACTGTACCATTTTACCATTTAAGTCCAACTGGGTTTTAATGGGATCAACTCTTTCCCACTTGGCCTCTTTCACGTTAAACATTGTGAACACTTCTTCGGCTTCCCTGGTTGGTTGATCTGTAACTTCACGCATGTGGTGTGCATACTGCCGTTTATTTTTTCGGTTTCCCTTCCTTTCCATCATACTGCTTTTTTCCTCCCCCTTTTTCGGCTGCTCCCGCGAGGGCATTGAGCGGCACATTTTCTTTACATGGCCCTTTTTCCCGCAAGCATGACATTTTACAGTTAAAAAACGACAGTTCCGTGACAAATGTTCACCTCCACACCTGTAACAAACATACTGACCAGATTTCCCTTGTGAATTATGCTCCATAACCACTTTATGCACTGGCAGTGGGGTCGCACTCCTGCTTCCAACCCCTTCCGTGGCTTTCTGTTGTAAATCACGAATGTCTTTAGTCGCTGTCTCTATGGCCTGTGCCAACTTCAAGGCCTTTTCAAACGACAAGTCAGGCTCCGCTAACAATCTGCGTTGTATGCGGTCGTCTGCAATGCCACATACGAGCCTACCTCGTAGCATTTCGGTCAGTCTGTCCCCATAATCACAATGTTGTGCCAGTTCCCTCAACACTGCGACATACTCCATTACCGTTTCATTAGCCATTCTAGTCCTTGAATTTAACTTGAACCTCTGGACTATTGCACTCGGCTTCGGGTTATGTGACTGAAGTAAACTCGTCAACTCTGTGAATGATTTGTCCCCCGGTTTATCAGGACTCAATAAGTTCCTCATCAGACTGTACGTCTTACTGCCCACCGAGCTTAGCAATATGGCTCGTTTCCGACCCGCTTCCATTATCTGGTTTGCCTCAAAAAAATGTTCCAACACTTCACAATACTCCTCCCAGGTCTGTGTCTGACAGTCGTATGCAACTAGTGACCCCAACATGGAACCAGACATCACTTCAGTAGGCCCCGTCTCTTCGTCATCCGACATGAACTGCAGCCCACCAGTTTACTCGCAGCGGACTCGGAGGCATCCCATCCTCTCATCGCCAATATGTTATATCCTGGGAAATAAGGATACCACATGGTTTATAGAGTTGTAAGGCCTTTCTTTATTAAGAGCCTCCAGGTGCTTCTTCACACAACTTCTGCAAGTCATCTACTACACTGAACCAACAGGTTACCAGAGAATACAGAACCAACAGTACATGCTGAATTCCCCACAGCGCCCCTACAGTACAACAACCACATTACCAGCCCGAATACTACAAGTAGTGAATCCTGACCTGGTCCTGAACTGTATGCCCAACACATACGTGAAGAAAAGGTGTGGCTGAACGATAAAGTGGCCACTTCAGAAAAGCTCTGAGTGGACACATGTCTGATGTCATCATGACAGTCTTTGATATGGAGGCAGCCCAAGTGTAACATACCTTAACCTATCCTTCTAAGTGGTGTCCACTTTCTTCTAAACATGCAATTGGTGAGCCATTTGGAAAGGATTTGCATAGTCAGTGGTTTGACTTATTTCCCTGAGACATATATAACTGGTTAAGCCTAGTGGACATACAATCTCCTTTTACGGACATCTTGGAAGTAATGCTTGATTAAGTGACTTGCAAAGAGTCACACAGTAGGCAAACAGAGGATGTAGGAATCAATCTTGGGACTATTGCAGGGTCCAGGTCTAGCAACATGTAGTCTTAAACCAATGCACTAAACTGCCAGTCCTGCACACAGCTGTTCTGTATGTCTATCTGACAGCTTTCATTCTGTCCTAACAATATCCAAGTTGCCTGTAAATGTCTTGAAGGTGCAAAGATTGTTCCATTGTTTCCATCATGCTCTGAGAAGAAAGCATACCACTAGTTTGCCTGACTGAGTGAAGCCTCTAAGAAAGCTTTAGGCATGAAGGACGGTTGACGCTAAAACTCCAGTCTCTTTGTGGAACACAGTGAATGGTTCCTTACATATCAGAGACTGCAATTTGTTGATGAAAAGGCCATCAATAAAGCCATCTTTTAAGATATATATTTCAGAAAGCTGTTGGCTGCCATTTCAAATAGAACCAAAGTCCACTTCTCTGATATGAAGCTGGCATACCAGGGAAAAGAGATAACTCTGCTTTGAAGCTGTAAATGAAAGATCCCTTTTAATAACTTTTCCATTAGGAAATGACAATCCAGTGGTGGATAAAAAGAGAGATATGCCTAAAGAGTCAACACATGCACTTTGACTGATAAGTAGGAAAGCCCTGCTGCAAAAATGTAGCGTAGGTAAGAAAGTACCAGTGCCAGCTATGCTGAACTGTTTTTTTGGCATTTTGTTTTTGCATATTATTGAGGATCTTTTCCATTTTGCCAGGAAACACTCCCTTTACTTTTGTTTTCTGGCTTCCATCATAACTTAATGCTCTGGGACAATAGGTGCTTGAGACATGTTAGTGTCATATCATACAGGCAATCAGTCTGAGCAGTTGTACATTAAGGCATAACATAACACTGCACGCCTGTCTAAAGGGAACATATGGTTGAGGCAAGCTGTGCGGGAGCTCCTTTCCTACGTGCACCAATAAGGAGTGCTCCCGGGGCTGCGGTTCTCTTCATCCTTACATTTCAGTACCACTGCTTGCACCAATAAGGAGTGCTCCCAGGGCTGCGGTTCACTTCATCCTTACATTTCAGTACCACTGCTTGCACCAATAAGGAGTGCTCCCTGGGCTGTGGTTCTCTTCATCCTTACATTTCAGCACCACTGCTTGCACCAATAAGGAGTGCTCCCGGGGCTGTGGTTCTCTTCATCCTTACATTTCAGCACCACTGCTTGCACCAATAAGGAGTGCTCCCTGGGCTGCGGTTCTCTTCATCCTTACATTTCAGCACCACTGCTTGCACCAATAAGGAGTGCTCCCGGGGCTGTGGTTCTCTTCATCCTTGCATTTCAGCACCACTGCTTGCACCAATAAGGAGTGCTCCCTGGGCTGCGGTTCTCTTCATCCTTACATTTCAGCACCACTGCTTGCACCAATAAGGAGTGCTCCCTGGGCTGTGGTTCTCTTTATCCTTACATTTCAGCACCACTGCTTGCACCAATAAGGAGTGCTCCTGGGGCTGCGGTTCTCTTCATCCTTACATTTCAGCACCACTGCTTGCACCAATAAGGAGTACTCCAGGTGCTGTGGTTCTCTTCATCCTTATATTTCAGCACCACTGCTTGCACCAATAAGGAGTGCTCCCAGGGCTGTGGTTCTCTTCATCCTTGCATTTCAGCACCACTGCTTGCACCAATAAGGAGTGCTCCCGGGGCTGCGGTTCTCTTCATCCTTACATTTCAGCACCACAGCTTGCACCAATAAGGAGTGCTCCCAGGGCTGCGGTTCTCTTCATCCTTACATTTCAGCACCACTGCTTGCACCAATAAGGAGTGCTCCGGGGCTCTCTTCTTCATCCTTACATTTCAGCACCACTGCTTGCACCAATAAGGAGTGCTCCCGGGGCTGCGGTTCTCTTCATCCTTACATTTCAGCACCACTGCTTGCACCAATAAGGAGTGCTCCCTGGGCTGCGGTTCTCTTCATCCTTACATTTCAGCACCACTGCTTGCACCAATAAGGTGTGCTCCCGGGGCTGCAGTTCTATTCATCCTTACATTTCAGCACCACTGCTTGCACCAATAAGGAGTGCTCCCAGGGCTGCGGTTCTCTTCATCCTTACATTTCAGTACCACTGCTTGCACCAATAAGGAGTGCTCCCGGGGCTGCGGTTCTATTCATCCTTACATTTCAGCACCACTGCTTGCACCAATAAGGAGTACTCCCGGGGCTGCGGTTCTATTCATCCTTACATTTCAGCACCACTGCTTGCACCAATAAGGAGTGCTCCCAGGGCTGTGGTTCTCTTCATCCTTACATTTCAGTACCACTGCTTGCACCAATAAGGAGTGCTCCCGGGGTTCTATTCATCCTTACATTTCAGCACCACTGCTTGCACCAATAAGGAGTGCTCCCGGGGCTGCGGTTCTCTTCATCCTTGCATTTCAGCACCACTGCTTGCACCAATAAGGAGTGCTCCCAGGGCTGCGGTTCTCTTCATCCTTACATTTCAGTACCACTGCTTGCACCAGTAAGGAGTGCTCCCAGGGCTGCGGTTCTCTTCATCCTTACATTTCAGTACCACTGCTTGCACCAATAAGGAGTGCTCCCAGGGCTGCGGTTCTCTTCATCCTTACATTTCAGTACCACTGCTTGCACCAATAAGGAGTGCTCCCAGGGCTGCGGTTCACTTCATCCTTACATTTCAGTACCACTGCTTGCACCAATAAGGAGTGCTCCCTGGGCTGTGGTTCTCTTCATCCTTACATTTCAGCACCACTGCTTGCACCAATAAGGAGTGCTCCCGGGGCTGTGGTTCTCTTCATCCTTACATTTCAGCACCACTGCTTGCACCAATAAGGAGTGCTCCCTGGGCTGCGGTTCTCTTCATCCTTACATTTCAGCACCACTGCCTGCACCAATAAGGAGTGCTCCCAGGGCTGCGGTTCTCTTCATCCTTACATTTCAGTACCACTGCTTGCACCAATAAGGAGTGCTCCCTGGGCTGTGGTTCTCTTCATCCTTACATTTCAGCACCACTGCTTGCACCAATAAGGAGTGCTCCCGGGGCTGCGGTTCTCTTCATCCTTACATTTCAGCACCACTGCTTGCACCAATAAGGAGTGCTCCCTGGGCTGCGGTTCTCTTCATCCTTACATTTCAGCACCACTGCTTGCACCAATAAGGAGTGCTCCCTGGGCTGTGGTTCTCTTCATCCTTACATTTCAGCACCACTGCTTGCACCAATAAGGAGTGCTCCCAGGGCTGCGGTTCTCTTCATCCTTACATTTCAGTACCACTGCTTGCACCAATAAGGAGTGCTCCTGGGCTGTGGTTCTCTTCATCCCATTTCAGCACCACTGCTTGCACCAATAAGGAGTGCTCCCGGGGCTGCGGTTCTCTTCATCCTTACATTTCAGCACCACTGCTTGCACCAATAAGGAGTGCTCCCGGGGCTGCGGTTCTATTCATCCTTACATTTCAGCACCACTGCTTGCACCAATAAGGAGTGCTCCCGGGGCTGCGGTTCTCTTCATCCTTGCATTTCAGCACCACTGCTTGCACCAATAAGGAGTGCTCCCAGGGCTGCAGTTCTCTTCATCCTTGCATTTCAGCACCATTGCTTGCACCAGTAAGGAGTGCTCCCAGGGCTGCGGTTCTCTTCATCCTTGCATTTCAGCACCACTGCTTGCACCAATAAGGAGTGCTCCCAGGGCTGCGGTTCTCTTCATCCTTACATTTCAGTACCACTGCTTGCACCAATAAGGAGTGCTCCCAGGGCTGCAGTTCTCTTCATCCTTACATTTCAGTACCACTGCTTGCACCAATAAGGACTGCTCCCAGGGCTGCGGTTCTCTTCATCCTTACATTTCAGTACCACGGCTTGCACCAATAAGGAGTGCTCCCAGGGCTGCGGTTCTCTTCATCCTTACATTTCAGTACCACTGCTTGCACCAATAAGGAGTGCTCCCTGGGCTGTGGTTCTCTTCATCCTTACATTTCAGCACCACTGCTTGCACCAATAAGGAGTGCTCCCAGGGCTGCGGTTCTCTTCATCCTTACATTTCAGCACCACTGCTTGCACCAATAAGGAGTGCTCCCGTGACTGCGGTTCTCTTCATCCTTACATTTCAGCACCACTGCTTGCACCAATAAGGAGTGCTCCCAGGGCTGCGGTTCTCTTCATCCTTACATTTCAGTACCACTGCTTGCACCAATAAGGAGTGCTCCCTGGGCTGTGGTTCTCTTCATCCTTACATTTCAGCACCACTGCTTGCACCAATAAGGAGTGCTCCCGGGGCTGCAGTTCTCTTCATCCTTACATTTCAGTACCACTGCTTGCACCAATAAGGAGTGCTCCCTGGGCTGCGGTTCTCTTCATCCTTACATTTCAGCACCACTGCTTGCACCAATAAGGAGTGCTCCCTGGGCTGCGGTTCTCTTCATCCTTACATTTCAGCACCACTGCTTGCACCAATAAGGAGTGCTCCCGGGGCTGCGGTTCTCTTCATCCTTGCATTTCAGCACCACTGCTTGCACCAATAAGGAGTGCTCCCTGGGCTGCGGTTCTCTTCATCCTTACATTTCAGCACCACTGCTTGCACCAAAAAGGAGTGCTCCCTGGGCTGTGGTTCTCTTCATCCTTACATTTCAGCACCACTGCTTGCACCAATAAGGAGTGCTCCTGGGGCTGCGGTTCTCTTCATCCTTACATTTCAGCACCACTGCTTGCACCAATAAGGAGTACTCCAGGTGCTGTGGTTCTCTTCATCCTTATATTTCAGCACCACTGCTTGCACCAATAAGGAGTGCTCCCAGGGCTGTGGTTCTCTTCATCCTTGCATTTCAGCACCACTGCTTGCACCAATAAGGAGTGCTCCCGGGGCTGCGGTTCTCTTCATCCTTACATTTCAGCACCACAGCTTGCACCAATAAGGAGTGCTCCCAGGGCTGCGGTTCTCTTCATCCTTACAATTCAGCACCACTGCTTGCACCAATAAGGAGTGCTCCCTGGGCTGCGGTTCTATTCATCCTTACATTTCAGCACCACTGAAAGAAGAGGAACTGAAGAACATGTAAAGGAAGAAATAGTTCAATGGGAAAGAGGTAGCATCCTCTGCCCATGCACTTTTGCACAAGGATCTTGTAAAGAACCTTATGATGTAACAATTATCTGTAGACATGATCAAGTCTATGTCCAACACCCCCTCCCCTGTCATTCAGTGAGACATATGAAAGTGTCTCTCTTTAGCGGGAGGCAGAAGGCCTGCCTTGGTCGTTCCACTTGTGTAGAAAAGCCTTGCCTTGTGTTTCATGTTTTAACCAGTTTTTCCATTGTAGATACCAGTTGTTGTTACTGCTCAGTGTTGTCCTAATGGTATCTGCTGTGCAGTTGAGGTTTTTTGAAATGTAGACTGCCTTGAGACACAACCATTATCATACAGCCAAATTACAAGCTTTCATGGCAAGTCTACAGAGGGAGAATGAATATATACCCCCATACTTGCTTCTGTGCCAAGTGACAGTGGTGTAGTTTCATGCTTATGAGAAGCACTTTGGGCTTCCATATCAGGTAGAAGGTATTGACAGAAAGTATTACAGCTAACATATATTTTGTATTTCTACTATGTTAATACTGAGTCTTTCCTGGGCTAGGGTTTTTGTATTCTTATCCTTGTGATCACCTGAATGATTCCCCCATGTCTGCTATGATGTATCCATTGTTAGGTTTTGGATATGAGTAGGTGCTATGAAGGCACATGCATATTGTCCGTCATCCGAAAAGCTAACGAGGAAAACTTCTTGTGGTTATACAGAAGGATTGGTATCCCCTTTGCAGTGGGTGAGAGTGTTGTTCCCCCAGCCATGTGAATACAGACTGCAACCTGGGATACCAGCAGTATGACTGCCTGTGGTGGGAGGACTTGCCTTTTTTGCAGGTTAAGAACTCTCCAGTCCTCTGCAATGACAGTCATGGAGAAGAGTACAAAAACTTGCAGTGTTGCTATTTTCTTTACAAGACCTTCGCAGCTTACAACCCCTATGGGAAAACTACTCATGTATCTGGAATTCATAAATTCCACTGTCTTTGATCAACTTATCCACACCCCCACCAGGGGCAGCAATATCCTCGACCTGGTCATTACCAACATGGGCAACCAGTGTTCCACACCAGAGATCAATTCCTTGTTGGTCAGATCCGACCACAAGCTAATCACCCTAGACATCCACATCCAACCCTCACCCCCCATTAGGGAAACCACCATAAAAAATGTCTCCAAAGCCAACTTCATGCTTCTTAAGACAGAAGTGGTAAACTTCACCATACCCATGCTGATGGACAATAGAGGTACGACTGCTGAATCCTATACAAATGCACTTTATAAGCACTTACACGAGTGCATGGATAGGGCAATCGCTAAGAACCAAGATGCTATCCTCCAAAAAAAGGAAGCCAATCTGGTGGTCCTCTGCCATAAACCAACTCTACAACAGAAGAAAGAAACTGTTGCAAAAAAGAGTAAAATCCCATGATTGGAGGAACTCCCTGGCCAGCCTCAGTAAGAAGCTGAGATCTCTCATAAAATCCTCCAAAGCTAGTTACGTAAACAAAATTGCCACTGGTTCTAAAGACAACCACAAAGCATTATATAGCTATGTCAAGAATCTCAATGGCAACACTCAGATCTGCTCTGAGTTACAGCACAATAGCACTAAATATACAGAACCAACTGATATTGCCAACATCCTGGCAGACAGGTTCAGTGCTAATTTTACCCCTCTCTCACCCCTAAAGGGCCCATCCCTAAACCAGAAGAATGCAAAGTTCCTGTAAACACAGCAGCACAGGTAAAAAGCACACTCTCCAAAGCCAAGAACACAGCATCCATGGGACCTGAAAACATCCCAGGCTGCGTTCTACATGAACTACAGAATGAACTGGCATCCCACCTAAGTACCATGTTCAATCATAGCCTCACCTCAGGCTTTGTGCCCACTGAATGGTGCACAGCAACGGTTATCCCACTCCACAAAGGGGGAGCCACCACAGACCCCGGGAACTACCACCCCATTAGCCTAATGAGCCTGGTCTGCAAGGCCATGGAACGTATCATCATGGAACTTATAAACAAAGACATTGGTAATGTCCAAACTCTGGACCCCACCCAGTTCAGGTTTGTAAAAGGCAGATCATGTCTCCTAAACCTGATGGACTTCTTTGAAGCTGTCACGAAAGTCATAGATGAGGGTAAGGTGGTTCACACAGCCTATCTAGATCTCACCAAGGCTTTTGACACCATCCCCCACTCTGGAATTATAGATAAACTCACTAAACTAGGTATAAATCCCTATGCCACAAAATGGGTTGCCAGCTGTCTCACTGAAAGAACCCACACTGTGAAAGTAGCAGACTCTAAATCCAACTTCAGACCAGTGACAAGTGGAGTACCACAGGGTTCAGTCCAGGGTCCTCTCCTGTTTGGTATCTACTTCTCTAAAGTACAGGCTAACACAGAAGGTCTTTGGCTAACAAAGTTCGCAGATGACTGCAAACTAGGAGCCATAATCAAAACTCCTAATGATGTGGACATCCTACAAAAGGGCCTCACTGAGACAGATGCTTGGTGTCAAAGCCATGGCTTCAAGCTCAATGCCAAAAAGTGCATTGTCATCCCTTTTGGTAAAAACTCTGTACCATGAACTACCACATAGGCGGTAGTCTACTTAACACTGAAAGTGTGATGAGACCTTGAGACACAGGTAGACAGTAGTCTCTCCTTTGATAATCCCATCGCCACAGTAGTCAGGAAATCCTTCTACGTGGCACACCTCATCATAAAAGGTTTCTCATCCAGGAAAAAAGAGGTCATTTCCCCTCTACTCGTCACTCATTAGACCCATTATAGAGTACAATGCCCCTTTCGGTATGTACCTCACAAGACATCTACAACAACTGGAAAGGCCAGAGAAGTATCTCATAAAGAGGATTACCGGCCTCAAACAGATGCCCTCATGAACCGTCTCAAAAAACTCCAGCTTTACTCCATCACACATCGCCTACTCAGAGGCGATCTCTGCCTAACATACCAAGCTACGTCAAACCCAGAGCTTTTGGACATGCTCCACGTAAAGAAATCCGAATCCCTCCAAGCTACACGCTCTAGGGACCTAAACCTTGTCACCACAATAAACATAACATGCTGGAGGGATAGATTCCTGTCCCAGAGACTTCCCATACGCTGGAACAAACTACCTATCTATATCAAACAAAGCTCCTCATTAGCTTAGATTAGCTCCTCCTTATCAGCTGTTTGGAAATGCAACCCTTTTGTCAAATGTATCTTTGTACTTTATTTGTATTTTTACTTGCATTATCATTATGTGTTGTAACATTGTAAACTGGAATAAAATATAATAATAATAATAAAATTAGCACTTTTCAAGACAAATCTTGATGATTGGATGGAAGATAGGAAATTCACCCCGGGATCACTTCTGTGGCTCTGCTCGACAGGGGTGCAGAAAAATAACTTTCTTGGGTGGCGAAGGCCAGGGTACAGTTTAGCTGGGCTTATGTAGGCCCTAGGTCCAATAGCCTAGTACCTACCTATGAACCTATGAACCTATGTGTAAGACACAGACAGAATGGGGTCTGCACAGTACTACATTGTGGGATGCTCCTTCCTAGAAGAATGGATAACTTAGACTGTAGGTTCACTAGGCTCAAAGTCTCTCTCTCTCTCTCTCTCTCTCTCTCTCTCTCTCTCTCTCTCTGTTATTATTTTGTGAACAGAACAGCTATTTTATTTATTTATTATTTTATATTTGTTGAAAGAGTTTGTCCGACTGGGCTACAAATGTACATTTTCAGCGGAGGCCCAAGGAGAAAAGCTCCAACAGAAAAATAGACATTTTACATATTAAATACATTTAGAAATACATTCATCAGTACCACGGATTACTGCATTACAGTGCCACACATTACATTACATTTTTTGTAGGGATTATGATGGTTAAAGGCTCCTGAAACTAGACTGGAGCTTGTACCAGAATGCAGCATGTGTACACTGGGATCTTTGAAAGTGCTACTTAGTAGAATTGATTGCAAGTTAAAACCAAAACTCCTTGTTCTGCAGTCTGATACTCAATATCCCATCACCTGGTTCTCACATATCTCTCAACTACTTAAGAATTTTGGAGAAAGCCACAAATAATTGGGGAGACAAAGGCCAGCAATCAAGGACTGGTTTTAAATATGCTTTTATAAACTTAGAAAATTGCTAGAATAAAAGGCATTGTGATTTTTCTGAAAGATATGAAGTCTGAAACTCAAATGCTGCAAATTTTTTAATGACTTCAGTTCTCGATTTGCCAGAAAGCCACATATTTTATGAAAAAAAGACCAAGCATATGACACAAAAATCTGCATGTTCTGCAAACTTCTGAGCCCTTACTCTACACAGAGAATAAAATGATACAGGAAGCACGTAGGAGGATATGGTCATCAGAGGTTAGTCCAGGATTAAGGACAGAAACATAGATTGTCTTCCTTTTCTAAGATATATACCATCACATATTTGTCACAAACTAAAGTGGAAAAAGACATTGGGCATGATTCACGAAGCCTCCGTGTAAGAGTTACAAGTCTTACACGGAGGTCAAGAATAAACGGTGTGTGATGTCAGCATGCCATGCATATTCATGAGGGCATGCTGACTCACACCCAAGGCTAACACAGTCCGTAAGAAAGTAGGGCGTGTCCTTGAGGGCGAGTCCTGCAAACGGACACGCCCCAGAAGAGTCACAGTCCTGAAAGTAAACCCCCATGAGACAGTCTGCGTAAATGTCAACAAACACAACACAACACATGCCACGACAGACTATAAACATAAAATGTAAAAATGAACATGTTATATATTTTTTTATAAGTTTTAAAGATGTTTGCCCGTAATTGCACTCATTTGCACGGGCGTGCCCGTCGCTACATACAGTTAGCAGTCAGTGGAAAAGCATATAAGATCTAAATATGCAAAGTAAGCCAAGAAGCAATGGCGTGGCGGTAAGACATCGGCTGAAGAGGAGGCAGCCACGGTTCGAGCCCCAACAACATCAATTTATCTCTAGTGAAATAAGCACGAAACAATTCCCTGACATATATGTACATATATATAATTATATTTTATGTAAAATGTAATGAAATGGGCCATGCATTTTGAAGAAATGTGAGATAATAAAAAAAAATGTCAGAAGTGCCTATAGCTGAGCTACGCTCTAACAAGCTGAGTATATCTGCCCGTAGGTGAGCAGTGGTTTAACAGGTGTAAAATGAGTGCCCGGAGTTGAGCAGCATTGTAACACGCTGAAAATGTGTGCCCGTAGCTGAGCTGAGTGTAATATGCATGCTGACAGCCAAATGACACGTAAACCAGCGTAACCCATTTGCGCGGAGCTGTGCACCACACCAACAAGCTAACTGGCGGGCAACGTTGAGCAAGCTGTATCAAAACTGCCTTTGCACAGACACACCTCCTAGCCTGTGTAGACAGTCATAAAATAAAAAAAGCAATGGCCAGGCTCAAACTCAGGATACCATGCACCATAGTCAAAGTACTGAACCACTAAGCCATGACAGTTGCTCTTAGAAATGCAGTATTAGCATATATATAGGAATGAATGGAAAGAGAAGCATGACAAAGCAGGTTTTGTGAAGCTGATACATTTCCAAAATGGCCAATCACAGATAAGTGTGGGAAAAACGGCATATATAAGCCCCATAGGCGGGAATACACAGCATAACTGATTGTGGAACCGATTTGCAGTCAGGATGGCAGGTGTATGAGAGGGTAGTTGCTTCCGAGCACAGCGGTGGGGCATTGAGGTTCCAAATATATGGTTTGGCTCCTCGTCCACGATCATGAGGCCCAACTCATGCAGGGTCAGGTCCTGTGGGGAGCATACAAGGCTGAGGCGTGAGGCCGGTTGGCACATGATCTCACCAGTGCCACAGGAATACCAAGGACTGGTGAACAGGTCCGTCACCACCATGCAGACCTGAAGCGATGGAAGCAGGACCAACTGAACCGTTGGATCCAGGAGGCCAAGCAAATGCCCAACGCCCCACTACTGAGTAAGTTACATGTAATTATTTATGTAAGAAATTAACCTAGCTGATATTATGGAGATGTGTATTCCAATATTACTTCATTTATATTACAGCTGCAGGTGTCCTTCTCTATGAATCGTCGAGCCTATGCCGATAGGCTTGTGCAGTTGTGCCACCAGGCAGGTTAGTAATTCTCTCCCTGTAACTGTTTGAAAATATAAGTACGACAGCTTGCAAAAGAGTGCAGTGTAGTCACTTATTAATAAAAAGTTCAAGTAACAGTGTAAGAGAGATTCTGCTAGTACTGTGTGATTACATAAGTGTGATGCAGCCTGTAATCCAAAAATAAAACAGAAACAAGTCTGAAATAAAGATGTTCCACCTGTAATGTAATAGTACATAACCTGCAGCAGGCTGTAAATTACAGCTATACAAGTTGAGTACAACATATGTGTGAAATATATCCCCGTATAAAATCTGAAACATGACACAAGTGGGACTGTTGGAAAGGATTGTTGTAACCAAGTAAAACATGTCAATAAAGCCTAGAATTAAGTACCATCCTGAATTGTAAAAATAAAACAAGTGAGAGTGTGAGAAAGAGGTATGAATGAACCAAGAAATGTGTAATAACTCCTGAATAAAGTATACTGCAGTCAGTACAGAATGAAATGAATGTGACAGGCACAACCAAAGAGTGAAATGTGTGCAGTAAAGTACTGAAGCTGGAATGTGTGTCCCACAACTCGGATATGTTGCTGTACCTTTGCAATATGTAGATAGTATGGTTGTGTGAAATACCAAACATCCACAGTTGTCTAGAGCCATATAAATCAAATGTAGCAGGATGCTGTAGCTGAACAGAGCCAGATATAAATGTGTATGAATAACAATGCAATGTATATTAATGTAGCAGTAACATTCTCATCAACAACATGCCTAAGTATCCACATAGGAAACTGTAGTCAGTCCTGTAGGGTGTATATATCTGCAGCTAGTAGAAATGTACAGCATATGTATAGGTATTTGAAGTTGTTAATGAAATATTTCTTCACCCTACCCTATAACCACAAATAATCCATTCCACAAGAAATGGGTATGTGTATTCACAATTAATTCCCTGGACATTTGTCCTGTTGGTTCATACATATTTGCATGTACGTTGATGCATGGCCCTGTTCATACATCCAAACCTGATGGCCTGTTGCCATCAATCAACCCTACATGCTGTTGGATTGTGTACTGTTGTTCAAATTATGCATGTGTTATGCTTGCTGTTCAATGTCTTGAATTTATGGGTGTTTGGTTAATGGGAATACTAATGCATGCTGTTACAACTAATTGTGAATGGTATTGTTTGTTACTAACCCAAACTGTCATAAAATATTGCAAAACATGGGGCGACAGGGAAGGGGGTTCCAGCGGACCCACCTCTCCCACCTCAGCTGGCGAGTGCACCTGGCACTAGTGCCCAGGCGGACCCTCCTCCAGTGGCCCTGTGCCACCTTTGAGTGGAAGCGCTGCAGGGATGGGGCTCGTCCTCCCTCTGCAAGCATGGCCGGAGGAGACCATCCACTCACCCTCCATAGTGTCCAGACTGTGGTGCGTGGGAGATCAGGCATTCTGTGCTTGAGCCCCTACTCCAGCTTGAGGCATGGGTGGCAACAACTCACGGGTGTGCCTGCTGCCCATCCTACACAGCCCCCAGCACAGCCCCGTCCTGGCAGGGAAGGCACAGTGGCAACTGTTCATGGGTGGGGATCTCAGTTTCACTGTTGCCATCTGTGGGCTCATGGGCTCGAGATATCCAAACATCCGTCCCGCCAATTGTGTCCCCCCACATTTGTCATACACCACCCCTGTATGCATCTTGTTTGTCTTGTCTATTATCCTCCCCTACCTACCTCCCAACTATACCTACTTCCCGCACCTGACATTCTCACCTGAAAAAAAAAAAGGACACTCTGTTCCACAAAAATTACACCCCATACATAGCTGCCCATTTCAGCGGACATGTCTGCTGGACATGTGAACTGGCAATTACAATTGGCTGTACAACAAATATTGTTGTCCTCACCCTCTCAGGGGTGGAAGGTTTCAAATTTCACACCAAATTACACATGTATGCACAGCTGTTGCTGATAAAGAAATGGGCAGCTATGGGCCTTTCCTACACCCTTCCTGCAAATCCTGAGCTTATTTCCCTACTGTTCTACCCTCTTTGTGACCCCCTTTTTCACCACTTTCCTGTCTCCCCATTTTCATTTCTTTCAAAGTAATTAGCGCGGGTGTGCTCAAGAGTAAGCACTTTTAAGCAGTTGTAAGCGGGTATGCGCTTGTGTGCACTTAGCTAAGCGTGTGTGCGCAAAGATAAACGCCAGTGTGCATGCGTGAGCTCCACACAAACCAGCACTACCCCACTTACAACTGCTTAAAAGTGCCTTAGTCACTCTGAATGACAAGGCCTGTAGTCTGCTCAGAAGCAAAATAAAATCCCACTGTCGGTCCTGAATACAGGACCTTGGAAACAGTAGCCTGCATGACTTACCACTAAGCCATGACTGCTATACAAGAACATTGTGCTGAAAGAAATATATCATGAAATAGTAGGAATGAATGTAAAGGGGATATAGGAAGTCTAGTACACAAAGCATGTCATGTATATTTACTGTGAAATCTAGTGGATTTGTAAAATATTAGTGTGTGAAGAGAACAGCCATGCTAGTTGGTAGCTAGTAGGTAATAATAATGTCACAGTAGCACCTTGCAAGCCACACATACTCAGAGCAGGATAAACCCTGCCATATTTGAATAGTTAAGAGCCCAGACATAGCAAATGTGGCTGAGTTACAGGGATGTCCCTGATTTGAAAACAAATGTAACCTGTGCCCCACTGACTCCTGTGAATATGTACTAACAGTAGGCAGAAAGGTGTTACAACACATGCAATGGTAACTATGAATTACTGAAAGTATGCACCACTTGCACGTCACAAATGGTGTAGTAATACATATGCTCAAAATAACCCACAGTCACAACTGCAGAATATCAGAAAATTTCATGGGTGTATCCCACTGATATGTACCATTCCATGAGGCTGATAAAGAAGCACCTGAGAGTATCTGAGGCCTGCTCAGCAGCATAATCAAATACCCTTCTAGGTGTCAAGGCCCACACCATGGCCAGACCACACTGCATGCAGTACCACCCTACCACAACAAACACATAGGGAATTGCTGCTCAAACAGATACAGCAAGCATTGCAAGGTGTGAATGTAAATGGAAAATCGGAAAGCCATAGCAACACATTCCAGTAAAGACACCTAGCAGGCATACAAGGAGTGAATGTAAAGGGCAAATATTGAAGCCATAGCAACAAATTGCAAAAGCCACTGCTATATACCAGTTACACCACAAGTCCCACAGGAAAGCACACACACCCATATACACAGTATTACTAGTCTTAGGTGTCAGTTTACATACACACTGAGAAGAGGAAACTGGAGGAAGGAATACTCAGGTTACAGTACAACATGCATTGCAGTGTTATACAACACAGCCTGAAATATGAGAGACATACCAACCGTTATGCTCACAGAACAGTGTCCACAGCATACTACCAGCATGGTCCCCACCCCTGATAATCTGAAAGGGCTACGTCTACATAACATACCTTTTTATAGCACTGTCCTGAAATCAGAGTGAGAACTGCAATCACTACACAACAGTCTGCATGCAATTAGTAAATGCTGGCTAACAGTTGGTGAAGAGGCCATCACATGGACATGTGCAGATTCCTACAAAGCATCCTGTACTCCCAGTCCACACATGCAATACTTTCATTGCACCCTCTGGAGGTAGAGACAGAGAGAGAAAGAAAGAAAATTTAAAACAACCAAAACAAACAAGCTGTCATCACAACCTGACACTGCCAAGCCAAACTGAAGCAGGCAAGAGAAGCAGCAGCAGGCCAACCATCACAAAGCCAACGAAACAGCTATAACAAACACAGGTAATGTAAAGTAATAATATAATAGTCTACACACTGTGAACCCTCCATATGTGTTATTGGTCTGTATCTATGTATATGAAGATGTGCATAGGGCAGGGGACATACTGCAACTGTCACTGAAGGCTGTACATACATATGTATGTGAAGGTAACTATGTGCACATATCAATGTAGATTGTAGTGCAATGTACAATGTAGGTTGTACAGTAATGGATGCTTTATCAGTGCGTTAGTGTGTATACATATGTGTAAATAAAATGGTTTATATATATATACCTATCATATGTATATGTATGTATATCGATATATGTATGTATGTATAAACTAAGAGTTTCATAAAATCATCCAAGGCAAATTTTGAGAGAAAAATCGCCAAGGACTCAAAAGACAATCATAAGGCCTTCTTTAGCTATGTTAGAAACCTAGGAGGAAACTCCCAGATATGCTCGGAATTAGTTCAAAATGATGTGAAGATTACTGAACCTACACACATTGCCAACATACTGGCTGACAGGTTCAGTGCAAACTCCCCAAAAGGAGAGATATCTATACCAGAGGATTGTAACCGCTGTGTGCTCCACGAACTCAATGAGGAATTAAACCCGCAGTTAGGACAGCTGTTTAATCTTAGCCTCACCTCAGGATACGCACTCCAAGGAGGGCGCATCGCTTACCGTGGTCACTGCAGCACATCCTACTCAAACATCGACTGTTAATGAATGATCGACATAACTGTGTTATGCCCATGATCACTGCTGCATTTTCATTATTTACAACCAGTAGTGAGATTTTAAAGTCGTCCTAGCCCATGCAGCATAACCTTACAGAGAAGGTCCATTTAGTGTTATATCCTGGGAAATAAGGATACCACACGTTTATAGAGTTGTAAGGCCTTTCTTTATTAAGAGCCTCCAGGCGCACTCCATGCTTCTTCACACAACTTCTGCAAGTCATCTACTACACTGAACCAACACAGGTTACCAGGAGAATACAGAACCAATATACATGCTGAATTCCCCACAGCGCCCCTACAGTACAACAACCACATTACCGCAGTCCTAATACTACATTCCTCCCTTTGCTTAAGACATACTGTCTTACATAAGCAAAACTAGGGAACAAGTTCCATAATGCATTTAATCATTTTACTTGTACATAACAGGCTAGTTATTAACTGGTTACCACACCAACTACTATTTTTTTAAGGCTGGTAATTCATACATGCACTTTTGTTAACATTGATAGTCCTGGCAACTAGGTTTTAACCAGCACACGCTTCTTTAGAACGGCGCACGGTACCACCTTAGGTGACTCTGGTGTCAATTTTACCAGGCATCGGTGTGTCCTTCCTGGAACGGGTTGGATCTCAGAAACCCTCTCCTTCCACGCTCTGGCGGTCTCCCTCGACGGCGATCCTCCCACGCAGCCCTGGTTCAACTTAACGATAGTTCCGGAAAATAGCAGTTCCATGGCATCCTTCTTCTGTTCGCCTCCAGAGAATTTGGTCTACATGTCTCACCAAGAAATCTCTATTCCATTCCAATCGGTACCTACAATGGTCCTGTACTCTTGACAATGAACCCTGAATCCACTTAGGTCCATAACTGAAATTTCACAATATCACTGCATCTCCTCCAGAAACTTTGTTCTCTGTCATTTATCATGACATTCTTTTGTTCACTGGTCCTCTACCTTAGCTCGGACATTTGGATGCACGATCCAGCGGATCTTAATCTCCGTCCTTGTAACATCTAGGCAGGTGACAAACCTGCGGTAGATTGTGGTGTATCACTTGGAAGAATAACACCCTTGATACTTTTGCTGCCATACTCTTCCTCCAGACTTTTCATCATTGCTTTTAAAAGTTTGACATTCTTTCAGCAACCATTTGACGCTGCATGGTAGGGTGCTGATGTGATGTGTACGATACCATTTTTCTCAGAAAACCCTTGAACTCTTTCACTCTGTGAAAACATGAAGCATTATCGGATAGCTAGTAGTTCCAGGCAGTCCTTGATCACGAAACCTCCCTGCCATTCAATGGTAACGCAGAGAAGTGGGTGCCCGACTTGATAGGCATCCATCCATTTCAATGAGCATCCATGATTATCAAAAACATGTATTCCCATGAATGGTCCTGCATAATCTATATGAAGTCTCTGCCAAGGCCTACTCGCCACTCCCATGGATGTAGTGGCTTTCACCGCAAGTTATGCATGTTACATTACATTTTACACTCATTCACAACGACTTCAACTGGGTGGTCCAATTTTTGGGCTACCAAAATAACCCTTCGGGCTAAAGCTTTCATTCCTCCTCGGGTAATGCCCACATGACCTTGGTGCAACTGCTGTAAAGTGCCGCTTTCTTCCCTGTGGGACGGAATTATCACCTCATGTGTCGGCCCCCACAATACGCATCCATCTTGCACACACTCAGCCTCTGTTTTTCTTTCTCACTTCCATAAGGCCTGAAAAACTGGATCCGCTTGTTGGACTGGCCAGCCTTGCTTTGACCCACTGAAACACTCTAGCAAAGCACTGGGTCTTTGTACGTGTCCAAACTCATCAGTTCCTTAGCAGACACCAATGTTAGGGTCTTCCATCACGCCAAAACCCTCAAGTCTCCTCCGCTTCCTAGAAATTCTTGAAGATGCCCTGTAATCTGCAACTCTACTTAGTGCATCTGCATTTACCTATGGTGTTTTCCAGGCTTATACACAAGCTCGTATTCATAAGCTCCTCAACGTTACAGCCCATCTCTGAATGCCAGGAGAAAACTATCTCCTATGCAGGCACTGCTTTCTATCTCTGCTGAACAGTGACAACAAAGGCTTATGATCGGTACAAATAGTAAACTTCCTCCCATAGGAGGAGATATTTGTGAAATCGCTTGATTCCAAACACATTAAGCAGCCAAAACCCTCTCTTTATCTAATCTGGGAATAGTTTGACTCCGCTGGTGTCAAAGTCCCCAGTGGACATGAACCCAATGGGTCTCTCTTTTGTCCATCTTGGCATCCGTGTGCCAACACTGCCCCTAACCTATACGTGAGGTAATCACATGACAAAATTAAGTCCTTGTGGACTATCATAGTGCACCAAAAACCCTCTGAAGCACTGGGCATTAGTTCCTTTGACTGTTCAAACGCTTCTGTCCTGTTCCTCTTGCCACCAATTAATTTGAGCCTTCCTTCCCAATAACTTAGTGTAAAGGAGCTAACAGGGTTGACAGATTTTGGCAGGAACCTGTTATAATAGTTGGGAGCAAGCCTAAATAGGCTTTCAGTTCTTGGTAACATTTGTAGGTGCTGGTGCCTCTGCTTGAATGGCTTCCCACTTTTATTTGGCAGGGGTGTAGGCCTGATGCATCCACCTTTGTAGCCCAAGAATTCTGCTTCCTTTTGCCAAGTGAAAGCACATTTACTCCTTCTTCACCTATAGACTCCGTCCTCTTCGCAGTCGCCTCAGCACCTCTCATTCAGCGCTTCCCAGATGCTCTTTGTAATGTCTCCTTCCTCACAACAGGATATCGCCTAAATACACAGCCACCTTTGGAATTCTGCCACTAGTCCCTCCATCATTATTCTCTGGAAAATAGCTGGACTCGAGGAAACTCCTGCAAAAAGGTAACCATTGACTTGGAACAAAACTCTTTGTGTGTGTGTTCAGGGTAACATACGCTTTGACCCTTTCTTTCCAGCACTACTTGTTGATATATGCCTGACTGAGGTCCAGTTTACTAAACCTTTCTACCTCCCGACAGCTTTTCAAACACATCCTCCACCTTTGGCAAGTGGATATTAGCTCGCTCCAGCTTTGAGACTTTGGTTCACTGAGTTAACTTGTAGTCACCACATATGCGACAGTACCATCTGGCTTTAATACTGGAACAATTGGTGCGCCCATTCAAACTTTACTGGTTCAATTAGTACCTTGCTTAGTGAGTCTCTCTGAACTCAAACTCCAACTTTCTTTCATCGTGCTACATGGTACAGGACGGGGTTTGTAAAATCTTGGCGTTATGTTTTTCTTTTCACGTATCTTTGCTTTTGGTGGACCTCCAGGTCCCTAGTTCCTCTTTTTGAACACTTCTTCATTGTTCTCCAGCACCTCTTGCAAGGTTAGGCCCGGGCTGTTCTACTCTTATGGAGCTGTAGGCAGTCCATGTTTAGCTCCTTTAACCATTGACCTCTCGCCTAGCAGGTTTGGTCCCTTACCTGCTACCACACTGTATGACTGGCAACTCTTTGACTTGGTCTTTATATTTTACCTTCATTTTCACCATGTACATTCCCAACGTGGGGAACTATTTCACCAATTCGCAGTAGGTTTCAAAGTCACTGAACAGTCCTGCAGCTTTTGGGGAGCTCTCTTCTGGGCCATAACTTCCCATACTCTGCCTTTGACAGAACTGTGACACTCGCACTCGCTGTGATCCACTCTAAACTGCACCATTTTACCATTTAAGTCCAACTGGGCTTTTAATGGGATCAACTCTTCTTTTTCCCAATTTGGCCTCTTTTCACGCAGTAAACATTGTGAACACTTCTTCGCTTCCTGGTTGGTTGATCTGTAACTTTCACGCATGTGGTGTATACTCGTCAGTCAGCTATTTTTTCGGGTTTCCTTCTTCCTTTCCATCATACTGCTTTTTCCTCCTTTTTCGGCTGCTCCTTTAGCCAGGGCATTGAGCGGCACATTTTCTTTTACATGGCCCTCTTTTCCTTCCCAGTTATGACATTTTATACAGTTAAAAACGACAGTTCCGTGACAAATGTTCACCTCCACACCTGTAACAACAAACATAATGGACCAGATTTCCTTGTGAATTATGCTCCATAACCACTTTATGCACTGGCAGTGGGTCGCGACTCCTTAAGCTTCCTTCCAACCCTTCCGGCTTTCTTGTTGTAAAATCACTTAATGTCTTTAGTCGCTGTCTCTAGCGGCCTGTGCCAACTTCAAAGGCCTTTTTCAAACGACAAGTCAGGCCTCGGGCCTAACACCAAGTGCTTGTATGCGGTCGCCTGTAATGCCACATAATGAAAGCCTACCTCGTGAGCATTTCTCGGGCTCTCAAGGTCTGTCCCCATAATCACACAATGTTGTGCCAGTTCCCTCACAGCGGTATTATTACTCCATTACCGCTTTATATAGCCATTCTAGTCCTTGAATTTAACTTGAACCTCTGGACTATTGCACTCGCTTCGGGTTATAATAATGTGACTGAAGTAAACTCTGCCAATCCTGTGGAATGATTTGTCCCCCGTTTATCAGGACTCAATAAGTTCCTTCCTCATCAGACTGTAACGCCTTTACTGCCCAACCGAAGCTTAGTATAATATAGGGCTATTCTCAAGCTTTCTCACCCGCTTCCATTATCTGGTTTGCCTCAAAAAATGTTCCAACACTTCACAATACTCCTCCCAGGTTCAGGGCAGTCTGACAGGTCAGATGCAACTAGTGACCCCAACATGGAACCAGACATCACTAGTAGGCCCCTTCGCCTCTTCGCTATCCGGGACATGAACTGGCCAGCCCACCAGTTTACTCTTCTCAAGAAGGACCTCGAGGCATCCTATCCTCTCACTCGCTGCCAATATGTTATATCCTGGGAAATAAGGATACCACATGGTTTGAGGTAGAGTTGTAAGGCCTTCTCTTTATTAAGAGCCTCCAGGGTGCGCACTCCATGCTTCTTCACACAACTTCTGCAAGTCATCTACTACACTGAACCAACATAGTTACCAGAGAATACATGAACCAACAGTACATGCTGAATTCCCCACAGCTCTCTACAGTAATAACAAACCATACATTACTTCAGCCCGGACAATTACAAGTAGTGAATCCTGACCTGGTCCTGAACTGTATGCCCAACACATACGTGAAGAAAAGGTGTGGCTGAACGATAAAGTGGCCACTTCAGAAAAGCTCTGAGTGGACACATGTCTGATGTCATCATGACAGTCTTTGATATGGAGGCAGCCCAAGTGTAACATACCTTAACCTATCCTTCTAAGTGGTGGCCACTTTCTTCTAAACATGCAATTGGTGAGCCATTTGGAAAGGATTTGCATAGTCAGTGGTTTGACTTATTTCCCTGAGACATATATAACTGGTTAAGCCTAGTGGACATACAATCTCCTTTTACGGACATCCTGGAAGTAATGCTTGATTAAGTGACTTGCAAAGAGTCACACAGTAGGCAAACAGAGGATGTGGGAATCAATCTTGGGACTATTGCAGGGTCCAGGTCTAACAACATGTAGTCTTAAACCAATGCACTAAACTGCCAGTCCTGCACACAGCTGTTCTGTATGTCTATCTGACAGCTTTCATTCTGTCCTAACAATATCCAAGTTGCCTGTAGATGTCTTGAAGGTGCAAAGATTGTTCCATTGTTTCCATCATGCTCTGAGAAGAAAGCATACCACTAGTTTGCCTGACTGAGTGAAGCCTCTAAAAAAGCTTTAGGCATGAAGGACGGTTGACGCTAAAACTCCAGTCTCTTTGTGGAACACAGTGATTGGTTCCTTACATACCAGAGACTGCAATTTGTTGATGAAAAGGCTATCAATAAAGCCATCTTTTAAGATATATATTTCAGAAAGTTGTTGGCTGCCATTTCAAATAGAACCAAAGTCCACTTCTCTGATATGAAGCTGGCATACCAGGGAAAAGAGATAACTCTGCTTTGAAGCTGTAAATGAAAGATCCCTTTTAATAACTTTTCCATTAGGAAATGACAATCCAGTGGTGGATAAAAAGAGAGATATGCCTAAAGAGTCAACACATGCACTTTGACTGATAAGTAGGAAAGCCCTGCTGCAAAAATGTAGCGTAGGTAAGAAAGCACCAGTGCCAGCTATGCTGAACTGTTTTTTTGGCATTTTGTTTTTGCATATTATTGAGGATCTTTTCCATTTTTCCAGGAAACACTCCCTTTACTTTTGTTTTCTGGCTTCCATCATAACTTAATGCTCTAGGACAATAGGTGCTTGAGACATGTTAGTGTCATATCATACAGGCAATCAGTCTGAGCAGTTGTACATTAAGGCATAACATAACACTGCACGCCTGTCTAAAGGGAACATATGGTTGAGGAAAGCTGTGTGGGAGCTCCTTTCCTACGTGCACCAATAAGGAGTGCTCCCGGGGCTGCGGTTCTCTTCATCCTTACATTTCAGCACCACTGCTTGCACCAATAAGGAGTGCTCCCAGGGCTGCGGTTCTCTTCATCCTTGCATTTCAGCACCACTGCTTGCACCAATAAGGAGTGCTTCCGGGGCTGCGGTTCTCTTCATCCTTACATTTCAGCACCACTGCGTGCACCAATAAGGAGTGCTCCCGGGGCTGTGGTTCTCTTCATCCTTACATTTCAGCACCACTGCTTGCACCAATAAGGAGTGCTCCCAGGGCTGCGGTTCTCTTCATCCTTACATTTCAGCACCACTGCTTGCACCAATAAGGAGTGCTCCCAGGGCTGTGGTTCTCTTCATCCTTACATTTCAGCACCACTGCTTGCACCAATAAGGAGTGCTCCCAGGGCTGCGGTTCTCTTCATCCTTACATTTCAGCACCACTGCTATATTTCAGCACCACTGCTTGCACCAATACATTTCAGCACCACTGCGGTTCTCTTCATCCTTACATTCACATTTCAGCACCACTGCTTGCACCAATAAGGAGTGCTCCCAGGGCTGTGGTTCTCTTCATCCTTACATTTCAACACCACTGCTTGCACCAATAAGGAGTGCTCCCGGGGCTGTGGTTCTCTTCATCCTTACATTTCAGCACCACTGCTTGCACCAATAAGGAGTGCTCCCAGGGCTGCGGTTCTTCATCCTTGCATTTCAGCACCACTGCTTGCACCAATAAGGAGTGCTCCCAGGGCTGCGGTTCTCTTCATCCTTACATTTCAGCACCACTGCTTGCACCAATAAGGAGTGCTCCCAGGGCTGCGGTTCTCTTCATCCCATTTCTCATCCTTACATTTCAGCACCACTGCTTGCACCAATAAGGAGTGCTCCCCTGGCTATGTTCTCCTTTCTTCATCCTTACATTTCAGCACCACTGCAGTGCTCCAGGGCTGCGGTTCTCTTCATCCTTACATTTCAGCACCACTGCTTGCACCAATAAGAGTGCTCCGGCTGTTCTCTTCATCCTTACATTTCAGCACCACTGCTTGCACCAATAAGGAGTGCTCCCAGGGCTGCGGTTCTCTTCATCCTTACATTTCAGCACCACTGCTTGCACCAATAAGGAGTGCTCCCAGGGCTGCGGTTCTCTTCATCCTTACATTTCAGCACCACTGCTTGCACCAATACTGCTTGCACCAATAAGGAGTGCTCCCAGGGCTGCGGTTCTCTTCATCCTTACATTTCAGCACCACTGCTTGCACCAATAAGGAGTGCTCCCGGGGCTGCGGTTCTCTATCCTTACATTTCAGCACCACTGATCCTTACATTTCAGCACCACTGCTTGCACCAATAAGGAGGCTCTGTTCTCTTCATCCCACCACACTGCTTGCACCAATAAGGAGTGCTCCTCAAATTCTTACTGCTTGCACCAATAAGGAGTGCTCCCTGGGCTGCGGTTCTCTTCATCCTTACATTTCAGCACCACTGCTTGCACCAATAAGGAGTGCTCCCTTCTTTCATCCATTTCAGCACCACTGCTTGCACCAATAAGGAGTGCTCCCTGGCTGGGTTCTATTCATCCTTACATTTCAGCACCACTGAAAGAAGAGGAACTGAAGAACATGTAAAGGAAGAAATAGTTCAATGGGAAAGAGGTAGCATCCTCTGCCCATGCACTTTTGCACAAGGATCTTGTAAAGAACCTTATGATGTAACAATTATCTGTAGACATGATCAAGTCTATGTCCAGCACCCCCTCCCCTGTCATTCAGTGAGACATATGAAAGTGTCTCTCTTTAGCGGGAGGCAGAAGGCCTGCCTTGGTCGTTCCACTTGTGTAGAAAAGCCTTGCCTTGTGTTTCATGTTTTAACCAGTTTTTGCATTGTGGATACCAGTTGTGGTTACTGCTCAGTGTTGTCCTAATGGTATCTGCTGTGCAGTTGAGGTCTTTTGAAATGTAGACTGCCTTGAGACACAACCAGGATCATACAGCCAAATTACAAGCTTTCATGACAAGTCTACAGAGGGAGAATGAATATATACCCCCATACTTGCTTCTGTGCCAAGTGACAGTGGTGTAGTTTCATGCTTATGAGAAGCACTTTGGGCTTCCATATCAGGTAGAAGGTATTGACAGACAGTATTACAGCTAACATATTTTGTATTTCTACTATGTTAATACTGAGTCTTTCCTGGGCTAGGGTTTTTGTATTCTTATCCTTGTGATCACCTGAATGATTCCCCCATGTCTGCTATGATGTATCCATTGTTAGGTTTTGGATATGAGTAGGTGCTATGAAGGCACATGCATATTGTCCGTTATCCGAAAAGCTAACGAGGAAAACTTCTTGTGGTTATACAGAAGGATTGTATCCCTTGCAGTGGGTGAGAGTGTTGTCTCCAGCCATGTGAATACAGACTGCAACCTGGGATACCAGCAGTATGACTGCCTGTGGTGGGAGGACTTGCCTTTTTTGCAGGTTAAGAACTCTCCAGCCCTCTGCAATGACCGTCATTGAGAAGAGTACAAAAACTTGCAGTGTTGCTATTTTCTTTACAAGACCTTCGCAGCTTGCAACTCCTATGGGAAAACTACTCATGTATCTGGAATTCATAAATTCCACTGTCTTTGATCAACTTATCCACACCCCCACCAGGGGCAGCAATATCCTCGACCTGGTCATTACCAACATGGGCAACCAGTGTTCCACACCAGAGATCAATTCCTTGTTGGTCAGATCCGACCACAAGCTAATCACCCTAGACATCCACATCCAACCCTCACCCCCCATTAGGGAAACCACCATAAAAAATGTCTCCAAAGCCAACTTCATGCTTCTTAAGACAGAAGTGGTAAACTTCACGATACCCATGCTGATGGACAATAGAGGTACGACTGCTGAATCCTATACAAATGCACTTTATAAGCACTTACACGAGTGCATGGATAGGGCAATCGCTAAGAACCAAGATGCTATCCTTCAAAAAAACGAAGCCAATCTGGTGGTCCTCTGCCATAAACAAACTCTACAACAGAAGAAAGAAACTGTTGCAAAAAAGAGTAAAATCCCATGATTGGAGGAACTCCCTGGCCAGCCTCAGTAAGAAGCTGAGATCTCTCATAAAATCCTCCAAAGCTAGTTACGAAAACAAAATTGCCACTGGTTCTAAAGACAACCACAAAGCATTCTATAGCTATGTCAAGAATCTCAATGGCAACACTCAGATCTGCTCTGAGTTACAGCACAATAGCACTAAATATACAGAACCAACTGATACTGCCAACATCCTGGCAGACAGGTTCAGTGCTAATTTTACCCCTCTCTCACCCCTAAAGGGCCCATCCCTAAACCAGAAGAATGCAAAGTTCCTGTAAACACAGCAGCACAGGTAAAAAGCACACTCTCCAAAGCCAAGAACACAGCATCCATGGGACCTGAAAACATCCCAGGCTGCATTCTACATGAACTACAGAATGAACTGGCATCCCACCTAAGTACCATGTTCAATCATAGCCTCACCTCAGGCTTTGTGCCCACTGAATGGTGCACAGCAATGGTTATCCCACTCCACAAAGGGGAGCCACCACAGACCCCGGAACTACCGCCCCATTAGCCTAATGAGCCTGGTCTGCAAGGCCATGGAACTTATCATCATGGAACTTATAAACAAAGACATTGGTAATCTCCAAACTCTGGACCCCACCCAGTTCAGGTTTGAAAAAGGCAGATCATGTCTCCTAAACCTGATGGACTTCTTTGAAGCTGTCACGAAAGTCATAGATGAGGGTAAGGTGGTTCACACAGCCTATCTAGATCTCACCAAGGCTTTCGACACCATCCCCCACTCTGGAATTATAGATAAACTCACTAAACTAGGTATAAATCCCTATGCCACAAAATGGGTTGCCAGCTGTCTCACTGAAAGAACCCACACTGTGAAAGTAGCAGACTCTAAATCCAACTTCAGACCAGTGACAAGTAGAGTACCACAGGGTTCAGTCCAGGATCCTCTCCTGTTTGGTATCTACTTCTCTAAAGTACAGGCTAACACAGAAGGTCTTTGGCTAACAAAGTTCGCAGATGACTGCAAACTAGGAGCCATAATCAAAACTCCTAATGATGTGGACATCCTACAAAAGGGCCTCACTGAGACAGATGCTTGGTGTCAAAGCCATGGCTTCAAGCTCAATGCCAAAAAGTGCATTGTCATCCCTTTTGGTAAAAACTTTGTACCATGAACTACCACATAGGCGGTAGTCTACTTAACACTGAAAGTGTGATGAGACCTTGAGACACAGGTAGACAGTAGTCTCTCCTTTGATAATCACATCGCCACAGTAGTCAGGAAATCCTTCTACGTGGCACACCTCATCATAAAAGGTTTCTCATCCAGGAAAAAAGAGGTCATTTCCCCTCTACTCGTCACTCATTAGACCCATTATAGAGTACAATGCCCCTTTTGGTATGTACCTCACAAGACATCTACAACAACTGGAAAGGCCAGAGAAGTATCTCATAAAGAGGATTACCGGCCTCAAACAGATGCCCTACGCAGACCGTCTCAAAAAACTCCAGCTTTACTCCATCACACATCGCCTACTCAGAGGCGATCTCTGCCTAACATACCAAGCTACGTCAAACCCAGAGCTTTTGGACATGCTCCACGTAAAGAAATCCGAATCCCTCCAAGCTACACACTCTAGGGACCTAAACCTTGTCACCACAATAAACATAACATGCTGGAGGGATAGATTCCTGTCCCAGAGACTTCCCATACGCTGGAACAAACTACCTATCTATATCAAACAAAGCTCCTCATTAGCTTAGATTAGCTCCTCCTTATCAGCTGTTTGGAAATGCAACCCTTTTGTATGTAAATCGAATGTATCTTTGTACTTTATTTGTATTTTTACTTGCATTATCATTATGTGTTGTAACATTGTAAACTGGAATAAAATATAATAATAATAATAAAATTAGCACTTTTCAAGACAAATCTTGATGATTGGATGGAAGATAGGAAATTCACCCTGGGATCACTTCTGTGGCTCTGCTCGACAGGGGTGCAGAAAAATAACTTTCTTGGGTGGCGAAGGCCAGGGTACAGTTTAGCTGGGCTTATGTAGGCCCTAGGTCCAATAGCCTAGTACCTACCTATGAACCTATGAACCTATGTGTAAGACCCAGACAGAATGGGGTCTGCACAGTACTGCGATTGTGGGATGCTCCTTCCTAGAAGAATGGATAACTTAGACTGTAGGTTCACTAGGCTCAAAGTCTCTCTCTCTCTCTCACTCTCTCTCTCTCTTTTATTATTTTGTGAACAGAACAGCTATTTTATTTATTTATTATTTTATATTTGTTGAAAGAGTTTGTCCGACTGGGCTACAAATGTCCATTTTCAGCGGAGGCCCAAGGAGAAAAGCTCCAACAGAAAAGTAGACATTTTACATATTAAATACATTTAGAAATACATTCATCAGTACCACGGATTACTGCATTACAGTGCCACACATTACATTACATTTTTTGTAGGGATTATGATGGTTAAAGGCTCCTGAAACTAGACTGGAGCTTGTACCAGAATGCAGCATGTGTACACTGGGATCTTTGAAAGTGCTACTTAGTAGAATTGATTGCAAGTTAAAACCAAAACTCCTTGTTCTGCAGTCTGATACTCAATATCCCATCACCTGGTTCTCACATATCTCTCAACTACTTAAGAATTTTGGAGAAAGCCACAAATAATTGGGGAGACAAAGGCCAGCAATCAAGGACTGGTTTTAAATATGCTTTTATAAACTTAGAAAATTGCTAGAATAAAAGGCATTGTGATTTTTCTGAAAGATATGAAGTCTGAAACTCAAATGCTGCAAATTTTTTAATGACTTCAGTTCTCGATTTGCCAGAAAGCCACATATTTTATGAAAAAAGACCAAGCATATGACACAAAAATCTGCATGTTCTGCAAACTTCTGAGCCCTTACTCTACACAGAGAATAAAATGATACAGGAAGCACGTAGGAGGATATGGTCATCAGAGGTTAGTCCAGGATTAAGGACAGAAACATGGATTGTCTTCCTTTTCTAAGATATATACCATCACATATTTGTCACAAACTAAAGTGGAAAAAGACATTGGGCATGATTCACGGAGCCTCCGTGTAAGAGTTACAAGTCTTACACGGAGGCCGCAGTTAAACGGTGTGATGTCAGCATGCCATGCATATTCATGAGGGCATGCTGACTCACACCCAAGGCTAACACAGTCCGTGTAAGAAAGTAGGGGGCGTGTCCGCAGGGCGAGTCCTGCAAACGGACACGCCCCCAGAAGAGTCACAGTCCCGAAAGTAAACCCCCACGAGACAGTCTGCGTAAATGTCAACAAACACAACGCAACACATGCCCCCACAGACTATAAACATAAAATGTAAAAATGAACATGTTATATATTTTTTTATAAGTTTTAAAGATGTTTGCCCGTAATTGCACTCATTTGCACGGGCGTGCCCGTCGCTTAGCCACAGTTAGCAGTCAGTGGAAAAGCATATAAGATCTAAATATGCAAAGTAAGCCAAGAAGCAATAGCGTAGCGGTAAAGACATCGGCTGAAGAGGAGGCAGTCACGGTTCGAGCCCCAACAACATCAATTTTTATCTCTAGTGAAATAAGCACGAAACAATTCCCTGACATATATGTACATATATATAATTATATTTTATGTAAAATGTAATGAAATGGGCCATGCATTTTGAAGAAATGTGAGATAATAAAAAAAAATGTCAGAAGTGCCTATAGCTGAGCTACGCTCTAACAAGCTGAGTATATCTGCCCGTAGGTGAGCAGTGGTTTAACAGGTGTAAAATGAGTGCCCGGGGTTGAGCAGCGTTGTAACACGCTGAAAATGTGTGCCCGTAGCTGAGCTGAGTGTAATATGCGTGCTGACAGCCAAATGACGCGTAAACCAGTGTAACCCATTTGCGCGGAGCTGCGCACCACACCAACAAGCTAACCGGCGGGCAACGTTGAGCAAGCTGTATCAAAACTGCCTTTGCACAGACACACCTCCTAGCCTGTGTAGACAGTCATAAAATAAAAAAAGCAATGGCCAGGCTCAAACTCAGGATACCATGCACCATAGTCAAAGTACTGAACCACTAAGCCATGACAGTTGCTCTTAGAAATGCAGTATTAGCATATATATAGGAATGAATGGAAAGAGAAGCATGACAAAGCAGGTTTTGTGAAGCTGATACATTTCCAAAATGGCCAATCACAGATAAGTGTGGGAAAAACGGCATATATAAGTCCCATAGGCAGGAATACACAGCATAACTGATTGTGGAACCGATTTGCAGTCAGGATGGCAGGTGTATGACAGGGTAGTTGCTTCCGAGCACAGCGGTGAGGCATTGAGGTTCCAAATATATGGTTTGGCTCCTCGTCCACGATCATGAGGCCCAACTCATGCAGGGTCAGGTCCTGTGGGGAGCATACAAGGCTGAGGCGTGAGGCCGGTTGGCACATGATCTCACCAGTGCCACAGGAATACCAAGGACTGATGAACAGGTCCGTCACCACCATGCAGACCTGAAGCGACGGAAGCAGGACCAACTGAACCGTTGGATCCAGGAGGCCCAGCAAATGCCCAACGCCCCACTACTGAGTAAGTTACATGTAATTATTTATGTAAGAAATTAACCTAGCTGATATTATGGAGATGTGTATTCCAATATTACTTCATTTATATTACAGCTGCAGGTGTCCGTTCTGCGAATCGTCGAGCCTATGCCGATAGGCTTGTGCAGTTGTGCCACCAGGCAGGTTAGTAATTCTCTCCCTGTAACTGTTTGAAAATATAAGTATGACAGCTTGCAAAAGAGTGCAGTGTAGTCACTTATTAATAAAAAGTTCAAGTAACAGTGTAAGAGAGATTCTGCTAGTACTGTGTGATTACATAAGTGTGATGCAGCCTGTAATCCAAAAATAAAAAAGAAACAAGTCTGAAATAAAGATGTTCCACCTGTAATGTAATAGTACATAACCTGCAGCAGGCTGTAAATTACAGCTATACAAGCTGAGTACAACATATGTGTGAAATATATCCCCGTATAAAATCTGAAACATGACACAAGTGAGACTGTTGGAAAGGATTGTTGTAACCAAGTAAAACATGTCAATAAAGCCTAGAATTAAGTACCATCCTGAATTGTAAAAATAAAACAAGTGAGAGTGTGAGAAAGAGGTATGAATCCACCAAGAAATGTGTAATAACTCCTGAATAAAGTATACTGCAGTCAGTACAGAATGAAATGAATGTGACAGGCACAACCAAAGAGTGAAATGTGTGCAGTAAAGTACTGAAGATGGAATGTGTGTCCCACAACTCGGATATGTTGCTGTACCTTTGCAATATGCAGATAGTATGGTTGTGTGAAATACCAAACATCCACAGTTGTCTACAGCCATATAAATCAAATGTAGCAGGATGCTGTAGCTGAACAGAGCCAGATATAAACGTGTATGAATAAAAATGCAATGTATATTAATGTAGCAGTAACATTCCCATCACCAACATGCCTAAGTATACGCATAGGAAACTGTAGTCAGACCTGTAGGGTGTATATATCTGCAGCTAGTAGAAATGTACAGCATATGTATAGGTATTTGAAGTTGTTAATGAAATATTTCTTCACCCTACCCTATAACCACAAATAATCCATTCCACAAGAAATGGGTATGTGTATTCACAATTAATTCCCCTGGACATTTGTCCTGTTGGTTCATACATATTTGCATGTACGTTGATGCATGTGCCCTGTTCATACATCCAAACCTGATGGCCTGTTGCCATCAATCAACCCTACATGCTGTTGGATTGTGTACTGTTGTTCAAATTATGCATGTGTTATGCTTGCTGTTCAATGTCTTGAATTTATGGGTGTTTGGTTAATGGGAATACTAATGCATGCTGTTACAACTAATTGTGAATGGTATTGTTTGTTACTAACCCAAACTGTCATAAAATATTGCAAAACATAGGACGACAGGGAAGGCGGGTTCCAGCGGACCCACCTCTCCCACCTCAGCTGGCGAGTGCACCTGGCACTAGTGCCCAGGCCGGACCCTCCTCCAGTGGCCCTGTGCCACCTTTGAGTGGAAGCGCTGCAGGGGATGGGGCTCGTCCTCCCTCTGCAAGCATGGCCGGAGGAGACCATCCACTCACCCTCCATAGTGTCCAGACTGTGGTGCGTAGGGAGATCAGGCATTCTGTGCTTGAGCCCCTACTCCAGCTTGAGGCATGGGTGGCACAACTCACGGGTGTGCCTGCTGCCCATCCTACACAGCCCCCAGCACAGCCCCGTCCTGGGCAGGGAAGGCACAGTGGCAACTGTTCATGGGTGGGGATCTCAGTTTCACTGTTGCCATCTGTAGGCTCATGGGCTCGAGATATCCAAACATCCGTCCCCGTCAATTGTGTTTCCCCCCCACATTTGTCATACAGCACCCCTGTATGCATCTTGTTTGTCTTGTCTATTATCCTCCCCTACCTACCTCCCCAACTATACCTACTTCCCGTACCTGACATTCTCACCTGAAAAAAAAAAAAAGGACACTCTGTTCCCGCAAAAAAATTACACCCCATACATAGCTGCCCATTTCGCAGACATGTCTGCTGGACATGTGAACTGGCAATTACAATTGGCTGTACAACAAATATTGTTGTCCTCACCCCTCTCTCAGGGGTGGAAGGTTTCAAATTTCACACCAAATTACACATGTATGCACAGCTGTTGCTGATAAAGAAATGGGCAGCTATGGGCCTTTCCTACACCCTTGCTGCAAATCCTGAGCTTGTTTCCCTACTGTCCTACCCTCTTTGTGACCCCTTTTTCACCACTTTCCTGTCTCCCCATTTTCATTTCTTTCAAAGTAATTAGCGCGGGTGTGCTCAAGAGTAAGCACTTTTAAGCAGTTGTAAGCGGGTATGCGCTTGTGTGCATTTAGCTACAAGTGTGTGCGCAAAGCTAAACGCCAGTGTGCATGCGTGAGCTCCACACAAACCAGCACTACCCCACTTACAACTGCTTAAAAGTGCCTTAGTCACTCTGAATGACAAGGCCTGTAGTCTGCTCAGAAGCAAAATAAAATCCCACTGTCGGTCCTGAATACAGGACCTTGGAAACAGTAGCCTGCATGACTTACCACTAAGCCATGACTGCTATACAAGAACATTGTGCTGAAAGAAATATATCATGAAATAGTAGGAATGAATGTAAAGGGAATATAGGAAGTCTAGTACACAAAGCATGTCATGTATATTTACTGTGAAATCTAGTGGATTTGTAAAATATTAGTGTGTGAAGAGAAACAGCCATGCTAGTTGGTAGCTAGTAGGTAATAATGTCACAGTAGCACCTTGCAAGCCACACACATACTCAGAGCAGGATAAACCCTGCCATATTTGAATAGTTAAGAGCCCAGACATAGCAACTGTGACTGAGTTACAGGGATGTCCCTGATTTGAAAACAAATGTTAACTGTGCCCCACTGACTCCCTGTGAAATGTACTAACAGTAGGCAGAAAGGTGTTACAACACATGCAATGGTAACCATGAATTACTGAAAGTATGCACCACTTGCACGTCACAAATGGTGTAGTAATACATATGCTCAAAATAACCCACAGTCACAACTGCAGAATATCAGAAAATTTCATGGGTGTATCCCACTGATATGTACCATTCCATGAGGCTGATAAAAGATGCACCTGAGAGTATCTGAGGCCTGCTCAGCAGCATAATCAAATACCCTTCTAGGTGTCAAGGCCCACACCATGGCCAGACCACACTGCATGCAGTACCACCCTGTCACAACAAACACATAGGGAATTGCTGCTCAAACAGATATAGCAAGCATTGCAAGGTGTGAATGTTAATGGAAAATAGGAAAGCCATAGCAACACATTCCAGTAAAGACACCTAGCAGGCATACAAGGAGTGAATGTAAAGGGCAAATATTGAAGCCATAGCAACAAATTGCAAAAGCCACTGCTATATACCACTTACACCACAAGTCCCACAGGAAAGCACACACACCCATATACACAGTATTACTAGTCTTAGGTGTCAGTTTACATACACACTGAGAAGAGGAAACTGGAGGAAGGAATACTCAGGTTACAGTACAACATGCATTGCAGTGTCTACAACACAGCCTGAAATATGAGAGACATACCAACCGTTATGCTCACAGAACAGTGTCCACAGCATACCAGCATGGTCCCCACCCTGATAATCTGAAAGGGCTACGTCTACATAACATACCTTTTTATAGCACTGTCCTGAAATCAGAGTGAGAACTGCAATCACTACACAACAGTCTGCATGCAATTAGTAAATGCTGGCTAACAGTTGGTGAAGAGGCCATCACATGGACATGTGCAGATTCCTACAAAAGCATCCTGTACTCCCAGTCCACACATGCAATACTTTCATTGCACCCTCTGGAGGTAGAGACAGAGAGAGAAAAGAAAGAAAATTTAAAACAACAAAACAAACAAGCTGTCATCACAACCTGACACTGCCAAGCCAAACTGAAGCAGGCAAGAGAAGCAGCAGCAGGCCAACCATCACAAAGCCAACGCAAACAGCTATAACAAACACAGGTAATGTAAAGTAATAATATAATAGTCTACACACTGTGAACCCTCCATATGTGTTATTGGTCTGTATCTATGTATATGAAGATGTGCATAGGGCAGGGGACATACTGCAACTGTCACTGAAGGCTGTACATACATATGTATGTGAAGGTAACTATGTGCACATATCAATGTAGGTTGTAGTGCAATGTACAATGTAGGTTGTACAGTAATGGATGTTTATCAGTACGTTAGTGTGTATACATATGTGTAAATAAAATGGTTTATATATATATACCTATCATATGTATACGTATGTATATCGATATATGTATGTATGTATAAACTAAGAGCTCTCATAAAATCATCCAAGGCAAATTTTGAGAGAAAAATCGCCAAGGACTCAAAAGACAATCATAAGGCCTTCTTTAGCTATGTTAGAAACCTAGGAGGAAACTCCCAGATATGCTCGGAATTAGTTCAAAATGATGTGAAGATTACTGAACCTACACACATTGCCAACATACTGGCTGACAGGTTCAGTGCAAACTCCCCCCCCAAAAGGAGAGATATCTATACCAGAGGATTGTAACCCCCGGCTGTGTGCTCCACGAACTCAATGAGGAATTAAACCCGCAGTTAGGACAGCTGTTTAATCTTAGCCTCACCTCAGGATACGCACTCAAGGAGTGGCGCCTGGCGACTGTGGTCCCACTTCATAAGGGCGGTGACTCCACCGACCCTGGAAATTACTGTCCCATTAGCTTGACAAGCCTTATCTGCAAAGCCATGGAGAGGATCATAATGGAACTCATAAATAAAGACATAGGGAACTTGCAGACTTTGGATCCATCACAGTTTGGCTTTGTCAAAGGCAGATCATGCCTCTTAAACTTGGTTGACTTTTTCGAAACAGTCACCAAGGCCATTGATGAGGGCAAGGCAGTCCATACAGCCTACCTCGACCTGGCAAAGGCCTTTGACACAATACCCCACTCAGGTATCATCGAAAAACTCATCGGCTTAAATGTAAACCCATACATCACAAGATGGGTTGCAAACTGGCTAAGTGACAGAACCCACAGGGTCAGAGTTGCTGGCGCCATGTCAGACTCAAAGCCTGTCACAAGTGGTGTCCCACAGGGCTCAGTCCTGGGACCACTCTTGTTCGGCATCTACTTTTCTGAAGTACAAGCAAACACAGGAGGGTTATGGCTGACAAAGTTTGCAGATGACTGCAAACTCGGCGCCATAGTCGAAAACACATCTGACACAGATATCCTTCAGAAGGGCCTCACAGAAACAGATAACTGGTGCCAGAGCCATGGCCTAAAGTTAAACGCCAAGAAATGCATAGTCATACCCTTCGGAAAAACAAGGTTACCCCTAGCTACCATATAGGTGGCAATCCACTGAGCACGGAAGAAGTCATCAGGGATCTGGGGACCCAGGTTGACAGTAACCTTTCGTTTGACACTCATGTTGCCAAAGTAGTTAGGAAAACCTTCTACATTGCCCACCTGATCATGAAAGGATTCACATCTAGATCTAGGAGGTCATCGTCCCCTGTACTCATCACTCATTAGACCTATGATTGAGTACAATGCCCCATTCGAATGTATCTGACCCGACACCTGCAGCAGCTGGAAAGGCCCCAAAAGTTCCTCCAAAAGGATAAAGGGTCTCAAAAATATGTCTTATGCTGCCAGACTGAAAGAACTCCAGCTCTATTCAGTCGCATACCGCTTGCTCAGAGGTGACCTGTGCCTGACATATAAGGCCATGTCAAACCCAGATTTGATGAATATGCTTCACCTCAAAATCTAGATCCTCAGAACCACAAGGGCGGGAGACTTAAACCTTGACATGGTTATTAATAGAACGTGCTGGAGGGACAGATTCATCACCCAGAGACCCCTATGCTGTGGAACAAAATCCCGGTACATGTGAGGCAGAGCACCTCGCTGGCCTTGTTCAAGAGGAATCTTGACCAATGGATGGGAGATCGCAGATATACCCCAGGGATTACTTCAGTGTCACTGCTTGACAGAGGCATAACAAAATAATAAGGCATAGTTTTCTTCTAACTAAAGGGGTGGCGAAAGCCACATAACTATGGGCTAGGCTTATAAATGCCCTTGGGCAGATAGCCTAGTATGAACCTATGAACCTATGAACCTATATAGTATGCATATATGTATACATAGATAGAGAGGGATGTAGAAATACATAGACATATATAGATAGATAGAATATGTACATACATATATATGTAATACACACATACATATATATATATATATATATATATATATATATATATATATATATATATATATATATGTAGATACATATACATATACAGACAGATCTGACAAAAAAAAAAAATCTTGCTTTTTTCCCACTTTTCTGAGAGTTAAAAAAGTTCAGTTACAGGCTTGCTGTTCCTGAACTGTTTGAAAGTTTCTGTGAGGCCATTTTTGCTTGGGCTGAGGGAGGGTCTCTGTTCATCAGTGGCAGTGACTAACATTGAGCAGCTTCCCTGCCCCCGTAGAGGTGGTTACTGACTTGAAACTGTAGTTTTATTGGCCACTAGGGGTCATTTCCATAACTCCTTCATCTTCCTCTCTTAAAACCTAGTTGCCTTGTGGTTTGAGCCTTTTCAGGCTTGTTGGCTGTTGGTGAAGCACCTCCAAGAGGAAAAACGCTGAGAGAAGAAGGAGCCAGTTTTGAGATTTTAAGTATTTTTTCTCTGTTTATTTGCTAAGTTTTTCTGCATAGCTGCCTAGCTTGAGCATTTTCTGGCTTGTTAAACTTGATTTCTGTATTAGTAGCTGTATTTAGAGCACAACCAAAAGCTGTTTGCTGAATTTCCTGTTTGCACTTAATTTTAAATCGCTTTTTTCTTAAAACTTACATATTTTCTGTCCTTGACCTAGCACTCTTGTGTGGGGTAATTTACTGCACTGTTATAACTTGATATTACTTGTGAACCTCTGCTATCTCTGTAAAAACAAAAACAAAAAAAAATCTTGCTTTTTTCCCCACTTTTCTGAGTTATAAAAAAGATCGGTTACAGGCTTGATGTTCCTGAACTGTTTGAAAGTTTCTGTGAGGCCATTTTGCTTGGGCTGAGGGAGGGTCTCTCTGTTCATCAGTGGCAGTGACTAACATTGAGCAGCTTCCCTGCCCCCCGTAGAGGTGGTTACTGACTTGAAACTGTAGTTTTATTTTCCTTTGGGTCTATTCCTGCTTCTTTCCAGCCCCTGCTATCACACGCTTTAACGTGCTTTAGCTTTAGCACGGAGTTGCCACTAGAGCAGCATCGGGCAGCGCCGGTTAAACAAGGTTAAACTCTTTCTGGCTCCAGAAAGTCTGTTCTTCAATTTTTCTCTTAGAACTGCTCTGTTAGGAACCTAAACAGTTTACACCTACACTAAAAAGTGCAGCACTTGTTCCAAATAGCTTTTTCTTCTCAAAAGCTCAGCACTTGTCTTATAAGCATATCCCTTGTCTTATAAGCATTCTCTTTGCAGGTCAAGCACTCCTATATTATACAAATCTCTCACTAGCAAAACCCCCAGGAGTGCCCACTTCCCTGCTAAGCCCACTACTTTTCTGTCTCATACCAACTCATAATTCTTTCTAGCATGACTGAGGGTCAGATGCTGCAGCCCACCCCTGCCCATCTGCTGAATCTGGGAATTCTGAGACAATGTTACAATTGCCTCATGTACACGGACAACCATCTCCTCCTCCCATGTAACACTAACACTTGTGAGAGATGCAGCTATTTAGCCAGACTGAGGCTGAGCTCTCTCAACTCAGGACTGGCAAGACCAGGCAGGAGGAGAAGGCAACTACACACACCACAATACCAGTCTCACATAACTCAACCACACCACTGAATCAAACACATAAACACACTAAGACATACTGAGGCTCTGAGTAAAATTTACCTAAACAGCAGAGGCCTCCAAAGCAGACACCCAAGCAACTGCAAACTCAATACACCACACAAACAACACATAAACAACAAAATCAGTGTGCAAAGCAGTCACTGCCCTTAAGGCCAAATACAACACCAAACATACTTGTCATAGGTGACTCCATAGTCAGACACACTGACGCCCCACTCACCAGACTGAGTAAGGAGAAGGTCACAGTAAGCTGCCTGTCGGGCTAGAATCCGCCACATAACACAAGCACTCAGGTCTCTCAACAGCAGGTACAAGTACTCAGTCATTGTCCACGCTGGTGTCAACGACCTGAGACGCACCTCCTTGGACTACATGAAAGAGACATTGAGGAGCTCTCTGATTATGTAGCCCAGGCAGGTATGACCCTGACCTTGAGCAGTATCCTACCTTCACCTAGAATGATGCCACAATACAGTGATAAGATGATCAGCTTTAATAATTGGCTTAAATTCTGGTGTCATTCAAAGGGATCCATGTCTGTCTGCCTGGGATGACATGCTGGACAAGCCACGCTGCTCAAGGGACGGCTTGCACCTGTCACCCCTAGGCTTCCGGATATTGGCAAAGGCTCTGCCACCCCATAGTGCCTTTTATAGGCAAGGCTCAAATTCTAAACCTACCACCCTAGAACACAAAAAGTAAAAAACTAAGGGTAATGCTGCTCACTGCGAGAAGTCTCACTCTCAAGATGCACGCACTCATGGCACTTCTCAGTATGGAGAACATTCATGTCTGTGCTGTGACAGAAACCTGGTTCAAGGCTCCTGAGAGCACCCCAGCACTAGCAGGTTTCACCTCATATCATGCCCGGCCCCAAAATCCGGACAACACCAAGAAAGGAGGGGGGTGTCCATATTCATAAAGGACACCCACACCTCAAGGTTGGTGGCAACGCACGATGCATCGGAGACCATCCAGGTGCAATTAACCATAGGCAAGACTGCTCTGCAATTTGTAGCATGTTACAGACCACCCTCTCAAACTCAGGAACCTCACATGGCCTTCCTGAAAACAATGGAGGGGATAAATGTATCTCCAAACACCATCATACTAGGTGACTTCAACTACCCTAATATAGACTGGGAACACTACTCAAGCCCAAACACTCTAGCCCAAAGGTTCCTGGAGTTCATAAACTCAAATGCCATGGAACAACTAGTCACCATCCCCACAAGAGGAGAAAACATACTTGATCTCATCATCACGAACATGGGATCACAATGTTCAACACCGAAGTATACCCCTCACTGGTGAGATCAGATCATAAACTAATCTCGCTGGAGGTCCTCATCCCGCCTCACCTGAAACAAAAGACCACAGTGAAAACTTCTCAAAAGCCGACTTCACACTTCTAAAAACTAGTGTGGTCTCCTTTAAGGCCCCTGAGCCAGTGGTAAACATTACTCAAACCGCTGAATCACTTACAAATGCCTTCTACCAGCACCTACAGGACTGCATGGATCAGGCAATCCCAAACAAAACTAAGACTCTTTGTACCAAAGGCAAGCGTCCAGTCTGGTGGACCCCAGCCATAAACAAGCTCTACAACAAAAGGAGGAAGCTACTACAAGATAGAGCAAAATCCTTGAAAGGTAAGACACCTTTGATCATTATAAGCAAAAAACTAAGAGCTCTCATAAAATCATCCAAGGCAAATTTTGAGAGAAAAATCACCAAGGATTGAAAAGACAATCATAAGGCCTTCTTTAGCTATGTTAGAAACCTAGGAGGAAACTCCCAGATATGCTCAGAATTAGTTCAAAATGATGTGAAGATTACTGAACCTACACACATTGCCAACATACTGGCTGACAGGTTCAGTGCAAACTTCTCCACTCCCGAAAAGGAGAGATATCTATACCAGAGGATTGTAGCCCCCCAAACATCTCCAACGCCCAGGTGAGAACTGCTCTCTCCAAAGCAAAAACACAGCATCCATGGGACCGGATGGTGTCCCTGGCTGTGTGCTCCATGAACTCAATGAGGAATTAAACCCGCAGTTAGACAGCTGTTTAATCTTAGCCTCACCTCAGGATACGCACCAAGGAGTGGCGCACGCGACTGTGGTCCCACTTCACAAGGGCGGTGCCTCCACCGACCCTGGAAATTACCGTCCCATTAGCTTGACAAGCCTTATCTGCAAAGCCATGGAGAGGATCATAATGGAACTCATAAATAAAGACATACGAACTTGCAGACTTTGGATCCAACCCAGTTTGGCTTTGTCAAAGGCAGATCATGCCTTTTAAACTTGGTTGACTTTTTCGAGACAGTCACCAAGGCCATTGATGAGGAAAGGCAGTCCATACAGCCTACCTTGACCTGGCAAAGGCCTTCGACACAATACCCCACTCAGGTATCATCAAAACTCATCAGCTTGAATGTAAACCCATACATCACAAGATGGGTTGCAAACTGGCTAAGTGACAGAACCCACAGGGTCAGAGTTGCTGGAGCCATGTCAGACTCAAAGCCTGTCACAAGTGGTGTCCCACAGGCTCAGTCCTGGGTCCACTCTTGTTCGGCATCTACTTTTCTGGAGTACTAGCAAACACAGGAGGGTTATGGCTGTCAAAGTTTGCAGGTGACTGCAAACTGGCCATAGTTGAAAACACATCTGACACAGATATCCTTCAGAAGGGCCTCACAGAAACGGATAACTGGTGCCAGAGCCATGGCCTAAAGTTAAATGCCAAGAAATGCATAGTCATACCCTTCGGGAAAAACAAGGTTACCCCTAGCTACCATATAAGTGGCAATCCACTGAGCACAGAAGAAGTCATCAGGGATCTGGGGACCCAGGTTGACAGTAGCCTTCGCTTGACACTCATGTTGCTAAAGTAGTTAGGAAAACCTTCTACATTGCCCACCTGATCATGAAGGGATTCACATCTAGATCAAGGGAGGTCATCGCCCCCCTGTACTCATCACTCATTAGACCTATGATTGAGTACAATGCCCCATTCGGAATGTATCTGACCAGACACCTGCAGCAGCTGGAAAGGCCCCAAAAGTTCCTCACCAAAAGGATAAAGGGTCTCAAAAATATGTCTTATGCTGCCCGACTGAAAGAACTCCAGCTCTATTCAGTCTCATACTGCTTGCTCAGAGGTGACCTGTGCCTGACATATAAGGCCATGTCAAACCCTGATTTGATGAATATGCTTCACCTCAAAACATCTAAATCCCTCAGAACCACAAGGGCGGGAGACTAGAACCTTGACACGGTTATTAATAGAACATGCTGGAGGGACAGATTCATCACCCAGAGACTCCCTATGCTGTGGAACAAAATCCCGGTACATGTGAGGCAGAGCACCTCGCTGGCCTTGTTCAAGAGGAATCTTGACCAATGGATCGGGGATCGCAGATATACCCCAGGGATTACTTCAGTGTCACTGCTTGACAGAGGCACAGCAAAATAATAGGCATAGTTTTATTCAAACTAAAGGGGTGGCGAAAGCCAAATAACTATGGGCTAGGCTTATAAATGCCCTTGGGCAGATAGCCTAGTATGAACCTATGAACCTATGAACCTATGACTGTCTACAGATATGTCTGTATATGACTATCTCTCTCTCTCTCTGTCCCACCCCCTCTCTCTCTCTCTCTCTCTCTCTTCCTCTCTCTCCATATCTATATCTATATCTATCTATCTATCTATCTATATATATATATATATATATATATATATATATATATATACACATACATATATATATATATATATATATATATATATATATATATATATATATATACTGAGTGAGGCGCATGTGTGCAGATGTATTGCAACAGGTGCCTGGTGAACACCAGTGTGGATACTAGAGTACCATACCCCATTCCAAAACATATACACCAGTAACCACCACATATGTGCCTGCCTGACCACCACTGCATGTCTCAGGGGGGGAACAGGGGCAACAAGTGTACAATAGGCTCCCCATTGATATTCACAGTGGCACACTAGTCCTGTAATACCTGCACATGGTATGTGTCAGCAGACATGGTGTGTTAGCTATGGACATGTAGGTCACTGTACCCCTCTACACCCCACAATGTCCTACACGGCATGTACCTCCCATGACAGCTACAGATATGGAGAAGGACACAGTCATACGTAAGAAACTGTAACAATGCACTCAAACACATTACCTGTGCAGAGTAACTGACAAGACCACAGAGCGCACCCATACTACCTACATAGAGGTTACCACTGCTGGATATACATAGTTAAGTCACACCCATGACAGTTGTCCAACAACCATGGTAACACCTCACAACATCCACAACCTAAATGACCTATGTCTGTCGTCCTTGTCACCGCAGTAAAGAACACATGGTGGAGGTACAGGTTCCTACCCACAGATAAGACATACCCTGGAGTAAACCACACAGCATTAAGAAGCAAGGCTCCCCATGAATAGATGTCAGACATACCCCTGCTGAATGTTATGCAGATAGGTAATATGCCATATGAGTCACCCTGTGTAACTGTTTGATAGGAGCAGGTACGATCATATCACATGTGTCACAAGGGGCAGGGTAGCATAACAGTATGCTGCTGTAGGCCCAGGGCCAATAGCATACTACCTACCTAAGACACAATGCACACCCGCAAAACCATTGCAAACCAACTATGTGAGGTGGAATGAGTGTGCCAGTGACTGGGTGCATGTTATGAAATGGTGTGATTGCTCACCATGACTGTTTGTCTGTCATGGTAGTGTGTGTCCTTGGTGTGAGGCCAGAGACAGATGTGTGAGGTATTGCGATCCAAACATACATTGCCATATGTTGTGCTGTGTTACCCTGTATGTGACTGCGGTGTAGGTAGGGTTATGGCAAGTAAGAGTAGTGTGCATTACCAGTGAAATATGTAACGTGCATTGCATGCAGTGCATGGGTTGATGATGTTCCCCATACAGTACCTTGATACAAACCCCCAGTGTGAGGTTGTGCATTGCACCTGAATCAGTGTGCTGACTGCTGGAGAATACTAGTCTGTCGTATGGAGTGTGCCAGGTACTGTTGCACAGTTGTCGGCTGAACACTGATATCTGGCCATTTACATGTGTATCCCCCAATAGACAGACAGATGCTATATATGGGAGTTAAGTTATATCACTACAGTCGAGTATTATGTGTATTATGTGTGCCATATTTTGCTGACATATATTGCTGACATATTTTTCTTTTCCTTTTCAGGGCTATGGTTCACCAGCGAAACCCTACCTACTCCACTGTGGAGGATGAGGAGATACACCAGAGCCTGGTGCGGGATTTCGCAATACTCTTTTCCCGCACCAGCCAGAACCAGCAGGAGAGGGCTGGACTGTGGCAAGACCTGGTCCGTCGGGTAAATGACATAGGCATGCATAACCGGACATATGAGCAGGTACGCCATCACTGCAGTGATTTAATTAGAAATGTCCATCAGCGTGCGTCGGACATCCACAGGCAACAGCTTGCCACAGGTGGTGGGGTGGCTATACATCCCCCCCTCACCAGACTGGAGGGACTACTCCTAAGTGTTGTGGCTCCAGCCCAATAGCAACAACAGCAGCAGCATACATGCATAATGATGGAGGCTGGAGTCACCCAGCAGCAGGACTCGGAGTGTGCAGGCAACATGCCATATGTATAGTTGATTGTTCTGTACACTGGTAGTTTATGCATGTGTGAGGTGTGTCCTCAGTTTGTAGCTGTTATCTTGGTAATTATTGTGCAAGAGTGATATTATCAGTATCAGCAGTAGACCTGTGAAAGCTAACTGTTGTACTACTGAACTGTATCATACTCACAGTATCAATGGCACAGTTGCGCCCACTAACAATAAATGTCTAATTTCTGCAGGTCCCTCTGATGTAACAGTAAGGCAGCCTATCCATGCTGGTGAGTGTGTAATAACAATACCTTCGTGTAATAACAATACCTTCAATACTCTTGATACTAATAGTAATAATAGGCTCAAACAGTAGTGTTATGTGTTTGATTGCAGGTGTGTTTGTGTCTGTGTGTTGATATCTCATATACTGAGGAGTGTGCATGTGCATGTGTGCATGTGTGCATGTCTGCATGTGTGCATGTCTGCATGTGTGCATGTGCGCATGTGCGCATGTGTGCATGTGTGCATGTGTGCCTGTGTGTATCAGTGGTAACATTGTGTACACATTGTAAACTGTGTTTCCTGTCTTACTCCCACTGGTTCTGGTGCTGCTCTGGTGTTGTGCAGCAGGGAACCTGAATCAGCTGCCGTGGATAGTGATAATGATGATACCTGTGTAATGGCACAAGGAGGTGTGCCAGGGTCCGTCGTTGGTCAGCCAATTGACACTACACAGCTGTCGACCCCATCAATGTGCACAGTCATCCTGCCAATACATCCTTTGTCACCAATGTCCCTAGGTGATGGACAGGATACAGTGGGCATTGACCAGGGTAATGTGGTATAGGTGGCACATGCATCCCCACACAGCAGCCATGGCCAGGGTCCTGACATGGTACCACACAGGCAGATGTCCAGGGGTTCTCGTGGGAGCATACGTGGGCGTACTGCCCCTGTCAGATGTGCCCACAGAGGTCTTTCAACCTCAGCTATGTTTCGGGCTGTAATGCAGGTGCAGTCATGTATTGAACGGTACACCAGACAGGGTCTGAGGGAGCTGAGAGCATGTCGCACAGCTATGAATGACAGTATGCGTGATGTTGCGGCTGCCATCCGTAATTTCACCGAGGTCATTGACAGACATTGGGGGGACACATTAGATCTGTTCCACAAATACATGTCCATGAGCCAGGGCAATGGTGGCCGGTTGAGGCGTTGGCGTGGGCGTATGCCAGCAACAGCAGCAGCTGGCAGTCGTCGTGGACGACAACAGGCCTGCAGCCACTCCCATAGTGCCAGCAGCAGTCCCAGCAATGCTGGGTCTGTGCTGTCATCAGACCGCCCCAGGAGACCATGTGCACATGGCTCTGGACAGTCCCAACAGGGACCTGTCTCCAGTCACCAACCACCTGCTTCTGATGACAGTACCCAGTCTGGCTTAGTACCTGATACAGTCCATAGCACCCCTGCCAGGCACAGGTACCGTGTCTGTGGCCAGAGACAGTGATCTGTATGACCTGGCAGGTACAGTCTGTGGCTGTCCACAAACACCTGTATATGGCAGCCATGAGGTGGAACTGTGTGCATGCATACACACATGCGAATTGATAACACCTAGGGCTACCGCATACATGCACACACTGCATCAACATTGCCCCATCTTGTACTGCTGTCCCTCACCAACACACACACACATACATGTCAATTGGTTGTATCAGTGGCAGACTCAGGCATACCAAGTACACACCCTGTGCATATGATGAAACTGTGCCACCTCCTGCAATCTGTAACATTGGTGCAGGAACAGGTTAACATGGCGCTGATGCACAGGGTGACTACATAGAAGTGTAGTGATAGTATCATGTTGTCAACAGTACAGTGTAATGATATCATTGTGGGTATATCCCAGCATGCCTGATGCAGTAACAGTATGATTGTCATTGTATTGTTTTGTACACCCATAGTAATTACCATAGTGTAATGTCTGCACATCTTTGCATACTGGTGGTAAGGCTGTCAACAGAAGGCCACCTACATAGGTAGCTCAGGGGATAAGAAAATGTAGGTATTGATACTCAATGATGGACATGTAAACTGCAAGTTGCATGCTGTCCACACTCAACTCTGCAATGAGGACGTTTGAGGATGTTGATATCTGTGCAGTAATACACAACAGGTTCAAGACTCACAAGAGCACCCTAGCACTACAAGGTCACACCTCATACCATGCTTGACAGCCCCAAAACACAGAACTAACTATGACAGGAGGGAGAGTCTCCGTAAATGTCAAGGATACTGTGGTGCCAGGACAGGTAGCATACATCCTACTAAGTTTGGAACTGCTGAGTGAGGGCTCAGTGTCTGTTATTCGAAATGTGCATTAGTTCAGGTATGAGCACTTGGGTTTCAGGCCAGTTATTCTACATTACGAAGGTACATGGTCTGTACACTTGTGGGAGGTGAGGCTGGACCCTGCCCGTCTGACCTGTGAATTTCTGGGTACAGGCTTATAGTGCCTGCATATTTGCACTGTTACCTACTGGAAGAGGTACACCTTGTTTGTTGTAGCATAGACTACATCCAGGCCTGCTGACTGTAGCTTTGTTTGTATGCATGTTTGCTTGTTATTTCCATGAAACACTGATTCCACCTGCAATGCAGATTTACAGCACCTCTGTGGATCCCTAGTGACATTTGTTGTGCTTACTGAACTGATGTCCATGTCTCACTTGACAGAACGTCACTGTTTGTCCTGTTTTCATGTAAGTTGCCTGTAACACCTTGCATATGACTTACCTGGCATTTGCTCACGAAAGCATTTATATATACCAGCACTAACAAATCAGAAGCACTAGACCCTCACATACTCACCTTGAGTACCTTGTTCCCCATTGGCCCTATGTGTTGTTAATTATTATGGAATTCACAATACTATGGTAGCATGTGCAAAGGTCACTTGTCAAACTCCTCTCTGGTCCGGTTGGTGAATCTGTGAGTCATGTGGCAATGTTACAGCTGCCTCATGTACACAGACAACCCTCTCCCCTTCCCATAAACTTACAACACATGTGAGAGATGCAACCACATAGCCAAACAGGGGGCTAAGCTCTCTTAACTCAGTACTGGCATAACCTGTCAGGTGGAGTGGGATACTACAGTGAATACAATACCAGTCTCACATAAACCTACCACGACAGCAATCCAAACACATAACACACAGGAACATTCTTGGAGTCTCAGAATAGCATCCTGCCTGAGCAGCAGACACCTCCGAAGCAGACACACAAGCAAATGTTACGCCAGAACAGAGCACGTGCAACACATAGCTCACAAAGCCTGTGTGCCGAACAGTCACAGCCCGTAAGGCTAAACAATACACCTGCTACAGTTGTAATAGGTACCTCTATCGTCAGGTACACTGAGGTCCTGCTCACCAGGCTGAACAAGGAGAAGGTCATGGTGAGATGTCCGTCGGGCACTATGATCCACCACATAACACAAGCATACAGACCACTCTAAGGCATGTACAAATATGACTCAGTCATTGTCCATGCCAGTGTGAATGACCTGTGACATACCTCCCTGGACTACATGATAGGGGACATAGAGGGGCTCTCTGAGCATGTGGCACAGGCTGGTATGACCCTGACCTTGAGTAGCATCTTACCCTCACCAAGAATGCTGCCACAATATGTAGACAGGATGATCAATTTCTACAATTGGCTTATGTTTCGGTGTCATTCAAAGGGGATCCAATGCCTGTCAGCATGAGATTACATGCTAGACAAGCCACAATGCTTTGCTAGGGACAGCTTGCACCTGTCACCCATGGACCACTGTATATTGGCAAAGGCTCTTGCTAAACACATAGTGCCTTTTTATGCAAGGCTCAAATTACATAGCCACCTCCACATTTATCACACGGGATAGGGCACTAATAGTAATGCTACTCAATGCCAGCAGTGTAAACCTCAAGATGCATGCACTGGAAACTGTCCTTAGCATGGAGAACAGCAATATCTGTGCAGTAACAGAATCCTGGTTCAAGGCTCCCAGGTGCACCCCATCACTGCCAGGTTATACCTCATATCATGCTTGTCGTCCCCTAAACATGCACCAAACCAGAACAGGGGGGAAGTATCCAAAGACACCACAGATACACACACCTTCAGGTTGGTGGCACAGCACAAAGCATCAGAGCCTATCCATGTGCAACTAACAGTGGGTTAGACTGCCTTCAGGTTCATAGCCTGGCACACCACCCTCCCATACCCAGGAAACCCACTTGGCCTTCCTGACAACACTGGGAATATGACGGTCTCTACAAACACCATTATATGGGTGGACTGCAACTACCCAAACATAGAGTGTGAGCATTACTCTAGCTCCAAGACCCTAGCTGAAAGGTTCCTAGCATTTATTCACTGAATTGCTATGGAACAACTTGTTACCACTCCCACAAGAGGTGAAAACATTCTGCACCTGTTCATCAACAACATGTGGACTATATGCTCCAGACCAGACGTGTATCCCTCGCTGGTAGGATGACACCATATACAACTCACACTGTATATTCACATACCACATGCAGCCCCTGCACAGAAAACCACAGTCATAAAGTTGTCTAATGCAAATTCCATGTATTCACATGAGGCAGGCTTCAGACATGGAAACTATTGAAGGTCACAGGTACATATGTATATGTGGCACACACATACATCATGTGCGCATTGACATTACTGATATAATCTATGTCGTGCAATATTGGGAACAACACCCCACACACATGGACAAACTGTGTGACAAAAACACACATGGCATTTGTAGGATTCAAACCTCTACCTAACTGTGTTATGACACTTGTGAAAGACGCAGTAGCAGAGTGCGCTATTTGCATTACTGGGAGGCTTGCTTTCTCCTGCTGTACTTATAGGGTGCTGACATCATCAGTATTTAGACAGTGGAATATGCAGCATGTGGTGTGTTGTACTAGTTGCCAAAAGGGACATATCTCTTACACATAGAATTGCAAACACCCTACCCCCCCCACACATTCACACATACACACTGAGCATTTGCAGGATTCAAACCCCTATTTTACTATGTTATGACACTTGTGAGAGACACAGTAGCAGAGTGTGCTATTTGCATTACTGGGAGGCTTGCTTTCTCCTGCTGTACTTATAGGGTGCTGACATCATCAGTATTTAGACAGTGGAATATGCAGCATGTGGTGTGTTGTACTAGTTGCCAAAAGGGACATTTCTCTTACACATAGAATTGCACACACCCTACTCCCCCCCACATTGACACTAAGCATTTGCAGGATTCAAACCAGTACCTAACTATGTTATGACACTTGTGAGAGACGCAGTATTAGAGCGCGCTATTTGCTTTACTGGGAGGCTTGCTTTCTCCTGCTGTACTTATAGGGTGCTGACATCATCAGTGTTTAGACAGTGGAATATGCAGCATGTGGTGTGTTGTACTAGTTGCCAAAAGGGACATTTCTCTTACACATAGAATTGCACACACCCTACTCCCCCCCACATTCACACATACACACACACACACACTAAGCATTTGCAGGATTCAAACCCCTACCTAACTATGTTATGACACGTGGGAGACGCAGTAGCTGAGCGCGCTGTTCAAATTACTGGGTATAATTTGTGCTCCTGACATATGTATAGTGTGCTGACATCATTATTTATGAAGAGGTATGTACATCTGTTACTATCCATCAGTAAGGGGGAGAGCATATATATGCATTAACTTTGCAGAGGCACAGTGGCCTACTGTACTGCAGAGGCAGACGCCAAATACACTGTGGATAGCCTTCTGTATTCCCTAGGGACAACAGCCTAGTATTGAACTCTACGGCCATATGTTTACCTGTCAGATGCAAGTATCTGTTTCTCATAAACTGTTTGTGGGTCTTTATTGCCATAGCTTTCCCTATCTCTATGAACAACTTGTGTACTGTGGCAGATGTTTTTGGAGCTTTTCTCCCCGGGCCTCTACTGAAAATGGACATATATCCAGCTAGACTAGCCCGGTCAACAAATGTAAAATAAAATAAATGTTTGCATATGAGTGGGATCCAGGTTATGTCTCTGTTGTAATTTCACTGTGTGCACTGGGCAGATTTCTGTATTGTGGGAGGTTCCTGTATTAACACATACAAATGCCAGATATGTGTGTGCAACTGCTGAACTAAGTGTGTGAGCATGCATAGTTCACAGTTTATATGGCTTCTTGACTGACACGTCTCATTTATCTAAGTGTGCGAGCATGCCCAGTGTGAACTTTCCATATGTTGAGATCTGTGGTCCACCACATTTGTGTTTGTGTGTGGACTTAATCTATACTTCACATGTACAGTTGAGTGTTGGACGTCAGGTTATGTTCTTACTGCCCAACTGCTTTGTGTCTGAACCTAACAGGCATTATGCTGTGCCTGCAGGGTTGCCATGGGATAGTTTGCATACAGTTGTCAACATCCTTTCATACTGACCAAACAGTGTATTGTCGTATAGTGTACTGGTTCAGTACTTTCACTGTGGTGGACAGTATCATCAGTTTCAGTCCTATCACTGCTTGTAATATTTATAGTGAGCACACCAGACTGGTTGAGGGCCAGTTGTGCATATATGACCATGTTGCTTTTTGTTCAGATATGGACAACATAGAACAAGATTGTCCGACATTGTTAATGTATTCCACAACTTGTGTGGACAGTGACAAACAATGGCCATGTGCCCTAGGCCATTTGTAATGCTAGTCAGAGAGTGTTTGTTCTTAAACACACATATTTACTGGTGTTTGCCATGACATATTTCAAGGTTAGTGTGCTGTGCCTCTGTCTACCCGTGACATACAGGTGATATCCAGGGTAAACCTACCATCTCCCATCCAGTCATCATGATTCCTCTGGATGACAATCAATGAGGGACTCCCTGGATAACCTGTACTGGGAGTTTAGTCATGAGTGGAGTGAGCATCTGGGTTATGGACCAATCAGTACAGCATGTCCTGTTTATGTCAGTGCTGGGGTTCAGGCCTGTCATGTGCATAGGTCACCAGCATTCAGATTTTACATGGTGCCAAATGTCCATTGATTCCAGCTTGGTCATGGCTTTATACATCAGGCACAGATCACCTCTAGCCAGGCGGTATGGCACTGTGTGGAGCTGCAGTTTGTTTAATCAGGCAACACATGGCATCTGTTACAGCTTTGAGATCCTCCTGGTGGGGTATTTGTGGGGTCTTTCCAGTTGATGCAGGTGTCTGCTAAGGTACATCCCACAAGGGCCATTGCACGCAATTGTGAGGCTGCTGATGGATGACTGGAGAGGTACAATGACCTCCCCTGACCTAGCTGTGCTTACCTTCATGATTAGGTGGGTATATGGTATGTTTCTGTAACCACTACAGACACATGGTTGTCACATGCAGGATATCTATCACCTTGTGTCCCCAGGTCTATTACTGCTCCTGATGTACTTAATGGGTTAACACCTATGTGGTAATTTGTGGCCACGTACTGTGTTTCCACAAGGGATGACTATACACTATTCTGCATTTTGCTTGTTGACATGGCTGTGACACCACTTGTCTGTTTCTATGTGTGCCTTTGGTAGGATGCTTGTGTCAGCTGGAGTGTCCGATATGGTGGGCAGTTTGTAGTCATCTGCGAACCTGTTCTGACACAGTCCTTCCATGTTGGCCTGTACCCATGTGACATATATACCATACAAGAGAGGTCCCAGGACCGTGCCTTGTGGGATGCCAGCTGTACCTGGTTTGTAGTCTGACATGGCTGCAGCATTTCTGACCAGGTCAGTTCTGTCCTTGAGCTGGTTTGCAACCCATCTACTTGGATAGGGGTTTATAGTTAGGCTGGTGAGCTTATCTGTACTGAACAACTGGAGTATTGTATGGAAGGGTTTAGCAAGGTCCAGATAGGCTGTGTGAACCACATTCCCCTCATCAATGGCCTTGGTGCGTGTTTCACATGAGTCAGACATGTGTAAGGGGCAGGATCTGCCCTATGACAGCCACACTGGGTAGGGTCCAGTGTCTGTAGGTACCCAATCTTGTTATTCATGGGATCCATGATCATCCTCTCCACTACTTTACCGACCAAGATAGTCATGGTTGAGGGGTGATAGTTTACAGTATCCATTCAGGCACCACCTTTGTGGAGAGGGACCACTGTTGCTGTACACTGCTCTTTGGGTACATATCCTGTGGTAAGACTGAGAGTGAGCAGTAGTGCTATTTGGTGTTCCATTATTCTTACAGTTCTTGTTGGACACAACCCAGGACACCATCTGGTACCATTGATGCTGTGTGGTTTGCTTTGTAGATGCTGGCTGTTACCTCGGCATCTGCAATGTCAGGGGGGCCAGCACTCTGCTGGGATAGATATTTGGCAGTTTGGTGCTGGTGGGGAGTTTGCAAAAAGAATCTGTTAGGTTGGATGTTGGCAATGTGTGTGGGTTTGGTGTATCATTTGTGATATTTGAGTAATGCAGAGCATATCTGTGGATTATCACCATGGTTCCTACCATCAGTTAGGACAGCTGTGTGATTATCCTTTGTGTCCTGCACAATTTGTATCATCATAGGTTCATAGGTTCATACTAGGCTATCTGCCCTGGCCATGTTTGAGCCTACACAGACTGTGTGCAGCTTTCGACACCCCTTGCAATGTGCATATTATGCCCATTTAGGGTTTACTTTACTAGATGTGACACAGAGATGGCCCCCAGTGTACACCTACTATCTCCCATGCACTTGACCGGATTTCTCTTGTAGAGTATGAGTGTGGAGCTCAGCCTATCATGGACTGGGATTCTGTTCCAGAGTGTCAGGAGCCTCTGGGTTATGAATCTGTCCCTCCAGCACATCCTATTTATCTATGTGTTAAGGTTCAGATATTTCACTGTGGTGTCTCTGCTGGATTTGGAGTTTTTGCAGTGGAGCATGTCCATTCATGCTGGATTGGACATGGCCTTGTACATCAGGCATACATCGCCTCTGACTGGGCAGTATGCATGTGAATTGGGCTGGGGTTTCTTCAGCCAGGCAGCAGATGACAAATGTTTGGACCCTTTAGCCTCTTGGTGAGGTACGTTTGGGGTCTTTCTAACTGCTGCAGGTGTCAGGTAAGGTACATCCAAAATGGGGCATTGTTCTCAAGTATGGGCCTGATAAGAGAAGAGGTCACAGTGACCTCTCTTGATCAACATATGCATCCTTTCATGTTAAGGTGGGCAATACAGCAGGTCTTCCTGGCCACCTTGGCAATGTGAGTGTCACATGATGGGTTACTGTCCACTTGTGTCCCTAGGTCCCTGATTACTTCTTCCGTACATAATGGATTACCACCTATGTCATAATTTGTGTGTGCCTTGTTTGGTATTTGGTGAGACATTCATACTCTGCAGTGTCTTCAGGAAGGCTGACTGGGGTTCCTGGGTTTGGGAGGGTAGTTTGTAGCAGGCTGCAAACTGGGACGCAGTTTGAGCCACTGTTACTTGCCCGTGGATAGTCCATGCTGCTTCTTGCTGTGGTACCAACCTGGGGGTGTGGTTATCCTTGGCAATTATTGATAGCCACACTCCTATTGTAGTTTGTTCCATGTTTTGGGGCTGTAAAGCATGGTATAAGGCATAACCTGTTAGTATTAGGGTGCTCTTCTGAGCCTTGACCCACGTTTCTGTTACAGAACAGATATTACCATTCTCCATGCTGAGGTGGGTTTGGCCTGCATGCATCTTGCAGTTTAGACTTCTGGCATTGGGTAGCATTATGTCCAGGTTGTTATCCCTTGTGCTACCTATGGTGGTGGGTTTGTGTTTCCAGCCTTACCTATTCAAGGCACAGTGGGGGTGACAACAGCCTTTGCCAGTATCCACACAGCCAGGTGTGCTGGGTGCATGCCATCCCTAGCAGGTGGAGCATCATGTCTTGCTTGGCATGTCATCCCAGGCTGTCAGCCATTTGTTCACCTTTGACTAACAGCAACACTTCAGCCAATTATTGTACTTGATCTTGTTGTAATCATAGTGTGGCATCATGCTTGGTGAGGGTGAGATGTTAGGCAGGGTCATCATGTTTGCATATACTAGATGGTGTTACATTGCTTAACACATGGCAATCATGCCTCAGGTGGTGCTGCAGGGCTGCCTATGTTGGATGCACATACTACACTCCCTCTACATGTCTGAAAGCAGGTTGTGTCATGTTAGGCATCCCTTTTACTGTATGAGTGAGTCAGAGAGGGGTATCATTCCCAGGGTTCCTACTGAGCCAGTGTATGTGCTATGCGTTGCCTCTTTGCCAAGGCCAGGGCATACTGGGCATGCCTCCTTCTGCCTACTAGGGCAGGCTCAGGTTGTTCCTCCTCCGAGTCACGCTCTGCCTGTGATGGCCTTGGCAATGGTGGGGGGCTGTTTGTCCCAGCCCTATGCTGGTCCTGCTGCAGCTGTTTTTGCAGAATCATATTATGTAGCATAGCACATACCATGACAATTTGGGTACATGTAGTTTGTGAGTACTGCAAGGCTCCACCAGATGTGTCCAGGCACTGGAACCGTGACTTGAGCATCCCAAACATACGCTCTATTACATTTCGTGTTTGTGTGTGTGATGGGTGTCATCAGCCACGGCTCCAGTGCATATCCAGCATCCCCCACTAAGTGACCATGTGGGATGTCCCCATTGGCAAATGTCTGGTACAGCTGCGTTAGATGCCAGATATGGGAATCATAGTAGCTTCCAGGGCAGCCAGCACACACATTCGTTATTATGCCCTGGGCATCACACACGACCTGGCAGTTGATGGAGGGGAAGCCCTTGCGGTTAATGTAGGCCATACCCCGCTCACCAGCTGGTGCCTTGATGCATATATGCGGGCAGTCCATTGCACCCACTACCTCAGGGTATTCTGCTATTTGCTGGAAGAGTTGCATATTGCTGGCCAATGCCTCATGGGAATTGGGGAAATATACATGATCTCCGACATGTGCCGACATGGCATCCAGGAACTGGTGCAATACCCTGGATGCTGATACCTGTGAGATCCCCATCATATCACCAGTTGGTCTCTGGAAGGTACCTGTTGCTAGTATTCTTAGGCCAACACATACCTTGGTTTCCACTGGGATGGGTTCCCCTCTGTTGGTTCTGTGTGTGAGGCATGGCCTGCACAGCTCAACAATTTGCTGCAGGAGGTCTCTGTCCACTCTATAGCGCTCCACTACCTCCAGCTCATGTAACCCCTGGTAGGTGACCCTGGGCCTGTACACTCTTCTCCGTCTCCTCACTGTGGGTTGTCTGGCAGCATTTGCATTGTCACCACCCTCAGCAAGTCTCCTATGTCTCCTTACAACAGCTATGGCAGCCCCTAGCATGTTTGGTCTGAGTGCAGCTTTTTCAGTTTTCACTTCTAATAGCTTACTCCTGTCTTGCAGTGTCTCTTGAGGGAAACACACTGCAATGCTGTTTGCAGTCTTTTAAATGCTGGGCTGGGCTAGTATTCTGCCTGTGTAATTGCCTGCTTCTAATTGTTTTCACCTGCTAGCTCTACCAGTATTCCCTGCTAGCTTCCTACTATTTCTTCTGCTTCCCTTTTCCTCTCTGTTTCCTCAGGGGGGAGCAGCGCGCATACCAGCGAAAACATGCTCACAGTGGCTACCACGCATGCACACATACTTACACGGACTAGAATCTGCTTATTCGGGTTAAAATGCGTGCACACCAGCGCAAACAGGTTTACAGATCTTTGAACAGGCTCCTACATGCTTACACTGCCTTACACGCGTGCTCTCACGCTTACACACGCGCACTCTGTCTTACTCGCGCCTCCCAGCACGTACATGCGCGCATGCACGCACAGCAAGAAACTTTGGTGTTAGCCACAGTGTACACCTTCCATTTCTTGACTTTCCCATGCTTATCTGTTGACACTCCTCTTTCTATGCTGTGTGACTGACATCTTTCACATACCACTTTGTTCCAATGAGCTTGATTTTTTCTGACATTCCTCCCTGTGATGTCACCTATCTCCTACTCTGTTAATCCCCCTTATCTAACTCTTACACTACACGGAATGTGCTCATTTGCTATGTGACAGTGAGATTCACTATCCTACCACTCATTTACATAGGATTGCCTACTAATGCTTAGTTACGTGTCTTACACTCAGCTTCCCCACTTAGCAACCACTAAACGGTGTCCATGTTGTTTTCGGTCTGCTAGTCCCTGCATTGTAAATCCATGCATTGCATAAAATCCACATTTGTGGGTTTAAAACCTTTATTTTTATGTTTTATATAGCGCAGCCCATTTGCACGGGGCTGCGCTGCGTTTAAACATCGCCGATCGCAGAAAAAAATATATATTTTTTTCATGTTTGCATCGGGTTACCGTGCCAATGGCCACATATTTGGCCATTGGCATGCTGCCTGACACATATGCACACTTTATTTGGAGCTGACATGGCTCCATTGTGTTATTTGCAGAAACGTACTCAGTTGTCAACTGAGTACATTTCTGCTCCTAACACGACTCATACACAGGCTGGTTTCAGCTTCGTGGATCGCTAATCTACCTCATTTGCATGCCTTTCGGCTGCAAGTGAGGTAATTAGCATATGCACACCCTGCCCGTGTAAGAGACGTTTTAGCTGGTCTCTTACACGGTATTTTGGGCTGTTCCTGGATCGCTATGGCTGCATGGAGTCTTACACGACTCTTAGACTCCGTGCAAGCCATCGTGAATCCTGCCCATTGTAAATAAATGTGAACATCTGAACAGTGCGAACCACAGCAGAAAGGTTAGAACAGCTTTGCCAGTTAATGTATCAAACTCGGCTTAGGAAAAACCTGACACACCCTTTCTATTTCAGAATCATCGCCTTTAAAGCACTGTAGTGCTGTGGCATGTCAATCTGCAGTGAAACAAGTCTGACCTCTTGTAGTGGTAAAATATCTGCAGTGGGAAAGGAATAGATTGATGCCTTACCATATGGGGAAATGTTACGTACATATAGATTATGTGGAAGACCTGACATTTTTCAGCAAGAAATGAATACTTTGGTGGAATCTTTCTTGAGTAGGGGATATAACAAAGATATTTTAAACAGATGTTTTGATAAATTAGTTAAAAGAGTTAAGCTTTTTGATGGTGTAAATAGTTACTTTCCCTGCAAAAATGTGGCTCAATATAATGGTAATAATAACTGTAAGGAAAATATGCATTTTGTAACCACTTATGGTTGTTTTACTTCTCAATTTCTTGATATAGTAAAACAATTTTGGTCTTTTTTACTTTCTTGTAAAAATGTTGAACAGTGGCTGAATGTTAATTTACAATTTTCCTATCGGAGAGGTAGAAATATAAAAATTTTTTTGGTTAAAAGTAAATTTATTTTGCCTCCACCTTCATTATATAAAGAACCATGCCAAGTTGGCACTTTCCCTTGTGGAAATTGCAAAGGTTGCAAATATATCACATCATGTTTTCCATTTATTAATGATGTTAAGTTTACTCCTGTTAAGCAGTTTTGTTGTAAGTCAGTAGGGGTTATTTATGCTCTATGTTGTCCATGTAATATGTATTACATAGGAGAAACAAAAAGGGCTTTCAAACTGAGATTGTTAGAGCATATAAGGGACATTAAGAATGGTAATATTGAAAGCCCTGTAGCTTTGCATTTTTTAGAATGTCATAACAAAAATAGTGAAGGTTTAAAAGCCACTATTTTAGAACAAGTTAAGCCAATAATGTATTGTCAGCAGGATGTTAAAACTGTGTTACTGCAAAAAGAAGCTCTGTTTATTTTAAAGTATAAAACTATGTCTCCTTGTGGGCTCAATGCTGAGTTCAATTGGAGAGTGTTGCTTAATTAATTGCTTAATTGTTTAATTGAGTTATTAGTTTGTTATAAAATGTGGATGCTTGTATACAATTTTATTCTCCTTGAAGGCTTTGGCCGAGACGTCAGAGATTTTATTAAAGAACTTTTTGGATACTGTGGTCATTGTTTGCTACTTGCTGCTTGCTATTTGGTGCTTCTTCGTTGTTTTTGATGTCTTCTGATCCACAGTACCATCTTCCAAGGATTTTTAGAGAGACCAGAGAAGGAAATCAGATGTCTCTGGACAATTTTCTTCTGAATCCAGTTAATTCCTCTGAGAGAGGTGATAGAGGTGAGCGTTCTAATTCTCAGAGATTGCCTACTGAAAATAATGTTATTTGGGAAAAGTGGGAAGAAGAAAGAAGAAGACGGTCTCCCAATCCCTTTTCCAGTGTTGGAAGGAAGATTCCTTTGTCTGTTAATGCGGAAAACAAGCTTTTGTTTGAGGAATTGGAGAAACTAATGTGGAAAGAAACTGCTGTACATTATAATATATGTGGTCTTCAAAAATATATAGAGACAGATACAACACCAAGGGGTCTCAGAGTTTTTAAAGACCCCTCTACTCCATTTGACCTTTCTTTGGACTCTGATTGTGTTTTTCACAAGAGGTGGGTCAATGCTGCACATGTCTGTGTTACTGAATGGTTACATATACTTATTGAACGTGATTCACTTAAACAAAAAGAATTGTGTAATAACATCAAAAAAATGTATACAGATTTATCCAGTACTGTTTCTGTGGCTACATTTGATGAGTTTCTATCTCAAACTAATCAGAAACTTAAGGAATATGAAGCTACTTTAGTTGAGCGTAAAAAAGGCAAACTTCTCCGTGATGTGCGTGACTATGAAGCCAATCAGGCATTTTTGTCTAAAGCACAACGCAAGAAAGTGTAAACAAGTTAGGTTTCAGTCCGTAGACAGATGAATGTTTCTCATGTGTCTTCAGCGCCGGAAGGGGATATACATCTTACGAAGACGGAGAATATGAAACGAGTTTCCAGTATTACCAGCGCCCAACAAAGGGAGAACTTTCGCTCTACATTTCAGGAGAGGCCGCCACCTCTTTTCATCATCAACAGGCAGAAACGGACATGGGACCAATCTTCCTTTCCAGGTGGACAACGTTATGGACATGGGGGATACAAGAGGGTAGAAAATGAACATGTATCGAATAATTTAAGGTATTGTAATACTGCAGATTATGTTATTAATTTATCTGGTTATGATTTTAACTGTGTTGAAATGTCTTTACTTAATAGGGTTTGAAATTTATCCCCACAGTTATTAATCCCCTTCATGAACTTAAAAGATATGTATGTGTTTGGCAGGAAGTTACATTTGAAACATTTCTTTAGTAACTGTTCGACGCCTTTAAATTCTGCTGATACATTTGATGATAGTAGTTCTGGTGATAGTTATTTTTCTTGTTTTTCAGATGAAGCTATTAATGCATATTGCCAGCTCGACACTACTAGGATACCTACCACTAGTAATTTTACTCCTGGCTATTTAAATAATGACATATGTCAGTTTGTTAGTTTAGTTAATTTTTTTACTGAACTTAATTATGAAAAATTTATGAGTAATAAAACTAATGTTGATTATAACTTGCAATGGAATGAGTGGCAAGCTTTAGTTAGGCTCAGTAAAAGAACTGACATAATTTTCAAACCTTCTGATAAAGGTAATAAGCTTGTTGTTTTGAATTCTGCTGATTATTTTTCTATGTGTATGGAACATTTAAATGACAGTAACACTTATAAAGTTATATCTGTAGATGTTTATTTCAAATCAGTTCAGGAATATTTAGATTTGTTAAATAAAGGGGTTAGGCTAGGTTATTTTAGTTCCATTGATGTTAAAAAGAAATTTCAGATAGAAGGTTCAAAAATGGCTCTTTTTTATTGCCTACCCAAAATACATAAAAATCTGTCTAGGCCCCCCGGGAGGCCTATTGTTTCTGGTTCTTTGTATTTTTTGCATAATTTGGGTATTTTTTTACATCAATTTCTAGCTCCCTTTGTATATAAATTGCCATCATATATTTGTGATGTTTTTGATTTTCTGAATAAGATGAAAGGTGTGAAAATAAATGCTAGGATAACGTGGTTTACTATTGATGTTAAAAGCCTCTATACCAACATTAAACACCCTTTTGGCATTGAGGCTGTTAGATACTTTTTGGGTGACAATCCGGTCACAGCATTTATTATAGAGTTACTTTATTTTTGTTTGACTCATAATTTTTTTGAGTTTAATGAGATTTTGTATCATCAGTTAGGGTACAGCCATGGGCTTCTTTGCCCCATGTATGCTAATTTATTTATGGGTTTATTTGAACTAGAAACAATATATAAGCATAGATTTTTTCAGACCCATGTAATATCTTATTATAGGTTCGTGGATGATCTAATATTCTTGGTGGATGCTGATGAAAGTGACATTAAAGCATTTGTTAAAGATATTAATCATAATAGATTCTCTATGAGTTTTGATGGTCTAAAAATGGGACTTATTGTCCCATTTTTGGATGCTATTCTCGATATTTCTAATGGTACTAAAATTATTACTTCAATCAATGGAAAATTTGAGGGTACTAATTTTTATTTACATGGAACTAGTGGTCATCCTCCTCATACGTTGGATGCCTTACCATATGGGGAAATGTTACGTACATATAGATTATGTGGAAGACCTGACATTTTTCAGCAAGAAATGAATACTTTGGTGGAATCTTTCTTGAGTAGGGGATATAACAAAGATATTTTAAACAGATGTTTTGATAAATTAGTTAAAAGAGTTAAGCTTTTTGATGGTGTAAATAGTTACTTTCCCTGCAAAAATGTGGCTCAATATAATGGTAATAATAACTGTAAGGAAAATATGTATTTTGTAACCACTTATGGTTGTTTTACTTCTCAATTTCTTGATATAGTAAAACAATTTTGGTCTTTTTTACTTTCTTGCAAAAATGTTGAACAGTGGCTGAATGTTAATTTACAATTTTCCTATCGGAGAGGTAGAAATATAAAAAATTTTTTGGTTAAAAGTAAATTTATTTTGCCTCCACCTTCATTATATAAAGAACCATGCCAAGTTGGCACTTTCCCTTGTGGAAATTGCAAAGGTTGCAAATATATCACATCATGTTTTCCATTTATTAATGATGTTAAGTTTACTCCTGTTAAGCAGTTTTGTTGTAAGTCAGTAGGGGTTATTTATGCTCTATGTTGTCCATGTAATATGTATTACATAGGAGAAACAAAAAGGGCTTTCAAACTGAGATTGTTAGAGCATATAAGGGACATTAAGAATGGTAATATTGAAAGCCCTGTAGCTTTGCATTTTTAGAATGTCATAACAAAAATAGTGAAGGTTTAAAAGCCACTATTTTAGAACAAGTTAAGCCAATAATGTATTGTCAGCAGGATGTTAAAACTGTGTTACTGCAAAAAGAAGCTCTGTTTATTTTAAAGTATAAAACTATGTCTCCTTGTGGGCTCAATGCTGAGTTCAATTGGAGAGTGTTGCTTAATTAATTGCTTAATTGTTTAATTGAGTTATTAGTTTGTTATAAAATGTGGATGCTTGTATACAATTTTATTCTCCTTGAAGGCTTTGGCCGAGACGTCAGAGATTTTATTAAAGAACTTTTTGGATACTGTGGTCGTTGTTTGCTACTTGCGGAAAGGAATAGATTGACTCACAATATTTGCACTGAACTTTGCAGTCATTCATCATTATTATTATTATTATTATTATTATTATTATTATTAATAATATTTACTAGCATACCTCTCAACTGTACAGATGTTTGCTGATTTATGCAGAATGTCCAGATTTTGGCCACATATTTTTCGCCCGTTTTTTTATAAAATTGTGTTTTCTGGCAAATTAGTGGTAAATCATACAAGGCTGAAGTTTGAAAATAATGACAGACGTTAAAGTTTCAGACTTCACATCCTTCAGAAAACTTGTGCTAATCCAAAACCTATTATTCTATCAACTTTCTAAGTTTGTAAGAGCAATATTTAAAAATTGTCCCTATTTTGGGGCCTTTGTCCCACTTTTATTTATGGTTTTGGCTTTGTCCAGATTTCTTGCTCTAAGAGGTTGAGAAGTATGGTTACTAGTTACGTGTGTATACATCAATGTGTGCATTTTGGTTTTTAGGTTGTCTGAAACAAAAGTCCATTTTCGGAAGACAGCTGTAGAGAAATATCAAGAGAATTACAACACAGTCATAGTACAAACAACATAAACTAAACAATAAGGTAATTAACTATATATTCATATATGTGTATATATATATATATATATATATATATATATATATATATATATATATATATATATATATATATATATATATATATATATATATATATACATATATATATATATATATATATATATATATATATATATATGTGTGTGTGTGTGTGTGTGTGAGTGAGAGTGTATATATATATATATATATATATATATATATATAAAGCTGTTTGAGTCTTATGGAACATTTCAGCCATATGAGTATCCCCAGGATTTAATAAAAAACATGTAGGCACAGTGTACAGCCTACACGGAATGTATGTATGTACACGACCATGGTCTCACTCGGCAGTGTGCCATGCATATTAATGGTCGCATGCTGCTGAGGGAGACTGAGGAACATGGATATTGAATCAGTACAGGGAGAGGTGTAGCGGCTAACAGTTGCTGCAGATGAATCTGAGGCTCCCTGCAATGGTCCCCACCACTGTAGCAATGCTGTGAAGTGTGTCAAATGTGTAATATGCCATTTCAGTGATGTGTTATGTGTCCCTTTGTTATTCTTAATATTTTTTTTACTGCATGTTTGTGTGGTGTGGCATGGAGCACAGCAATGCCAAGCTGTGCTCACATATAGAAAGCTCACACCTGGCAGACATCTAAAAATAGAAACCGGATGTAATTAGTTATCATAATTATTTTTTTTTAATTGTCATTTCCACCTTGCAGCGTGGAGCACAACAAAGCCGAGTGGAGCTTATACATGCATAACTGACACCTGCCAGACATCTAAAAATAGAAACTGGTTGTAATTAATTATTTATTTAAAGTTTTGTTTACACATATTTATACCTATTTCCATGGCGTGGCATGGTGCCCACCAAAGCTTACACATAGCTCAGTAGTATAGTGAAGGTATACCAGTGTTCATAATATCCAAGTAGCTAAATGCGTAGAGATACAGCTATACAAGTAGCAGTCAGAACATGTCCGTAATGTGATGTACTATTTTTCTATAATTTAATAACAACAGTGTAAAGTACTGCATTGCTGAGCTCTGCTCAACCATGCCATGCCATACCGCATAAACCTGTTAACAGCTGCTAATGGTTACATAAGTCTAAGCTTTGCAAAAACCATGGTTCTGTGTGTTTTTGCACTGTTCAGCTCTGCTTAACTGGTTTGTGCAGTGCTAAGCAGTGAGGCGCTTTTTTGAATGGTGCTCAATGATGTGTAAGGGCCAGAAAACAGCCTATATTAAGCCCAATAAGTGGGGCTGCAGAATCCACTGGAATTCAGTCAACTGTTAGTATGGCTGGTGGTGATGGTGTGTGCTTTCGACGAGTGCTGGAGCATTCAGGAGTCAAGGGTCATGGTTGGGCTCGTAAAAAAACATGATGACAGGCTAGTGCAGGGTGGTTTCCAGGGCTCAGAGTCTAAAGCAGAGGCCTGGGACCAGCTGGTGAGTAAACTCACCAGTGTTACTGTTACCCCCCACACCAGGTGAGCAGTCTCATCACCACCATGACAAACTGAAAAGGAGAAAGAGGGGAACCCTGGACACCTGGGTCCAAGAAGCGAGGGTAGGGAATGCCCCACAAGTATGTAAGTATGTTTTCTGCTGTCTTAACAAAATGCAAGCTTAATGTCTTCAAAACTGGTATGTATAATGGTGTGCTTTTCTCCCAACAGCTGCAGCTGAGAGAGCTTGTAATGCCAAGTCTCATGCAGGGCACCTGGCCAGGTTGCGCCATGAGTGTGGTGAGTATGGATGTATTATGCCAACTGTAGTGCAATAAGCAAGAAAAAGTAAAGCATTAACTGCAATAAAGTATATACAATAGAGTCTGTAGTGCAATACATGTAGAATTAGAGCTGTAGTGCAATGAAATAATGAATAATAAAAATGTAGTTCAATAAAAACTAGAAACACTACCAATAACAGCAAGGAAGATAGTGCACATCAGAATTGTCTTGTCATAACCATTGCTGTAGAGCTGTATGCATTGCGTCTGTGAGGTAAGGTTGCTGCAGTCAAGTATAACACTGTAATAGCTGAAGAATCCACAGTTAATAGCTGAAACATGTACTGCTTAACTCATAGTACTGCTCAAGGCTTTCTCTAGACCAATACCGGTCATATAATGCTCTGTCTTCCACAGACATCAGGTAATAAAGGTATATAGGTGAGCTAGCCCACTCCATGGCCAGATATTGTGTGTGTGGACTTCACAGATATTGCAAACCAATAACAATAATATGTGTTCACCATAGTGAAAGTGAAATAAAGATGTATTAATATAAGCAGTATGGTTGTATACCATGCATGGATATTCTATTGTCACTGCAGTCTAGTATAATGCTGTAACAGTACTAGAATGCTAGAGGAAAGTCCTGTAACTTGTATTGCACAAGTCACAGTATGTTTGCAGGAGGTCTCCAGGCAAGTATTAATCACCCTATAGTTGGCAGAGACTTAGTAGCTCAGTCTGTTAAATTCCTTGTGCACAGTACATTTTGCCACACACAGTCCTGGGTTCGAATCCAGTGTATGTAGCACTAATTTTTAGCATCATTCATGTATGCCCACAATTTCTTTCTCCCCAAGAACATGAAAATGTTATGGATGAGTTAGCCCATATTATGTGCAGATATTGTGTTTAGATCTCACAGAATGTTACACTCAATAGCAAGAATGCATTCATCAGCATTGTTGACTCAGAAATAAATCTGTCTAATCCCAATATGGTTGTATCCCTTGCATGTCTGTACTATGCTGCTGCAGTCAATCATTAACATATTTGCAGATGTCCCCTGCAGTCACAGCTAGTGAGTTCTACTCCCATGTCTGCCAACTAAGCCATGGCAGCTATCTAGTTTAATTACTATCCATAAACATGCCCCTCAAGTGTCACAATTTCTCATAATGTAATTAAAACTGACTAATCCATCTGTCACATGTTTATCAGATAAATTATTACCTGGAATGCAATGTATTACCAAATCCACTTGCAGAACACACTGGTAGTTCTGTAAGTCCCCATTATGTGAAACTGTTCTGAGTAGTTCTGTACCTGCATTTGTTAGTGCTTGCCCCTTATTATCGCATGCTATCAGCCATGCTATACAGTTATTAGGTGTGCCTCAGCGGAGCTGCATGCCATGCAACTCCATGCAAAATAGCATAAATAATAATGGGAAAAATGGGAATGTACCTTGGACTAAAGCCAAAGACATAATAATGGATGTGTGAGGCCTGTGATGCCAGGTAAATGTGCCCTTATATCAGCAACATGTAGAAGGATACCTGCTAAGGCATCAATGGCAGCGTACATGTTCAACTGGGACCCTGGTGCAGAAATACAGCCATATAAAGCCATGCACATACTGATGGATGCAGAAAATGTGTGTCACAGCATGTATTTCTGCACATATACCTTGCAAATACCCCTATTTCAGCCGTGACTCAGCAGCTCAGTCTGTTAAATGCCTTGCATTCAGTACATTTTACCACACACAGTCCTGGGTTCAAATTCAGTCTTGTGTTTCAGTTCAATTACATTATTGTGATGACAGCAAGTAATGACTGACTCATGCGATCTTTATCCACAAAAGTTATTACTAATTAATTATGTGCGATCCAGTTTTGCAAGTCAAAGGCCTGCAGGTAGGGACACACTGCACATATCCATACAGTACTAAATGATACCAACCTACACCAATTCAAAACTCTGGTCAAAGACCACCTCACTAACTGCTCCTGCACCAAGCTAGGCTAATACCACATAAGCCCACATCAAATGTCATCCCTTAAATTTTATAGTCTCCATGTATACTCCACTCCCACTTTTTAACACCACCTATCAGCTAACTACAATAAGACTTATTAAAGTATACTCAAATGATCAACTAAAGATGGACCCCTGCCCTCAAAAAAAAAAAAAAAAAAAAAATATATATATATATATATATATATATATATATATATATACAAATAACTTTACTATATTGTAATTACTTTCTCCTTTTTCACTAAAGTGCCTATTGTATATTGTACTTTCTTTATTGTCGCTAGATATTTCTGTTAAATTCTATGTAAAACTGACATTTAACCTGTCAATGTTGTTCTTGTTTTATTGGAGCTTTTCTCTGCGGGCCTCCGCTGAAAATGGGCTCACACCCAGATGGACTATCCCAGTCAGCAAATGTAAAATAAATAAATAAATATGTCACCTACTATTCTGTTATTGGCACTGTTGCATAACAGACATACTTTAATCAGATGCCTCGATTGGACTGTAAAGGGTACCCTTACCCTGGCTCTGTCGTAACAACAGGCCTGAGACAGTTGCCACAGTCCACACACATAGTCCCCCCACCATGTGTATTAGCTGCAGCAGCAGTTGCAGCCTGTAGCACACACAGCTATATGTAAAGGTAGCTCCTACAGACCTACCATACCTATTAACCCCCTAGAGCAGGGAATCCGGACACAGCCTTGCTTAATGGGGGACAAAGGCCCAGAGATAGGGACATGTTTTACAGTTTGCTCTTACAAAGATAGTAAGTTTATAGAATAGCAGCTATTGCATTAGCTTGCATATTCTGATGGGTATGAAGTCTGACACTCAAATGTGTGTCTTTCATTACTGACTTGAACCCACGATAATTTGCCAGTGATTTGCCAGATGACCACAATGTCATGGGACACTGACCACACATATAAGGCAAAACTGTGGACATACTGCATAAATCTCTACAGCTGGCAGTTATGATACCTACCCTCTGTCATGCTGTAGTCTCCACATCTCAGTAATGTCCATCTGAACAGCTAAGAAAGGGTCCCAGGTCTACATGTAGGCTTTATATATTGCACTGCGGTGGAATGTTATTTGTTAAGGATAGTGCAATTCAGCTGTTTTGGCTGCAATCAGCATATCAGAGCCACGGATTGGTGCAGAGGCAATAACCAGCTAATGAGGAATACCCTAAAAAGTCAAGCAGCTGGTTATGGGGAACAGGTCTGTCTGAGAACTACCTCACACAGTGACAGTATATACAAAAGAGTACCAGAAGCAAGATTCAACAAAGGAGTACTACACTCTACCAGGTATGTAACAGATTTCCCCATATAACTGGATGCAAATGGGAGGATGGATGTATGGGGAATAGAATTACAGCAGTAAGCCTGTCATAGACCTATGGTACTGACATGCCATTGATAGGGATTACAGCAGTAAGGCTGTGTTAGATGTATGGTGATGACATGTCATTGATAGGGATTACAGCAGTAAGCCTGTCATAGACCTGTGGTACTGACATGTCATTGATAGGGATTACAGCAGTAAGCCTGTCTCAGATCTATGGTAATAACATGTCATTGATAGGGATTACAGCAGTAAGCCTGTCTCAGATCTATGGTAATAACATGTCATTGATAGGGATTGCAGCAGTAAGCCTGTCATAGACCTATGGTAATGACATGTCATTGATAGGGATTACAGCAGTAAGCCTGTCTTAGATCTATGGTGATGACATGTCATTGATAGGGGTTAGAGCAGTAAGCCTGTGTTAGATCTATTGTGATGACATGTCATTGATAGGGTTTACAGCAGTAAGGCTGTGTTAGATCTATGGTAATGACATGCCATTGATAGGGATTACAGCAGTTAGGCTGTGCTAGATCTATGGTAATGACATGTCATTGATAGGGATTACAGCAGTAAACCTGTCTTAGATCTATGGCAATGACATATCATTGATAGGGATTACATTAGTAAGCCTGTCTTAGATCTATGGTGATGACATCTCATTGATAGGGATTGCAGCAGTAAACCTGTGTTAGATCTATGGTGATGACATGTCCTTGACAGGGATTACAGCAGTAAGCCTGTTTTAGGTCTATGGTGATGACATGTCATTGATAGGGATTACAGCAGTAAGCCTGTGTTATATCTATGGTGATGACATGCCATTGATAGGTACTACAGCAGTGAGCTTGTCTTAGATCTATGGTAATGACATGTCACTGAAAGGGATTACAGCAGTAAACCTGTCTTAGATCTATGGCAATGACATATCATTGATAGGGATTTCAGCAGTAAGCCTGTCTTAGATCTATGGTGATGACATGTCATTGATAGGGATTACAGCAGTAAGCCTGTGTTAGATTTATGTTGATGACATGTCCTTGACAAGGATTACAGGAGTAAACCTGTCTCATATCTATGGTGATGACATGTCATTGACTGGGATTACAGCAGTAAGCCTGTGTTAGATCTATGGTGATGACATGTCATTGATAGGGATTACAGCAGTAAGGCTGTCTCAGATCTATGGTAATGACATGTCATTTGATAGGGATTACAGCAGTAAGCCTGTGTTAGCTCTATGGTGATGGCATGTCATTGATAGGCATTACAGCAGTAAGGCTGTCTCAGATATATGATAATGACATGTCATTAATAGGGATTACAGCGGTAAGCCTGTGTTAGATCTATGGTACTGACATGTCATTGATAGGGATTACAGCAGTAAGCCTGTCTCAGATCTATGGTGATGACATGTCATTGATAGGGATTACAGCAATAAACCTGCTTTACATCTATGGTGATGACATGTCACTGATAGGGATTACAGCAGTAAGCCTGTGTTAGATGTATGGTGATGACATGTCATTGATAGGGATTACAGCAGTAAGCCTGTTTCAGATCTATGGTGATGACATGTCATTGATAGGGATTACAGCAGTAAGCCTGTGTTAGATACATGGTGATGACATGTCATTGATAGGGATTACAGCAGTAAACCTGTCATAGACCTGTGGTACTGACATGTCATTGATAGGGATTACAGCAGTAAGCCTGTCATAGACCTGCAGTACTGACATGTCATTGATAGGGATTACAGCAGTATGCCTGTCTTAGATCTATGGTAATGACATATCATTGATAGGGAATACAGCAGTAAACTTGTGTTAGATCTATGGTGATGACACGTCATTGATAGGGATTACAGCAGTAAGCCTCTGTTAGATCTGTGGTAATGACATGTCATTGATAGGGATTACAGCAGTAAGCCTGTGTTAGATCTATGGTGATGACATGTCATTGATAGGGATTACAGTAGCAAGCCTGTGTTAGATCTATGGTGATGACATGTCATTGATATTGATTACATCAGTAAGCCTGTCTTAGATCTTTGGTCAATGGCATTTCATTGATACGGATTACAGCAGTAAACCTGTCTCAGATCTATGGTATGACATGTCAGTGATAAGGATTACAGCAGTAAGCCTGTATTAGATCTATGGTGATGATATGTCATTGATAGGGATTACAGCAGTAAGTCTGTCATAGACCTGTGGTACTGACATGTCATTGATAGGGATTACAGCAGTAAGCCTGTCATAGACCTGTGGTACTGACATGTCATTGATAGGGATTACAGCAGTAAGCCTTATCATTGATAGGGATTACAGCAGTAAGCCTGTCATAGACCAGAGGTACTGACATGTCATTTATAGTGATACAGCAGTAAGCCTGCCATAGACCTGTGGTACTGACATGTCATTGATAGGGATTACAGCAGTAAGCCTGTCATAGATCTATGGTACTGACATGTCATTGATAGGGATTACAGCAGTAAGCCTGTCATAGACCTGTGGTACTGACATGTCATTGATAGGGATTACAGCAGTAAGCCTGTCATAGACCTGTGGTACTGACATGTCATTGATATGGATTACAGCAGTAAACCTGTGTTAGATCTATGGTACTGACATGTCATTGATAGGGATTACAGCAGTAAGCCTGTCTCAGATCTATGGTGATGACATGTCATTGATATGGATTACAGCAGTAAGGCTGTGTTAGATCTATGGTGATGACATGTCATTGATAGGGATTACAGCAGTAAGCCTGTGTTAGATCTATGGTGATGACATGTCATTGATATGGATTACAGCAGTAAGGCTGTCATAGACCTGTGGTACTGACATGTCATTGATAGGGATTACAGCAATAAGACTGTCATAGACCTGTGGTACTGACTTGTCATTGATAGGGATTACAGCAGTAAGCCTGTCATAGACCTGTGGTACTGACATGTCATTGATGGGGATTGCAGCAGTATGCCGGTCATAGACCTATTGTACGGACATGTCATTGATAGGGATTACAGCAGTAAGCCTGTCATAGACATATGGTACTGACATGTCAACGATAGGGATTACAGCAGTAAGCCTGACTCAGATCTATGGTAATGACATGTCATTAATAGGGATTACAGCAGTAAGCCTGTGTTAGATCTATGGTGATGACATGTCATAGAAAGGGATTACAGCAGTAAGCCTGTGTTAGATCTATGGTGATGACATGTCATAGAAAGGGATTACAGCAGTAAGCCTGCTTTACATCTATGGTGATGACATGTTATTGATAGGGATTACAGCAGTAAGGCTGTGTTAGATGTATGGTGATGACATGTCATTGATAGGGATTACAGCAGTAAGCCTGTGTTAGATGTATGGTGATGACATGCCATTGACAGGGATTACAGCAGTAAACTCTCTCAGATCTATGGTGATGACATGTCATTGATTGGGATTACAGCAGTAACCCTGCATTAGATCAATGGTGATGCCATGTCATTGATGGGGATTACAGCAGTAAGCCTGTGTTAGATCTATGGTGATGACATGTCATTGATAGGGATTACAGCAGTAAACCTGTCATAGACCTATGGTACTGAAATGTCATTGATAGGGATTACAGCAGTAAGCCTGTCATAGACCTATGGTACTGACATGTCATTGATAGAGATTACAGCAGTAAACCTGACTCAGATCTATGGTAATGATATGCCATTGATAGGGATTACAGCAGTAAGCCTGTGTTAGAGCTATGGTGATGACATGTCATTGATAGGGATTAGAGCAGTAAGACTGCTTTACATCTATGGTGATGACATGTCATTGATAGAGATTACAGCAGTAAGCGTGTGTTAGATGTATGGTGATGACATGTCATTGATAGGGATTACAGCAGTAAGCCTGTCTCAGATCTATGGTGATGAAATGTCATTGATAGGGATTACAGCAGTAAGCCTGTGTTAGATCAATGGTGATGACATGTCATTGATAGGGATTACAGCAGTAATCCTGTGTTAGATCTATGGTGATGACATGTCATTGAGAGGGATTACAGCAGTAAGGCTGTCTCAGATCTATGGTAATGACATGTCATTAATAGGGATTACAGCAGTAAGCCTGTGTTAGATCTATGGTACTGACATGTCATTGATAAGGATTACAGCAGTAACCCTGTCTCAGATCTATGGTGATGACATGTCATTGTTAAGGATTACAGCAGTAATCCTGCTTTACATCTATGGCGATGACATGTCATTGATATGGATTACAGCAGTAAACCTGTGTTAGATGTATGGTGATGACATGTAATTGATGGGGATTACAGCAGTAAACCTGTTTCAGATCTATGGTGATGACATGTCATTGATAGGGATTACACA
>NC_056750.1:57636177-57675600 GCF_019279795.1 Protopterus annectens | reverse complement strand
ATATGGATTACAGCAGTAAACCTGATTTATATCTATGGTGATGACATGTCATTGATAGGGATTACAGCAGTAAGCCAGTCTCAGATCTATGGTGATGACATGTCATTGATAGGGATTACAGCAGTAAGCCTGTGTTAGATCTATGGTGATGACATGTCATTGATAGGGATGACAGCAGTAAGGCTGTCTCAGATCTATGGTAATGACATGTCATTGATAGGGATTACAGCAGTAAGCCTGCTTTAAATCTATGGTGATGACATGTCACTGATAGGGATTACAGCAGTAAGCCTGCTTTACATCTATGGTGATGACATGTCATTGATAGGGATTACAGCAGTAAGGCTGTGTTAGATGTATGGTGATGACATGTCATTGATAGGCATTACATCTGTAAGGCTGTCTCAGATCTATGATAATGACATGCCATTAATAGGGATTACAGCAGTAAGCCTGCGTTAGATCTCTGGTACTGACATGTCATTGATAGGTATTACAGCAGTAAGCCTGTCTCAGATCTATCGTGATGACATGTCATTGATAGGGATTACAGCAGTAAGCCTGCTTTAAATCTATGGTGATGACATGTCACTGATAGGGATTACAGCAGTAAACCTGTGTTAGATGTATGGTGATGACATGTCATTGATAGGGATTACAGCAGTAAGCCTGTTTCAGATCTATGGTGATGACATGTCATTGATAGGTATTACAGCAGTAAATCTGTGTTAGATCTATGGTGATGACATGTCATTGATAGGGATTACAGCAGTAAGCCTGTGTTAGATACATGGTGATGACATGTCATTGATGGGGATTACAGCAGTAAACCTGTCATAGACCTGTGGTACTGACATGTCATTGATAGGGATTACAGCAGTAAGCCTGTCATAGACCTGCAGTACTGACATGTCATTGATAGGGTTTACAGCAGTAAGCCTGTTTTAGATCTATGGCAATGACATATCATTGATAGGGATTACAACAGTAAGCCTGTGTTACATCTATGATGATGACATGTCATTGATAGGGATTACAGCAGTAAGCCTGACTTAGATCTATGGCAATGACATATCATTGATAAGGATTACAGTAGTAAGCCTGTGTTACATCTATGGTGATGACATGTCACTGATAGGGATTACAGCAGTAAGCCTGTGTTAGATCTACGGTAATGACATGTCATTGATAGGGATTACAGCAGTAAGCCTGTGTTAGATCTATGGTGATGACATGTCATTGATGGGGATTACAGCAGTAAGCCTGTGTTTACAGCAGTAAGCCTGTGTTAGATCTATGGTGATGACATGTCATTGGTAAGGATTACAGCAGTAAGCCTGTGTTAGATCTATGGTGATGACATGTCATTGATGGGGATTACAGCACTAAGCCTGTGTTAGATCTATGGTGATGACATGTCATTGATAGGAATTACATCAGTAAGTCTGTCATAGACCTGTGGTACTGACATGTCATTGATAGGGATTACAGCAGTAAGCCTGTCATAGACCTGTGATACTGACATGTCATTGATAGGGATTACAGCAGTAAGCCTGTCATAGACCTGTGGTACTGACATGTCATGTATAGTGATGCAGCAGTAAGCCTGTCATAGACCTGTGGTACTGACATGTCATTTATAGTGATTACAGCAGTAAGCCTGTCATAGACCTGTGGTACTGACATGTCATTGATAGGGATTACAGCAGTAAGCCTTTCATAGACTTGTGGTACTGACATGTCATTGATAGGGATCACATCAGTAAATCTGTGTTAGATCTATGGCACTGACATGTCTTTGATAGGGATTACAGCAGTAAGCCTGTCTCAGATCTATGGTGATGACATGTCATTGATATGGATTACAGCAGTAAGGCTGTGTTAGATCTATGGTGATGACATGTCATTGATAGGGATTACAGCAGTAAGCCTGTGTTAGATCTATGGTGATGACATGTCATTGATATGGATTATAGCAGTAAGCCTGTTATAGACCTGTGGTACTGAAATGTCATTGATAGGGATTACAGCAGTAAGCCTGTCATAGACATGTGGTAATGACATATCATTGACAGGGATTACAGCAATAAGCCTGTCATAGACCTGTGGTACTGACATGTCATTGATAGTGATTTCAGCAGTAAGCCTGTCATAGACCTGTGGTACTGACATGTCATTGATGGGGATTACAGTAGTAAGCATGTCATAGACCTATTGTACTGACATGTCATTGATTGGGATTACAGCAGTAAGCCTGTCATAGACATATGGTACTGACATGTCATTGATAGGGATTACAGCAGTAAGCCTGATTCAGATCTATGGTAATGACATGTCATTGATAGGGATTACAGCAGTAAGCATGTGTTAGATCTATGGTGATGACATGTCATTGATAGGGATTACAGCAGTAAGCCTGCTTTACATCTATGGTGATGACATGTCATTGATAGGGATTACAGCAGTAAGGCTGTGTTAGATCTATGGTGATGACATGTCATTGATAGGGATTACAGCAGTAAGCCTGTGTTAGATGTATGGTGATGAAATGTCATTGATAGGGATTACAGCAGTAAGCCTGCCTCATATCAATGGTGATGACATGTCATTGATAGGGATTACAGCAGTAAGCCTGCGTTAGATCTATGGTGATGACATGTCATTGATGGGGATTACAGCAGTAAGCCTGTGTTAGATCTATGGTGATGACATGTCATTGATAGGGATTACAGCAGTAAGCCTGTCATAGACCTATGGTACTGACATGTCATTGATATGGATTACAGCAGTAAACCTGTGTTAGATCTATGGCACTGACATGTCATTGATAGGGATTACAGCAGTAAGTCTGTCTCAGATCTATGGTGATGACATGTCATTGATAGGGATTACAGCAGTAAGCCTGTGTTAGATCTATGGTGATGACATGTCATTGATATGGATTATAGCAGTAAGCCTGTCATAGACCTGTGGTACTGACATGTCATTGATGGGGATTACAGCAGTAAGCATGTCATAGACCTATTGTACTGACATGTCATTGATTGGGATTACAGCAGTAAGCCTGTCATAGACATATGGTACTGACATGTCATTGATAGGGATTACAGCAGTAAGCCTGATTCAGATCTATGGTAATGACATGTCATTGATAGGGATTACAGCAGTAAGCCTGTGTTAGATCTATGGTGATGACATGTCATTGATAGGGATTACAGCAGTAAGCCTGTCATAGACATGTGGTAATGACATATCATTGACAGGGATTACAGCAATAAGCCTGTCATAGACCTGTGGTACTGACATGTCATTGATAGCGATTTCAGCAGTAAGCCTGTCATAGACCTGTGGTACTGACATGTCATTGATGGGGATTACAGCAGTAAGCATGTCATAGACCTATTGTACTGACATGTCATTGATTGGGATTACAGCAGTAAGCCTGTCATAGACATATGGTACTGACATGTCATTGATAGGGATTACAGCAGTAAGCCTGATTCAGATCTATGGTAATGACATGTCATTGATAGGGATTACAGCAGTAAGCCTGTGTTAGATCTATGGTGATGACATGTCATTGATAGGGATTACAGCAGTAAGCCTGCTTTACATCTATGGTGATGACATGTCATTGATAGGGATTACAGCAGTAAGGCTGTGTTAGATCTATGGTGATGACATGTCATTGATAGGGATTACAGCAGTAAGCCTGTGTTAGATGTATGGTGATGACATGTCATTGATAGGGATTACAGCAGTAAGCCTGCGTTAGATCTATGGTGATGACATGTCATTGATAGGGATTACAGCAGTAAGCCTGCGTTAGATCTATGGTGATGACATGTCATTGATGGGGATTACAGAAGTAAGCCTGTGTTAGATCTATGGTGATGACATGTCATTGATAGGGATTACAGCAGTAAGCCTGTCATAATCCTATGGTACTGACATGTCATTGATAGGGATTACAGCAGTAATCCTGTTATAGACCTATGGTACTGACATGTCATTGATAGGGATTACAGCAGTAAACCTGACTCAGATCTATGGTAATGGCATGTCATTGATAGGGATTACAGCAGTAAACCTGTGTTAGATCTATGGTGATGACATGTCATTGATAGGGATTACAGCAGTAAGACTGCTTTACATCTATGGTGATGACATGTCACTGATAGGGATTACAGCAGTAATCCTGCTTTACATCTATGGTGATGACATGTCATTGATAGGGATTACAGCAGTAAACCCGTGTTAGATGCATGGTGATGACATGTAATTGATGGGGATTACAGCAGTAAGCCTGTTTCAGATCTATGGTGATGACATGTCATTGATAGGGATTACAGCAGTAAACCTGTGATAGATCTATGGTGATGACATGTCATTGATAGGGATTACAGCAGTAAGCCTGTGTTAGATACATGGTGATGACATGTCATTGATAGGGATTACAGCAGTAAACCTGTCATAGACCTGTGGTACTGACATGTCATTGATAGGGATTACAGCAGTAAACCTGTCATAGACCTGTGGTAATGACATGTCATTGATAGGGATTACAGCAGTAAGCCTGTCATAGACCTGTGGTACTGACATGTCATTGATAGGGATTACAGCAGTAAGCCTGTCATAGACCTGTGGTACTGACATGTCATTGATGGGGATTTCAGCAGTAAGCCTGTCATAGACCTGTGGTACTGACATGTCATTGATTGGGATTACAGCAGTAAGCCTGTCATAGACCTATGGTGATGATGTAATTGATACTCTGCTGTCCCACACCTACACGCAGGCCTCTCAACTTTCCCTGATTTCAATCATATTTTAGTTCTCTCCCTCTTAATCCCTCCTGCAACAGATTGCTTTTGTAGGAAAGCTAATGAATTACATGTAATATAGTGACAAGAAGTAAGTGTGTACACTCCTGTAACATCAAATTATGTACAGTAATTCACCTCCTCTCATTCTGTCTATGTCTCACATAAATGGTTCTAACATTTTAAAAGTGTCCCTGATTATCCCTGATATAATCTGGCTGAGACCCTGATTCCGTTGACATTTGTCCCTGCTTGGTTGACAGCTATGCCTAACATACCTTGTCAATCTCTTACAGCAAGAAATCTGAACAAAGTCATAATGAATGAAGGGAAAGAGGCCCAAAATTAGGGACACTTTTTAAATATTGCTCTTACAAACTAAGAAAGTTAATAGAATAACAGGTATTACAGTAGCATGACTGTGCCCTGAAGGTTGTGACATCAGAAACTCGTATGTGATTCTTTATTTTCTGACATCAACCCTCAATGATTTGCCAACAATTTTCCAGAAATCCACAATTTTATGTGAAAATGACCAAAAATATTAGGCAAAAAATCTTGACATTGTGCGAACGTCTGTATAATTGAGAGGTATTATGCCTACAGGGAATATACACTACAACAGGTTTGCATTGTTTTTTTGTCATTGTGGCACACTGGTGTTGGTGAACTTTCCCCATATAGTGGTTGTAATAGCATACTGCTGTCTGATAGTGGCTGTATGACATATTAGTGGGAGGTTGCCCATAGGGGGCACACCACAGTAGACTCAGTGCTGAGTGTAGGAACATACAGCAGAATCTGCCATGGCACACATGGACATATCCCAATATTGCTACTATCGTTGTGGTATCCACACAAGTAGTGTGTTGCCAGACTGTGGTGTATGATGTGTGAGGAAGCAGTGGATAGTGCAGGCCATTATGGGCATGCTGAATCTGTACATAGTGGATGTCCACGTATCTGGTCCTGTGATGTGTTTCCCTTTTGTTGTCTTTCAGTAACCATGTACTGCAGATGAAGATAATGAGATAGTTGTGGAAGGACTAAGGCAGCATCATCAGATCTTGTTGTCCAATGGGAGGCATAATCGGGAACTGTGGGCAGCATTGTGGGCAAATTGTGCGTGATGTCAATGAAATTGGCCAGCAGGATAGGACCTATGAGCAGGTCTGACACTGAGCCACACACATAGTGAATACTGCTTGATGAAAGGCAGCTGATGTTACCAGGGATCATGCTGCCACCGGTGGAGGGCCTACAGTGGAACAACCAATCTCGGCCACAGAGGAATTCCTGGTGAACCTAGGAACACATGACAGCTCCCAGGCATCCATCACATGACACATTGTGGAGGTGGGTGCCACAGTGTCCACAGCAGAAGAGTGCCCAGGTTAGCTTACTGTGTTCACCAGTGTAATACTGTATCAGTCATTGTGGCAGGCTGTACATACCTGTACATGGGTGCCAGGTCTATCTGCATTGCAGAGGAGGTGGGCTTTAAGCTCAGTTGTGCACACATACTCAGAATGTCAGCAATGCAGCGAGTAACGCAGTAGCTATAGTACAAGTGGATATATGCAAATATTACCTTTTAGTGCTGCAAAATTTGGTGGTGCTGGCAATACCTCTCCCTCACCTTTTCATAGGTCTGTCAGGTGTTGCCCAAGCCCATAGTTCTGTACATGGTAACCATGATACTGTTGTTTTATGGATCATATATACCCTATGAAAGTTAAGGGCTGCCATATTGCCCTATATGCAAATGTTGTGTTTAGCCAGAGTAGAATATTTGTATGTTCCATTTTGGAACAGTTAAATACAGTTCATAGACTGGGTAATCACAGGTGTGTACTTGAATGAACATTAACACATTTGCACTTAGAGTTGTAAGCAACTACACAGCCTGGTATACATGAGGCACTTACTCCAAGGTGCATGTTCAAACACAAAAGGGAGACGGTACATACCTGAGGCAGTGACACTAGTACCGGCATATCATTCTCATGATAGGTGTACTGGGTTTTATGTGTAGTTCTGTCACATACAGTGTCATATTGCATATCTTACAGGTATATTGTACTGGCAACTTTAACAGGATGTAGCTGAAGTGCATATTATAATAGCCTTGACTTGTACGTGTATGTTGTTATGAGGTTGTCTGTTGTGCATGGGAGTGGAGATGAGAAAATGTGAGACTAGTAATGCAGTTGTGGATACTCATCTTTATGAGTCTGTGTGGATTACCATACATAATAGTGCAGGTAGTAATGTACTGCTTTTGTCTTGGTTTTCACAGGTGACCGGGGGGGGGGGTTGGAGTCTGTCCCCCTCACAACCTGATGTCGGTGTTTTATCAGACTCTGATGATAATGGTGGCCACAGTGAAGCACAGGTGGGGCTGAACCTGTCCTAGAGGTTGACAACCCTCTTCTGCCCCCATTGTGTCCTTACACAGTCAGTATGCCCAGACATACCCAGTCTCCAGAGGCCACAGATATTGGATAGTCACAGGATAGAGACATTGAACAAGGAAGTGTGGCAATTATAGCTCCAGTGAGTGCAGATATTGGCCATAGCCAGAGAGCTAGCAAGGTCCCACACAGGCGGATTGACAGGGGTACTTATCTGTTGCTGGTGTCACACCATGAGTCACTTAACATATGTTTTGGGACATCATGGAGGCAAAAGCATATTCTGAACAGAACACCAGACGTACACTTAAGGTTACTAATAGAGCACAATCTGACATCCATGACTGCCTCCACTGCATTGGGGACAGCCTGGATCAGTTCACTGATGCAGTGGACAGACAGTGGGCTAAGACAGTGTCCGTCTTGGGCTGCACATTGTTTGTACTGGAACATCTGGTTGGAGTTGGGTGTCAGACCCATGGACGTAGGTCAGCAACACCATCTGTTGAGAGTCTACGTGGCCGTGCACAGTCACACTCCTGTAATGACAGTACCTCCAGTGCTACAGAGGGAAATGTGCTGTCCACACCACAACATGGCAGGCCATGAGTACATGGTCCTGGGTGGTCCCGCAAGGGAACACAGCCCCAGTGGACAGCAGTCACCATCAGGTAGTAGAACCACATTTGACCTTGGGCATGGTGGTGACAGTGCTACTCCTGGCAGAGCCAGTTCCCGTGTTCATGGCTGGAGACAGTGAACTGTCCACTCTACCATGTGCAGTCCACAGCTGTCCAACATACACATGTGTAGGGCTAGCACTAGGCTTGACGCTGTACACATACACACTCAAACACCACTGTAACATGCAGGTCACCTACAGACACAAATGGCACCTCTCCATGGTTCATCTAACCTGCACCCCTTCCTGATTCATACACATGCTGTCAACTGTTTAACACAGCCTAAGCCTCCAACACCCCCCCACCAAACCAGGTGCATGTGATGATATCTGTGCGACATCCCTGCCATCATTGCCATTGATGCAGGGAAATGAAGCTATGTGTCTGATGCACAGGGTGACTATATTACTTGACATGTTCTTGTGCAATGCAATATTGTTTTGCCATGCCACTTGTTGTGGTCCATAACAGATACTGTATGCTGGCATGTGTCATGTGCCATGACTATGTGCCAAATTGTGTGTACCTTATCTTGTTTGATGTTGCATTTATGGCAGTGTTACAGAATGACAGCTGTATCTTGGACCTGTGTATGTTTATGTTCCAGGAGTCTGAGGGGATAAACTATGGACACATGGTTGCAATACAGTGGCACAGGATGGCATGGCAGCAGAGCAGAAATATGATGTTGGCAAGGCACAACAGTATATGTGCATGGCTCTCTGGGAGCATATGTGTATAACAGTCTAACAGGGACAATGGAGCAGTCAGCTTATTCATGCATTCATACTTTGTGATAAGGTCTGCTACCCTTGATACGTGTCACCTGGGTTTTCTGAACTTACAAATCTACAAGGTGTGGTGATGGAGTTGACACATCTAAAAATATCATGTGTCCAGTTCAGACAGGTGGCAGATATCAGCTATGATTGTCAAGTTCTGCATCCCATTGTGTAACCTGCACATTTTGTGTGTGACAGTAGATGTGTGTTTATATGCATGGGGGGGGGCCTGTGTCATGCAGGGTGTACTCTCTGTGTCACATAGCAGTCTTCCCAGTATGTAATGTGTACCACTTTGATGCTGTAGGTGTGTAGCACATTTGGAACATGTGTTACTCCTGCCATGGCAACGTGGGGGTACACAGTGGATTTTGACACCTTCCTGTACGGGGGATATACACATCCCCATCATAGCAGTTAGTGGACAGACTACATTTGTATGGTCATGACACAGACATCATAGGACATGTTATCTACACTGTGTATTGTACCATGGAATCTGTGTGGCTGCTACAGTTGTACATTATTTATTTGTGGTGATATTGCAAGGGTGCCATTGCACACAATGGTGGTGTGCTGGCTGCCACATTTAGTATAAAGTGACAATATGACATTTACACCCATCTGAAACCTGTCAGTATTGATGCACAACAGTGAATGCATCCCTACATCCCCATAAACAGTGACTGTCCATACCTTCATGTGTAGTGGCTCCATTGTGTGTGGTGTGCAGACATTGCATTATTTTGCTGGGGTGGATGATATACCACTGGATAGTAATGTGCCGTGGTTGGCATGTTGTCTATGTCAGTGATACAGACACCAGACTGTGGTTTAGGCCATCCTGGATAACTGTTGGGTCTGTATGGGTGTCAGTGATAGGCAAGAATAAGCAACCACCTGCTAATGCACCAGGCAGAGGTCACTGAAAGTGGCTGTGACTGCAAAGACAGAATACTGCAAAGACGGAATACCTAGAAGGGGTACGGCATTAATGGTGGTTGTCAAACCCCACTGGTGAGTGGTGTCAGTGCAGCATAGGTCTCCTGATGGTATGTTGCCAGGGTATGAGTCTCACATACTTGCATACACTCCAGCTGACATACAAGTCTGTACATGGCATACACAGTTGACAGCATGCCCCGCTATCCTAATATTCCCATAAACCTTGTCATGGCAGTCAACAGGGACATGGGTGGGGGTACATCAGAGCATACAAAACCCAGACAGAGCCAAGATGTCTCACTATACTACCCATTCAGGCAAAATGTACAAAGCACCCACATAGGCATCCATGATACTGTGAATGTAGGGGGTCACTACGTGCCCCATCCATGGCAGACATACCAAACATAGGGACATCCAACTCCAATAGCTGTTCTATAAGCAACAGTGCTCAGCAGGGCACAGTTCCAGGTTTTCTACTGCTTGGACTGCATGTCACCACAGTATATGTGGGTGCTGACTGATTGTGGCTAACAGTGTTGGCTGCTGGCTGCTACTTGTGAGCACTCATACAGTCACTGTGTTATGTTAGTGTCTTGCATAACAATATTAAAAATACATGCCTGGTGATATAGTAATGCCCATAAACCCCAATTTAATATATATGTACTATCCTTTCCATTGGGAAGAACTATGCCCCTGTTTAGTAGCACCGCAGTCTCTACATGTGAAGTACATACTTAGGGGTGACAGGTAGCCACATAGACCTGGCCACACAGGTGTACAATGCATGTGCCAAACATCAACATGTCTGTACAGTGGTATGGCAGGAATCACATGGCATAGCTGCGGCCACAGTCACTGATGGGTGACATACCCATACCCTCCATATACTCTTCCCTCAAGATACCACTATCTGACTACAGTGGTCATGTGCTGATGTACCTTTCTAAACTGTAGTGTCACTTACAGATAACAGTATGGACCCTCACAAGGTCACATCACATCTTCAGTATGTGCTCACTGCTGTTCATCTGCAATGTGTCAGTGTCTCCTGTGCCATTCAGAGTACTCAGAGGTGATCTGTGTCATGCATACAGGACAAGGTGTAACCCTGCTTGATTGCATATGCTGCCTATCTCTAGGAAGGATAGTAGATGGACAAATCACTCTAAGGACATTAACCCACTATGTGGTGTTAGTAGTACATGCTTGTTGGAAACATTTGTGTAGCAGACATAATGCACTCTTGACACAGACCCTCCCTATTGGTATGGTATAGAGAGCACCTTGACGCACCTCCGCAAATGTCATCTGTTTGATTGGCTGGGCGAATGTCATCTCAACACTGGGGGTGTGGCTGCATATCTAGAGGACTTGGGCAATATGTGCTGTTCCTGTGATGAGGAGTAGTGATGTCTCCAATTGTGATGGCTCTATGGCCATCATGTTACTGTCTGTCCATCTCTATCTTACTTAGTCTCCATCTACATCCCATCCCGACCCTCCATACTTCTAACCAACAATTACTTGATATCTACCATCCAAAAAGGTCAGTAGGCAAACTAATCTGCAAACACTCCCTTGCCCATGCTAGGAACAAACTTCCCGTTGACTTAGGTTCAATCTCCCACACCTCACACTTTAAAAATGAACTAAAAGCGTATTTTCTCAATTCTAGAACCTGCCCTTGCCATGACCCTACCTAGTCTTCCTTCCCTTTATGTACCCTCAAAAGGACCATATTTAGTACCTCATTATGCCTCTCTCTCCAATGTGTCAACTATGCAATTGTATAATTTTATACAAACAATTTTTTTTTTATTGTTGACCTATTGAACTATATCAATGTAAAATTGTTACTTAGCTTCTTTTTAATGCAACTTTATGCATGTAACCCAACATATGTGAATCTTTTTGCTATAACTGCTATTATATCAATATTGTTTAAAATTGTACTTGTTTAAAATGTACCATTGGAGCTTTTCTCCTCGGGTCTCCACTGAAAATGGGCCACAAGCCCAGTTGGACAAACCCGGTTAACAAATGTCAATAAATAAATAAATAAATGTGCACATCTCCTATTGCTCTGTGACATGATGTACAATGCTATCAAATCCTGACATGCACACATGGCCACATTCACGTCAGCAGCACTTTTCCACTCACTGCATATAGCACATCCCACAGCACACACACATAGTGCATGGTAGCTACATTTACAGTGGAACACTTACCTATGTAGTGGTACACACTAAAGAGAACAATACTGGATGCAGACACCATGCCTCATGTTTGCTAGTACTATCTGTGTAGGACACATAATGCTTGCTGATATCAGCAGGTCATGTTATGGTCATTCATTTGGGAGGCCACATCACCCGCAACCAGTAAATTAATGCAAAACCCTACCAATGTGTACATTATAAAGGTTATCATATGTATTCAGTAGGGATATACACACACACCAAGTTGGCTGCTGTGAGATTAGAACCTCTATATATCTCCTGTTACACACTATAGCTCGCAGTATTTATCGCAAGTGCAACAGATTTTATCTGATATTAGACTGTCAGCCAGCACTCTTAAGGTGGATGACATCATAAGGACTTGTAGAAGACGGCAATTTAGAGGCGAGCAGCTAGCTACAGGGCCAAAAAGTGCATAACCATTGCACAGGGATAGCCCATAATGGCATCACCATAGTGCTGCAAGGGGATATACTTACACACACACATATACACACAGTTGGCTTATGTGAGATTAGAATCCCTACCTATCTACTCTTACACATTATAGGTTCCAGTACTTATCACACGTGCCACAGAGTTTATCTAATGTTAAAATGTCACCCAGCACTCTAAAGATGGATTAGATCAGCAGGAGTTGTACAGGAGGGCAATTCAGAAGCCATCAGCTAGTTACCGGGCCAAAAAGTGCATACCCATTGCAGGGGGTAGCCCATAAGGCATGTCCATAGTACTACAAGGAGATACATTTACACACACAGACACATACACACAGACACACACACACACACACACACACACACACACACACACACACACACACACACACACACACACACGCACACGCACAGAGTTGGTTGATGTGAGAGCAAAACCCCTACCTATTTACAGTTGCACATTATAGCTCACAGTACTTACCGCACACACCCCAGGTTATGTCTGTTGTATATGTGATTGCAGGCACTGTACTTGTGCAGTACGCAAGGTAGGTTTGTGTTGAACAGCTTGTGTGGCCTGCAGAGTGATATTGCTTGGTACTGTTACTGAATCTAGTGTCCTAGGAGTGGGATAACTGTTAATTACTATGCTATGTGTGTACAGTTACCAGTTTGGCCATATGTGGCTGGCTGCAGTTAGATAGGCAAACATGTGGCCAGGGACAATTTGCCCAGTCCAAGGCCTGCATTGAAACCATTAGATGTTACACCACCTGCTCACCTGTGCCTGAGTACATGGTGACATTCCGCAGGCACAGAGATCTGTCATGAGTGGAATATGTACTGTTGTGGCCTTGGCTTGGTTCCATTGGGCAATTGATATATATATATATATATATATATATATATATATATATATATATATATATATATATATAAATGTGTATAACAGGGATGTCTCTATAAACATTGCTGTGTGTGTATGTTATGTATATTTGTTACACAGATATATGTGGGGAGTCTATGTATCATTGTAAGATATATATATATACATATATGTATAAATAAATATATATATATATATATATATATATATATATATATATATATATATATGTCTAGGATTATTGCACAAAGCTGCAGTAGTCGAACCCAACATCACCGAACACATTTTAATGAACGCGCTTTTACCGAGAAAGCACTTTCATTAAAATGTGTAAAAAAAAAAGAAAAAGCATTTATGCAGGAGAGCTATGCACAACCCATGTGGGGGGCTGTGCCCCCACAACCCCCACTTTAATATTCTCTCTACGAGACTGCACTACAGTGGGGAAAAGGGAATCTTCCCTTATCCGCAGTGCAGTACGGCCTCCACAACAGCATACTTATGCGAAAATGCTGTTTCGGTGAACAGCATTTTCGCACAAGTATGTTCAGCCATGAGTGATTCGGGAAAAAGTGCATCGGGGATTAGTACAGAGCCCATATAAATATCTATATATCTATATATATATCTATATATATATATATATATATATATATATATATATATATATATATATATATATATATATGGTTCTACCTGACATAATCGAAACCCCAGAACACCGACAACGAAATTACCGACACCACATAACCGACAGTGCAAAACACGAAACCTCACATGCCCGACAACGAAATAACCGACGGTACACAAACATGAAACCTCATACACTGCACACACCACAATAACAACAATCAACAAACAAAACACATCCCCTGCCCAAAAACCACACACACAACACAAGCACACCAAAATCCCTACAAACCCACACTAAACCACACATACACAACTATCTACAACCCTAACCCAAACCCTAACCCTAAGGTCCGTCACTATCGATACTCAGCTAACCCGGCTAACCTAACTCACTTAACCGCCGCTTCTAACCCAAACACTATCACTACCGCACACTTACCTAACCCAATCCCTACCGCTAACTAACTTAACCCACCCTTAACCCAAACACTATCACTACCACACACTTACCTAACCCGCGCCCTAACCCTAACTCACTTAACCCGCCTCTAACCCAAAGACTATCACTACCGCAAACTTACCTAACCCAGTCCCTAACTCTAACTCACTTAACCCACCCCTATCCCCACAGACCGTCAATATCCACACTTACCTTACTCGCACCCTAACATCCGTCACTACCGCATACTTACACAGCCTTTTCCCATGTCGGCATCCTAGGCGTTGGTGTTTTCATCAATCGCGTCGGTGTTCTGCATTGTCGATCTTCCGGCGCTTGCGATTCGCTTGTCGGTGTTTTCTGCTGTCGATGATGTCAGGTAGACCCATATATATATATATATATATATATATATATATATATATATATATATATATATATGTATGTATATATATATACATATATATCTGTATAGTATACATGCATTTGATTGGCCGGTGGGATATGGTTGAAAGCAGTGCTGCAAAACCTCAAAAAAGCAATCTCAATTGTTGCAAATCGCAAAATATCCTCCCCTTTTTGACCCATGGTAGCGCTTGTTTAGGTGGTAGAACGGTCAGAAATGTCACATTTGGTGTTTATATGACATTCTGACCACTCGGCAATAAAAAATCCAATCATGACACTCTGCATCATACCCAATCGAGCAATGTTAGCTCTATCAAATAAATGTATTTCATCTGTATTATATGGGTTTGGAGTACACACTGATAGATACACGAATCATGTGAGAGGGGGATAAGGATAGATGAATATGTATACATAGCTGTCTGTATGTACAGACGTATTTCCACATAGCAGGTCTTTATGATGAAGATGCAACAGAGTTGCACTCAAGTTAGTTAGGTGTAGGAGCATACCCAGTGGGACTGTCCGTACTTACAAGGTGACTCCAGGCCACAGTTATCTGTACTACAGTCAGGGATTTTATATGTTATAGACATTGGCAGCTGCACCTGTTTCTGCAGTACAGCACTTCCCTTAAATTGTCCATGGTATTCCCCATCTGTGTGCTGTACATAATATGTGACTGGGGTACATAATGTAGCACCACACACAGGGTGACAGTCTGCATACCTTTCACTGTACATGTTTTTTCATGAATGTCCAGTATTTCACCCCATATGTCTGCTCTGCTTCTCATACATTTGTGGTGTTCTGGTAAATTATTGCATAGTGCAGTCACTGAATAGTACTAAATATGGACACATTTGAGTGACGAACTTTGCATCCTCCAGATATTCTATTCTGTTGCAACCTGTTGCTATACTACTTACCTTCTAGGTTAATCAGAGCATGTGTAATGTAGTTTTGGCCCTTTGTCCACCATATCTCTCTGGCTTTGTCCAGCTTTCTTGCAGTAACAGATTGAGGGGTATGACAGTCTGTGGGAATACCACCATATGACTACCTCACATGCAAAAGATGTGGATGTTGCCAGATTCAAACCATCAAAACCATCATCCATGCTAACATCCTTAACCCACTGAGCCACACAGGCCACCAGACAGAGATGTGTCATTCATCACATGATCAACTGCATACAGGCATACATTGTCATCCTTGTATTACGTGAGACATACAACATGTACTCATGTTCTATGTCACAGCCCTGAAATCGGCTTGTTTGCTGATATATCATGGTTGACTTACTGTTACAGCAGTTGCATAGGAACACTGATGTGCTGCGGGTGGAGGACAACCAGCCCATGGTCTGCTGTCATAGACAGTTTTGTGACTGTCCTGTGATCCCACTGTTTGCCATCTCCCTTGAATAATGTAGTGGATTTTCCAGCCATGTGGCCTAGAGAATATTATGGAGCACATACTATTGGACTGAGTTCCTGTTATCCCATGTGGCTGTTAGATCTCTTCAAGTAGCCCAGTAGCCCACTATATTCCCTTGCATACATGCGTCAGGTCCATACATATTCTACCATATGCTACCATATTCTAGTACTACTTATGAGTGGTGTATAGGTGAGTGATTTACCTTGAGAATGCAGCAGTTAAGACACCTGTAATTCAGAGCCGACTCTGTTCGATGCATGCAGTACACAGCTAATACATGGTTAGGTACAGGTTGTCTGGGATGGCATCATTTTTACTATATATATGTGAGCTGGAGTAAAGTGTCAGTCCGTAGGGCCCTTGATTGTCAATGCGTGCATTATGCATTGTCTCTTGGCCAAGGCCAGAGCATACTCAGCATGCCTACACCTGCCTACAGGGACATCATCAGGGGGCTGCTCCTCTGAGTACCCCTGTGGGTGTGGGTGTGGTAACCCAGGCACTGGTGGGGGGGTTATGTATCCCTTCCCTTTGCTGATCCTGCTGTAGCTGTTTCCGCAGAATCATATTGTGTAGCATCACACATACTGTGAACATGTGTGCACATGTGGCTGGAGAGTACTGCAGAGTTCCGCCAGATATATCGAGGCACCAGAACCATGACTTCAGCAGCCCAAAGACATGCTCAATGATTTTCTTAATTTGTGCATGTGCCTCATTATAGTGTTATTCCATGGGTGTGTGTGTGCATTTCTGATGGGTGTCATCATCCACGGTTCCAGTACATAGCCAGCATCCCCCAGTAAATGGCTGTGCAGGATGTCCCCCCCCAGCAAACATCTGGTACAGCTATGATGCATGCCAGATAAGGGAGTCATTTTAACTGCCAGGGCTGCCAGCACACACATTCATGGTGACACCCTGGGCATTGCACACGACCTGGCAATTGATGGAGTGATACCCCTTGCTGTTGATGTAGATTCTACCCTCCTCACTGGGTGGTGCGTTGATGTGTACATGAGTACAGTCTATGGCACCCAGTTCCTCAGAGTAGTGTTCTACATGGTAGAAGTGTTGCATACTGCTGGCCCTCTCCTCAGTGGTGTAGGGAAAATAAATGTGCTCACTGGCATGTGTTAGCATGGCATCCAGGAACTGGTGGAGTACCCTGGATGCTGATGCCTGGAAGACACCCATCATATCCTCAGTTTGTCATTGGAAGGTACCTGTGGCTAGTATCCTAACAGCTACACATACCTTTGTGTCCACTGGGATGGGTTGTCCTCTCTTGGCTCTGGGTCTGAGTTGAGGATGGCAGAGCTCAGTGAGTTCTTGTAGTATGCCCCTGTCTACCATACAGTGCTCTACAATCTCCAGCTCATGTAGCTCCTGGAAGGTTACCCTTGGGCCTGAACACTTTCCTCCTTCTCATTCTAGGCCTATTGTCAGCAGCAGCATCAGCACTGACCTCAGCATCTAGCACATACAGATGTAGCAGACCTGAAGCAGCCCCTAGCATTCATTCAGTTAAAATTCCCAAGTCTGTACTCCACTGGTGCAGAGTATGGGGGAGACATTGTATTGCAGAGTGTATCCAACCTTTATAGTGCTCTGCTGTAGGTGCAGGCTGTGTGATTGGCTACCTATGATGCATTCCACCTGCCAAGTACATCATTAAGAACATTTAATGGCCCTGGTTTAAGTGAAACAGTGGTCATCAGTAATTCATAGGTTCATAGGTAAGTACTAGGCTATCTGCCCAAGGGCATTTATAAGCCTAGCCACAGAGTGATGGCTTTCGCCTCCCCATTAGATTAGTAACCTGGGCCTCTGTCAACAGGGCTCCTGAAGTGATCCCAGGGTAGAACTTATGATTACCCATCCACTCATCAAGATTTCTCTTGAAGAGGGTCAGAGAGGAACTCTGTCGAATATGGATTGGGATTCTATTCTAGAGTGAGGTGAATCACTGGGACAGGAATCTATCCCTCCAGCATATCCTGTTTATTGTTGTACATAGGTTCAAGTCGCTAGAACGAGTGGTTCTGAGGGATCTCGTTTTTTTGAGGTGAAGCATGTCCATTAGTTCAGGGTTTGACATGGCCCTATAGGTCAGGCATAGGTCACCTCTGAGCAGATGGTAAGCGACTGAAAAGAGCTGGAGCTTTTTTAGTTGTGCTTCATAGGGTAATTCTTTAAGGCCCTTAATCCTCTCAGTGAGGTACTTCTGTGGTCTTTCTAGTTGTTGCAGGTGTCTAGTAAGGTACATCCCAAATGGGGCATTGTACTCTATTATGGGCCTAATGAGTGAGGAGTAAAGGGGCACAATCACCTCCTTGGATCTGGATGAGAAACCCTTTGTGATCAGGTGTGCCACATAGAATGATTTCCTGACCATTTTGGCTATGTGTTATCAAAGGAGAGCATGTTATCTACTTGGGTACCCAGGTCCCTAATTACTTCTGTACTTAGTGGATTCCCATCTATGTGGTAGTTTGTAGGCACTTTGTTTTTCCCAAATGGGATTACTATGTATTTTTTGGCAATTAGCTTGAGGCCGTGACTTTGACACCAGGTGTTTGTCTCTGTGAGACCCTTTTGCAGGATGTCTGTGTCAGCTGGAGAGTCAATTGCACCCAATTTACAGTCATCTGTGAACTTGGTTAGCCACAGTCCCTCTGCCTTTGCCTGTACTTTGGAGAAATATTAAATTTGTTTTTACCACTCTTTTATTTTGCTTTTTCATAAATGCATATCTGCGCACTGTGGCACATTGCGCAAACATGCCCAGATCATTAAGAAAATCAAATATATAATTAATATATCTTTAGCTTTTTGCTACACTCAGTACTGCAGTGCACCATGCAAATGTGCGCCCCACATATAAGCAAAGATTAGCAAATAGTGTACACCCCCCCAAGCCTTCTTCACTTAGCACAGCTGCGCACCATGCAAACACATGGAAACAAGCACCGCAAAGGTAAACAAAGCTCAGCAGTCACTGTACAGACCACATAAAATGTCACGTTCAGCACAGTGGCGCACTGTGCAAACATGAGGAAACACATGCCCCGAAGGTAAACAAAGCTTAGCAGTCAGTGCACACGCCCCACTGCTCAGCCTAGCGGCGTGCTGTGCAAACAGGCACAGCTGAGTGCCAATGAGCTTACAAGTCCTCAGACACTTCTCTTGATATCAGCTACCTCTTCTGTGGTCACCAACATGGTTCTGTGCCTACACGGAAGGAATAGGTGGACACGGATACCCATTTGTGCTATTCAGTAACCCCACCTCATTTGCATAGGGATCCGTGCACATAACTTGCAAACTACATGGTTCCAGGCCCTACCTCATTAGCAACAGCACCATTCCACCATTGTAGATACTATTACATTTGTTTTTACAACTCTTTTATTTTGCTTTTTCATAAATGCATATCTGCACACTGTGGCACATTGCGTAAACATACCCAAATCATTAAGAAAAATAAAATTATTTTAACTTATTTTCCTTATGTTTTTGGACACACTGTGGATAGTTTTGCTCATACCTGCATGTTCTATGGTATTTCTGTCCATCTACCTATGTTTTTGCAGCCCCTGTTGTCTGTCTAATATTCTGTACACAGAATTTTTCCGTTTACACTAAGGGCACTGACACGGGGCCTGCAGGGCTACCTATCTGCTTGCTGGATTGCTCTACCTCCCTCATTTGCATGAACTTCACCTGCTTATGAGGTGATTTGCATGCCATGGATACTTCCGTGTTGGAGTGTATGTGCATGCTGCCCAGCTGTGTTTACTGACTCGCAAACCTGCTTACTTTCATGCAAGGAGCATGCCAAGATGCCTACATGGTAAAAAAGACCATGTAGGCTTTATCAAATCCCCCCTATATTTTTAATGATATTGGAAGGGGGCAGAGCTGGTAATGGGTTACAAAAGTGAAGCAAAATGCAGGTGAACAGTAAGGGATAAAGACTTAGAAAAGGGGGTTACAAAAAACAGAAAAATACAACTGAGAACTTAATTCATACTGAGGGGAAAAATGTAAAATTCCACTTAAATTATAGAAAACTTTAAAAGACTTGCATTCTTTAAATGTTATCACCTTTACCATATCAGTTTACTATGTCAATAATAAATAATAGAACACTTATAGTTAGAACATTTACAGAAGTAGCCAATGGGGACCATAGACTCACTTAAAAGGCAAATGACACACAGATTTAGATACCATTTGTTGTCCGGGTAAGTCTTATGATTAACAAACCTTCATCAGTCATGTCCCAAACCATAAGGCCAAGGGTAACTACACTACATTAGTAATTAATGAAGTCATGGCTAAAAGAACTAGAATTCAGACACTGCAGTAACACAATTTATAATGAGAGTGAATTGTAAAAGAAATTATGTTGAAACAGTTTGTTCTGTGGTGCATTGTGAAATGTGCATGGTTTAAAAGAGTGATTAGATGCCTGTGGCTTTGCTTGAATGTCCACAAATTCAAGGAAATAATTCTACAAATAGCAAAGGTCCACTTTTTCCACAGCTAGGCTGTGCCTGTATGTTTTTACAGCTATAGATACGTTTAAACAACAATTTTTATGTGTATGGCTGGTTCCATGATAACCCATTAGCTGCTTACCTTGAGATGGTTTGGTTGGGATACAGGAGATCCATGTAACAGTCAGAGAGGTCGTGATGGATGTATAGGAATATCACATTGTAAACCACAAGTCCCAGTGTCAGTAAGATCAGCTTCACTTCAAAGTTCACCCGCAGGTACACCGAACACGAGAGTAGTCCCAGGACACAGCAATAAATATAATACTGTTGTCAAAGCAAACAAAGGAAAACAGAAAAAAAGTAATGCCTTAGTGAAATGCATATGCATAATACCGCTCTGTACTGTACAGCTGTTTGTGTTAAGAGTACAAGCTATATTGTTATGATTTAAAAGCTTCAATCCTGATCTGAAAATATTAGGATTCGGAGAGCAAGAAGATGACATTTCTGATGAACCCCATTTTAATATAGAAAAGCAGGATTTAAAAATATATTTCCAAATGGGATTCTGTTGTAGACAGCTAGCTAGAATCAAAAAGAACTAAACATTAAAATTACAAAAGTTCCAAAACTTCTACAGTTGTCTACTCAGACCTTTCAGAGTCCATAAATGTCAAATGCCTGCTTAAAGGTACAGTTATTCACATATCTTCATTTTGATATGTTTTCAGGCACCAAACACAAATTCCTGAGTTCATTTGCTTGCACAGAAAATAAAAGATAAGTACTGACCCTGTCTATTCACATGTGATGGGGTTTCTGTTGTGGGTAGCTACTGGAATTTTCTCTTCTATAATTCTAACCTTGGATTTTTTTCCCTTTCATCCTCACTCATAGGGTACATTAATCCCGAACGTGCACACACATGGTCTCATGCTCCAGACTAGAAGGGCATATATATCCTCTGAATGAATCAGGTTGACCTTCATGTCTTGAATGGGCAACAGAGTTTGACAGGAAGCAGAAGTGGCAACAGCCAAAGATGCACAGATATATCCTTGCTTACCTTACCGATGATTCAGTCCCCAGCTGGCAGCTGAAGGGACAATCCAAACACAGGGAAATGAGGGAAGGATAAAAAAAAACACTAATTGCAGGGCTCCCTTGCAGACAGAGCCACAGCAAGGGTAGGCTGAAGAGTGGTCCCTCTGGGTGCAGGCTGTTAGAAAGGTTGATTAGTGCTTTAGTGTAGGTGCTGTTCAGTTCCTGGGCCTTAGAACCACTGTAGTGGTAAAGCACTTAAGTTTCAGGTTTATTATAATATTCTGTATTTCCTATAAACTTTAACAAAACTCTTTGCAACAGTTTTCTGCTTTTCAAATTCTGCAGACCTTTTTTTTGATTCACAACTCTGGCTAGGGGTATGCCAGATAGGGGCATTGTCCAGGGTACCAGACAACCTAGTTACAGCTCTCTTCACAAATCACCTGATTAAACTTTTAGATTAATTATTTATCCACATTTATACTTTTTTCTCTCAGTGATCTATTATTTGATAAATTAATTAATAATTCAGATAAAAATTCACATTGTTGATGTGCTTATTCATTATTATGACTGTCTGCAAATACATTCATATTATTTTTATCATTTTGTTATGCTTATTTTGCAAATTCAAAATTTTCACCTGTTCAGTCATATCCATGCCAGAAAATTGTGTTTGACATGACTATAAAATACAGACATTTTCCTTTATGAAAAGTGTTTATTAGTTAAGACTCCTAGCACCGAGCAGTAGTGCCTTCAGCCTGGCATTAGATTCATTTGCTACACTGGTAGGTATGTTGGCTTGACACTGCCTAAAGAGGCACTATGGGGGTGGCTATTGCCTTAGCCAGTATTCAGTCGTCAAGCGGTGACAGGTACACATCAGCACTGGCAACCCAGCCAGTTATAGAAATTAATCACCCAGGCATTTTACAAACGCTAGATTCCCTTCAAATGACACCCGTAGCTAAGCCAGTTATAGAAATTAATCACCCAGGCATTTTACAAATGCTAGATCCCCTTCAAATGACACCAGTAGCTAAGCCAGTTCTAGAAATTAATCATTTTCTGTTTGTTTTGTGGCATGATTCTTGGTGAGGGTAAAATGCTCCTCAGTGTGAGCCTCATACCAGCCTACAGCACATACTCAGAGAGGTCCATTATGTTTCTCTTCATATAATCCAGGGAGGTACATCTCAGATCATTCATACCCACATGGACTATGACTGAGTCATACTGGCACTTGTGGTTAAGTGACCTGAGTGCCTGCATAATCTGGTGAATCCTGGCCCTTGACAGTCAACTGTAAGCCCCTCTTTATCTAAATTGGTGAGGGGGTATCCATGTGTCTCATAATGGAGTGTCCTATGACCATAATGTTTGAATCTCTGGTGTTTCACCTTAGGGGCTTACTTCTGGAGACACTGTGATGTGTATTTTCATGTGTAGTGGTTGTTGTTGATGTGAGTTTGTTTGCAAGTAGTTTCTGAGGGCAGCATATGGGAGGCCTCTTGAGATTTTGGTAAGTGAGTACGTCTGCATATCTGGGTTTATGTGCTGAAACCTCATTTAGTGATGGAAATGATGTGAGTGTGCTGACAACCTGTTTATCATTTGATTTGTCAGTATGTGAAAGTCATCTCTCAATTTTCATACTGTAACTACATCTCTGACATATTGCGCTTATTTATATCAGGATTAAGTGTTGCCAGTATACATGGGGCAATTGTTACAATGCCTCAGGATGCCAATGTCCTGCAGGATGCCCACAGAGACAGTAGGAAAGTTCTTATCCATGGTTTCAGGTTGTTTACTATGAGCTTAACCAGTGAGAACAGTAGGGAGATTTAACTGGACTGGGATGATAACACACAGACAAAGAATGGTGCTATACTCCGTGTGAGCTGCAGCGATCCAACAAGGCAATGCTGTGCTGTGTATAACTCAGACGCTCCTAGAGCAGCAGGGGTACTGAGGAAGGTTGCAGCGATAGTTATTCTAAGGGAAATTTTATCCTGATAGCGTTTGCATCTATAAAGGGCACTGCTAAATGCCACTGTGCAGAGAGCAGGCTACCGCAAGCACCAGGCATATATAAAATTAGAAAAACAAGTTTTACAACATGCCTAGGGACCAATCAGGAAAAGACACAGTAAGCTTTCAGCCAGCAGTCCATAACTCAGACAGTTTTGCTGGAGCACACTTCTGCCACAAGAGTGCAGTCATAAAACTCTCAATATGAAAATGCTGGTTTTAGAGCTCAAGTGCAGGTGAACCACACAATCCAGACACAAGTGCCATGTAAAACTAGCAGACATATTGTAATTTCCCCTCCCAGTATCAGACTTGGGACGCCCTAGTGGAGTCCTAGCTTCAGGATTTTCTCTACTCTTTTTTCAGTGTTTAGGGCCTGTGATGTGCCAGGTGCAAGTTCTAGAGCTATGGCAACAATGAACTCCTGAAAAAGATTCCATGACCCCAGAGGAAATCTTGAAACTGGTTGACTTTTAAAGTCCTGGTAAAGGGAGGGAGGACACAGTATAGGTAGACATTCTCCATTTTTTTTGCTGTTGCTTCTTCTGGAAAGAGAGACCATTATGCCTTTGTGTCTGTCTGGTAGGAATGGTGGAGCTGGACAGTAGTAAGTTACAAAGGTAGTTTATAAAACGATGATGAAGTCTGTGCAGATTTTCAGGAATTTGGGGTTCATAGCTAAGGCTATGAGTTAAGGAAGTAAGTGGCTTTCTGATGTATGAAAAGACAATCAGTTTTAAAAACTATAATGCATGACGTGGGACACAAGGATGCGGGATGCCCCTACACCACTGAAGTCATGTCAATGAAATATATACTTCTGAAAGCCTCTGTCAATGTACAAGTGTACTAAAATACACAAGAAATGTTGTGCTCCCCAACAACTGAACCAAATAAAACAATTTAGGGTCCACGCAAATTGCACCAGTGCTCTCCTGCAGCAGTACTGAACAAAGGGAATCAACTCACTATGCAGATACGAAATCTTTAACAGTCACATAGATTAAGCGCTTTCATCTGCGGACTGCAGACTTCATCAGAATCTGTTAAAAATGTCATTACACGTGCTTATATAGTTACTTACAACCAGTAAAATCACTCAACAATTATATTTTAAATTTTAAATAGTCTGTCATTTAAAGGAACAGGAATAAAACTCATTACAATATATTTCACTACATACAACTCACAATAATCTTACTAAAAAATATATATGAAAAATATATATATTTACTATTAATTATAAATGTATTCACAAAAACATAATGCAAACCATACCTATTGTCAATATCTGCACATGAAACACGAAAGAATATAAAATGGCAGATTTCCATAAAAAGCATAACCCAGCATCGAACCCTGGTCACTTACATCTGAAGTCTAATGCTCTATCCTTTGAGCTACAGCAAAATACTAGAAAGAGGTAACTTTTTTAACTTTTATTGTCTCATTTCTAAAACTGGGGTAATGGTAACATTATCATCAATACCTGGAGAGCTGGCTGCATTTAACAATAACTGCCATCTGACTTCCCTTTCTTTTAAGATACACTTACTGCCCCCCCCCCCCCCCATGGGATTCATACAAGCACATTCCAGAATGGCAAACTTAAAATTGGAACATCCATTTCTAGATTCTAAATGCCTATACACTGCATTATTTTTGTCCCTTTTCCTAATGCAATAATAATGCTCATAAATTCTGTTCTTAAGGGCTCTGTTGGTTTGCCCTGCATAGAATGCGGAACAGTTGCAACATTTAACTAAATATATCACCCTCATAGTATTACAATTACCTCTCCTAAAATGCACCCTACTTCTGTGGATGTTGTCTAATACCAATGTTGTATCCTCATTTATTGCAAAGTATTGGTTGCAGCTGCCACATTTTCTAGTCCCTTACAGGTCCTTTCTATTGCCTATAACATTTATTTTGTATTCAAGCCTATGCTTTAAATTTCATCCTGTTTTATACACAGAAATGGACTTCTCTCCCAAAATGTTATACACTTCCATATCCCTCTTTAACAAAACTGAGTTTTGTTGAACAACGCTCTTTATAGCTTCAGCAGACTGATTATATTCCAATATGAAGGCCATGCCATATTTGTTATTATTTATGCCTTCGTGTGTATCAACCAACCATCACCCAGCAGGGGTTTGTACCTAGCACCCCATTAACTAATGTATTGAGACATCTCCTTAATCATGGAAACAGGATGTCCTCTTTCCTGAAACATATTACCTATATATTTAATCTCTTTCTTCATATCCTCATACTCTGAGGTCACTTTGAGCCCTGATACATTGACCTTTTAAAATGCTCTTCTTTTGTTCCCATGGGTGGCAGCTGGAATACTCCAAATAGGAGTTACTAAATGTATTTTTCCTGTAAATTTTAGATTTGAATCCAGTTCCAGAATGTTCTATACAGGTGTTTAAATAAGTTATACCCTCTTGATTGTGGGTGTGGGTGAACTTTAAGTACGTACAAGACTTATTTATACACCTCACAAATTGATCAATACCCTCGTTGGTACCTTCCCACAGGACAAAAATATTATCCAAAAAATGAACGTAGCATCTAATATTAGCCATGAATCTACTACTAAAAATGTTTTTGTCTTCCCAGTCCAATAAAACAAGGTTAACAAATATGGGGGCATTAGGATAGAACCCTGGTCACTTAAATTTGATGTATGATGCTCTATCCTGTGAGCTACGGCAACAATAATAGAACCATGTAACTTTGTTAACTTCTATTATCTCATTTCTAAGACTGGGGTTATGGCAACGTAATCAATACCTGGATACATACCTCTCAACTTTACAGGTAGGTATGGTTTGGATTATGTTTTTGTGAATACATTTATAATTAATGGTAAATATATGGGTTTTTTATATATTTTAGTAAGGTTATTGTGAGTTGTATGTAATGAAATACATCATAATGAGTTTTATTCCTGTTCCTTTACATGACAGACTATTTAAAAGTTAAAATATAATTGTTAAAGAGTGATTTTACAGGTTGTAAGTAACTATATAAGCACATCAATTGACATTTTTAACAGATTTTGATGAAGTCTGCAGTTTGCAGATGAAAGCGCTTCATCTATGTGACTATTAAAGATTTCTTATCTGCATAGTGAGTTGATTCACTTTGTTCAGAGCTGCTGCAGGGGAGCATGTAGTAACATGAGCATTTTATAGAAAATGGAAGATAGGGAAATTGCCTTTACTGGGAATTTTTGAGCAATGGTGGTAAAAGCAGTTCAGCCCACAGCCTCAGCTATGATGCTTTTAGCTTTGTAACAGCCAAGGGATAGCTGTAGAAATGTGCTTTCTCCACAGAGCAGATAGGATATGCAGACATGTCACATGTCACATGATCGGGCGAGATGTTGCGCTGTTCAGATGGGAGGAAACACGAGACCACGCCCCTTTATTTAATCATGTGATGCATGTGTGTAATGAGAGTCATTTAGCAGGCTTTATGGCATGCCATTCTAACAGATCATTGGTGAGAGACTGGCATAGTTATGCTTTCTGTCTATACACATAAGACAGTGGGGAGTTCCTTTGTATTTTGGGTAGTAAAAGCTAGGGGAATGAACCTGTTGTCAGAGTAGGAGAGACTATCTATACTTTGTATTTTTCTTTTGATGATGGAGGTCACAAAAGTAGACACACTGCTGTCAGGTGAAGTAGCTATATCACTACAGTCAGATAGCTTTAGTATTCAGGAGTGATGTTACAAGTTTTTCTGAACAAGACATGGCCAAGCAAGATGTTTGCTTCCCCATTCTGTTAAATTGCATTGCCAGCAACACATAAAAGAATCCATTTATTCATACATCCATCTTCTGCTAACCCTCTTTATCCTTATTAAGGATGCAGGGATGCTAGAACCTATTGTGGTTACTCAATGGGCATGAGTCTATCACAGAACACACACACACACTACACACATACCTGTGTGAGACTACCAGTTCACCTAGTGAATGCCTTGGGAAGTGAAAAGAAGCTGCTGCACCTGGAGAAAATCCACACAGGTGCAGGAAAGACATGCTGTTGCTGTTCAGAAGGCATCCTTGTACCCTAGCTGAGAATCAAACCAGATAACCTCTTGCTGAGAGGCTGTAGTGTTACTTACCTAATTTATGTGTCAGTCCAAGTAAGGAGTAGGAACTACTATGCAGCTTTTACCACACTATAATAATTTTTGCAGTACTGAGAAGGTTACTCCTTCTGTTTGTGTCTGTCTGTCTTAAAACACTTGGGACTGAAGACTTGGCCAGCCACATAGCATGTTACAGTATCAGGAAAATATGATGGGTGGGGGAATGGAAGGCATTCTAATAATGTAACATCTGTTTCCAAAGAATTACATGAATATATTGGTGATAAAAGGCTGAGTGGGAGCTGTGTCTTTAAAGGTCATTACCTAAGTGCTGAAAGAGTCAGTCTTCAGTCCTACCTTATTTATGTACAGAGTCTGTAATGTATGAAAGAGAAGTTTCTTATTACTAACATTGTGCAAGGGATTTGCAGCACAGTGAATATATCGCTGGTGAGTCTAGGCTTGGAGCAGTAATAGCAGTGGACAGAGAGGATCTCCTGTCCAGCTTGATAAACATCAGCAAGGAAAATGTCTTTGTCCTGAAGTAGTACCCATGTCCCTTATGGATAGAAGCAGTCAGTAAAAACTGTCAAAACTCAGCTTGCTGACCCTTGTTATCTTTCCCCTAAGGATAGAAAATTGGGTAAAATTGGGTAAAACTGGCTAGGCCTGAAAGGGCTCTTGAGCCATTAACCTAGTTATCTCCTATTTACTGATGACTGTATGAAGAGGACCATCAATGTTAGGATGTGTCAGAAGCTACAGATAGGAAAAAGTATGTAAGTTCACAAAAGACTTAGGAGTGTGTAGCTAACAGATGTTGAAGTACAAAATCAGCAGTATAAATAATAAGTGTGTGCGTTGGGGGACGGGGGTCTCTCAGCCTATGGAACTGTTACACCATGCTGTGCAAAATACCATCTGCAGATGTCACTATGCTTTTACATCATTAGACAAGACACTGGGTAGGTCACCCTTGGATTTGTATCCTCGAGTTAGATCGCCCTTGGATTAGTATCCCCAAGTTAGATCACCCTTGGATTAGTATCCCCAGGTTAGGTTGCCCTTGGATTAGTATCCCCAGGTTAGGTCGCCCTTGGATTAGTATCCCCAGGTTAGGTTGCCCTTGGATTAGTATCCCCAGGTTAGGTCACCATTGGATTAGTATCCTCAGGTTAGGTTGCCCTTGGATTAGTATCCTCAGGTTAGGTCACCATTGGATTAGTATCCCCAGGTTAGATCATCCTTGGATTAGTATCCCGATGTTAGGTCAGCCTTAGATTAGTATCCCGATCTTAGGTCACCCTTGGATTAGTATCACCAGGTTAGGTCACCCTTGGATTAGTATCCTCAGGTTAGGTTGCCCTTGGATTAGTATCCCCAGGTTAGGTCACCGTTGGATTAGTATCCTGATATTAAGTTACCCTGGATTAGTATCCCCAGGTTAGGTCACCCTTGGATTAGTATCCCCAGGTTAGGTCACCGTTGGATTAGTATCCCAATGTTAGGTCACCCTTGGATTAGTATTCCCAGGTTAGGTCACTCTTGGATTAGTATCCCCAGGTTAGGTCGCCCTTGGAATAGTATCCCAGGTTAGGTCACCATTGGATTAGTATCCCAATGTTAGGTCACCCTTGGATTAGTATCCCCAGGTTAGGTCACCCTTGGATTATTATCCCCAGGTTAGGTCGCCCTTGGATTAGTATCCTCAGGTTAGGTCACCCTTGGATTAGTATCCCCAGGTTAGATCATCCTTGGATTACCATTCCAATGTTAGGTCACCCTTGGATTAGTATCCCCAGGTTAGGTCACCCTTGGATTAGTATCCTCAGGTTAGGTCACCCTTGGATTAGTATCCCCAGGTTAGATCATCCTTGGATTACTATCCCAATGTTAGGTCACCCTTGGATTAGTATCCTCAGGTTAGGTCGCCCTTGGATTAGTATCCCCACTTCTATTTTCACCATTAAAAGCACAGCACAACAGGTATATGAGGCCAGTAAGGATGACGGGGAAGGGAAAATCCAAGTAAGAAAAGCAATAGCATTAAGTAAAGAAGGAAGCTTTGACCTTGTGTAGTTAGCTAAAAGGCTTTTAGATTCTTGAAGAAATTAAAGGAATAATTAATGAGAAAATGTCCAGATCAAACGTGGAGGGACTGAATGGGAAAACAATCTTAATTTGGTGGGGGGGGATGTACAAGTAGAGACTTTAAGCAAATAAACGTCATCGGCAGAACTATGACAATGTCAGTTTTATTCTTGAAAGCTTACTGTAACATTTTGACCATTATACCCAGGCAAAACTGAACTTTTTTGATGTAATTATACAACTGTATGCAATCACACAGACATTTGGTATCAGCATTCTCTTTAACAAACCTAACCAGTGAAAAATCTGTTCATTCATTCATTCATTCAGTCCAGTTACGTGCACAATCCAGTACTGGTTCATGCAGAGCCAGAACCTATCCTGCAACTTACTGGAGCACTTCTGTGATATTACCGCAGGGTGGGGGCTGGGGTTAATCCAGCAGAGAATGTAGGCATACATTCAGTCACATAAGTTCACCCCTACAGGCAATTTAGAAGATGCCCAGTTCACCTTCCGCACCTCTTCATTATTATCACGGGGGGAGGGGGGAACAATAGCACCCGGCGAAGGCCCACCCACACACACAGATGATGTACAGAGTCCAGACAGAGGACAAACCTACCTAGGAAAAAATGAGGCAACAGCACTAATGTTTGCACACGTCAGTGATAGAATCGTGAAATGTATTAACTATTTCAGAAACTGAAAATGTTGAAGTTTCTCACATTACAGTGCAAAGCAGTCTCCACCTGGAAAGGAAATGTAGGCCATATACTGTGCCAGAAGCATTCGGATCAGTGGCTGACTATAAGAGACAGTGGAATGGTGGACCACTAAACTGTATAAAATAAGGGTGCTGTGATGACATTAACAGACTATAATATGAGACAAATATGTTTAGAAAGGGTACAGGCATCACAAAATAGGTATCTTTGCATGCACAGCAAATGTGTATAAAACTTTTCTACTGACATTTACTGTCCACATTTTCTGTTATACTGTTACGAGTTTATTTTTTGTATTTCTAGGAAGTTCTGCTTCCACTTTATACTTGTTACACCAGTCTTGCTATGTTTACTGCATCCATCATTGCTCCAAGGAATTCTGTTTGCTTCCGTTACTGTTGCTATTACTTTTATCGCAGCTGCGTTACTGCTGATGTTCAGCTGTCATGGATACTTTTACCATTCGCACTATTGCCATGAAAGCTGTTAGTGTTTCCAAACGTATTATAAGAGGCATTGTTTGCTGTTGCTTCTTGTGGTTCTGTGGCTAGTGCTGTTCTAACTTTTCTGACTGCCTAATTTTACTTTCATGGTTCTTTCTGTATCACAGCTGATGATATTTCTAATGTTTATCTTACTGCTACTTGTAGTGTTATGGTTATTACTTCTACAGCTGCTGTAAGCAATACCTCCAAAGCTACTCTAAGTAAGATTAATTACTGTTGATTGGCAAGATGGACGTTGTCTAGGTTGCACCTTGTTTCACAGTGCTCCTAATACGCTCCGAAAAAACCGCCAAATTCAAACGCTTTTCTAGTCAGAATTTGCCTCAGGAGTTAAATAAGAGGGTTAAGAGGTCCTCAATACTGTATTCCGGTGGTATATATATTAGAAATACCTCAAAGTTATAAATTAATTTGTCTCTAATCTTTTTTGGCCTTCAAGACTGGTGCCACGTGCATATAAGAGGGACATTTTCCTGTCAACTATCCTGTTTTCACATTCGAAGTCTGGGTATGGCTGGTAAGTCTGACAACATGGAGACTCAAACAACAAAGGCCAAGTTCTCCTCGTTGCTCTCACCAGAAAAAGACTCTAGTTCAAAAAGATTAAGAACTGCCAAACAAGGTATTGATAATACCAAAGTGAATAGCAAAGAGAAATCTGACACAGGTTTTCATCTTGAGGATCTAAAATTGGCACTACAGCCCATCCAAAATGCTATACAAAACCTTTCAGAGCAACTCACAGACTTTGGCAAGTCACTTAAACAGACTACTGAAAGAATTGATATTCTTGAAATAAAAGTCAAGCTAGTGAAATAATATTAGAAACAATAAATAAAGATTTACGTGCCAAAGACACTATGATCGCTGAGATGCAGAATAAAATACTTGACTTAGAAGCGAGAAGTCACCGAAACAATGTAATAATAAGAGGCTTACCAGAAAGTTACGAAAACCAAAATTTACTAGTAACTATGAAACAAATATTCTTGGCATTATTAAATACTGACAGTTATGCAGACAGCCTAATTGTAGAGAGAGCACATAGAGCGTTGCGTGCCCGTCAGGATGCTACTACACCTAGGCTTATTTACACAAAATTATTGAATTTCCAGGATACTCAAAAAATATTAGAAACAGCATGAAACCAGAAACAATTTGTATGGAACAAACACAAGCTTACTTTTTCACAGGACTTGCCCCCTCAAATTAAATTGAACAGACAAAAATTGTCTCCATACTGCGCAGACCTAATTAAAAGGGGTATTAAATTTCAGATGCGATAACCAAACATGTTATCCTTCATATACAAGGAAAAAAGACACTCGGCAACTATTCCACAAGAAGCGAAAGTTATCTTTCAAAGTTTATTTAATGAAGTGCCGGCTACTCTCTATGGCTAATAAGAAATACAGTTAGCATGAGGCTATGATATTGATTGAGGACTGACTGGTCTGCATAATATACTCTTTTTATGTAATCTGATATATATCAGAACGCAAAAGGAAAAGGAATGAAATTGTATACAAATTCCTGATCACATTATTCATTATTCATGTTTTATTTTTTATTCCTCATCCATTGAGTGTCTTATACTGCACTTTAGCTACTGCTTTGTATATAATAGGAACCTTTGCTTCATTCAACCAGCAAACTCTAAACACTATTAGGAAACAACAGCGGATTTTCAGCTCAGTTCTTTTGCAGCAGCCGTTTTTCCTTTGTTATTGCTGGTCTAACAAATGCTACAACTATTTTTTTGCTGCTACAGATTGCAAGCTCATCTGTAGATTTTCGTAGGATCACACTCTTTTTCAAATAAGCTGCCACAATCTAAATGGAGAATAAAAACGAGGACATCATTAGTACTGCGTTGGTGTGCCTTCTGTTCAACTTTATTTATGCTCCTAAAGACTTCCGCTTATAGGTGCTGGTCATGCGCAGACTCACAATATAGCTGGTAAGCTTAAATAGTCACCTACTCGTTGTGAATTGTCGGCGATAGATACAATAGAGATCCACAATACATTAATTTTCATCCGTTCTATATAAACAATGGGGTAACTCCTCGAAAGTTTGTAATATTATTGATAGTATTTATCAGAGATATATACATATCTTCTGATTTCACTAAGGTATCTAGTCAGCAAGAGCTTAAATAATACCTTGATTGGCACGAAGACATTCAACAGTGGAAATCTGACTTAGTCTTATTGTAGATTTGGATGTTTTATAACCCAAATCACATCGTTGGAAATATGTGGCAACTGCTTAAAATATACTTCTATGCTTCTTAAATTTCATATCTCCCTCATATCCATTTTCTGAAAGGAATGATGATAAGTTGACTATAACTCTACGAATATGTGCAGGTTGGATATGAATTCCTTGACTACTTGTATTTTATATGTTGATTTAATTCCTGATATCTAAGATGTATTACACTTCTGTGGATCCATAATCACATATTTAGCTTGGATTAATTACATTCTAAATATGATCGTTGATAATTCAAGTTTTCTTTATTCTCTCCTTTTTTCTTTTTGAGTGCATAGTTTTCATTATATTACTCGCCTGAAATTGTGAGAATCCATAGGGTACATTATTGTTAATGAAATATGTTATGTTAAAGATGAAATGTTTGTCTTTATTATATAGTAGAATGTTTATTATCTCTTTCATATGTATTGGATGATTAGTAACATCAAGTCTGAATTAACGGGGAAGTAATCGGTGAATAATACCTAGGTTCAATATTGATACTTAATAGCTCCAGAAGAGAGATGTTGGGTTGTCTTGTAATAATTTCTTATCATAATAGTACAAACATTCCTATTTCTGTGTAAATATTATAGCTTATCATAGGTACATATCACTTTGTATATACATGCCTATAAAATATATCATCAAACAATTGACAGGATATTAGGTGTCAGTAACCTTGATTATAGTCTTAGTGACACAAATATATTGGGTGTTGGCTATATGAGGGGATATTTTAGAAAGCTATAGTCTTGTTTAAACTGTAAAATTAAGTAAGCCCAGTTGAGCTCTTGGTGTTATTACATATGTTAACGAATTAATGGCTTGCTTATAGTTAGGTCTGACTAGTAAAATCGGAATGATGATCAAATATTGTTAAAAAGCATATATCTCCTATTGTTAGATACCATGCCCTCTTTAGTTTTAACATGCCTGATACAACGAAGCTTAGTGTACATCTTAAAGATTAATAGTCACTTTTTAATTTTTACATACTCCCTGGCTAGATGCACAAATTATTTAATTTGCCACAAATAGAACCAAATTAAATTGGAGTATATGAACTAGGGTGATTATGGGATGGCGGGCATTTTGTTTTTCATGGCTTTGTACATATGTATAGTTTGTCAAAATGCATTAATAGTCCTTTTCAGGACTCATTGTATGATTATAATAGTTATCTTGAGTATGTGGGCAACCGAGATTATTATCTTCACACATGTATGTTTTTGTATTTCCTTCAAAGATAGGGGAGGGTGGGTAGGCACCGGGTTAGACGTGAGGGAATGCTTTAGGGATATTATTAGCAACTCTTTTCAAATCAACAACATACTTACATTAGAAGAAATGGGATCAAGCTCTCTAATCCCCTTAGTATGCCAACAATACAAACTGCTTATCTCTCTTTACACAATTTTTTCAAATTTCCATGATTAAGCCCCTAAATATTGATTCATGGAATGTGAGGGGGCTACATAACAAAGATAAAAAATCGCTATTATTTCATTTAATATTTAAGTCTCAAGCCAATATATGTTTTATACAAGAGACACATTTACTTAGAGATGAATGGTACAGAGATAAAACCAAGAGGTGGGTTAAAAGAATAATAGCGACAGGAGACAGCTCTAATTCTAGGGGGGTGGCAATTACAGTAAAACAAAACTTCCAAGGAGTTATTATAGATGAGAAATATGACACAAATGGAAGGTGGTGCTACTTTATCACTAGTATACAAAACATTGATAGACCGGTTTTAGTTCTTAACCTTTATGGTCCCTGCAACTATCAACATATTTTTATTCTTCAGATATACAGTTTACTTACGTCATTCAAAGACCATTATATCATTGTGGGTGGGGACTGGAATGCTATTCTTAATCCTGATACAGATCGTACTAGTAGGTCACCTTTTTATAATTACCAAGCTTCCATGGTCCTTGAAGATCTAATATTAGATTTTGATCTTATGGATCCGATGTCATTGGAAAAATACTTAAATCGAAAAGATATATACACATATTACTCAAAACGCTATAAAGCATGGTCAAGATTAGATTTCTTCCTTATTTCTGATCCTCTTTCGCACCTGGTAGTTGACTATGCCTTAGAGCCCAGATTTCTTTCAGACCATTCAAGAATATCATTAAGATTTAATCTTGATTCTAAATCATCATATAAATCTATACATAATATGTGGTCATTGAATAATAATCTGCTCTCAAACAAAGAGATTCATAAACTAACCATCGAAACAATACAGGAAATGTATAACAATCTGGATACAACTGATATTCCCTATGATATACAATGGGCCACTTGTAAAGCAAGTTTAAGGGGCTTATTAATTAATAAAGCCTCCTATCTTAAAAAGCAATATAGAGATAAAGAATCTTTCTTAAAACTAAGAATTCAGACCCTTGAAAATCAACATAGACAAAATCCAAATCCTTCTTATTATAAACAAATTTTGGATGCTCAAAAAGAATTATTACTCTTGCACCAACACAATCTCTCTATCTTAGAACAAAGGCTTCTAGCTACCTACTCTGAATGGGCTCAGATACCCTCTAAAGTATTAGCTAGAATAATTAAAAACAATTATACCCCTCCTAGGTTATCACTTATACAATATAAGAACAAGTTGTATAACACTGATGGGGAAATTATGCAACTTTTCACTGCATTATATACAAAGCTTTACTCCAAATAATCTGATCCTAAGATAAAACAACATATTGATAGTTATATAAATTCTATCAAATTCCCTACATTATATGAAGAACAACAGCATATCCTCTCTGCTCCGTTAAGCCTCCGGGAGATCTGTGAGTCCATTGATAGACTCAAACCTAGTAAATCACCAGGCCCAGATGGTTTTACAGCTGAATTTTTTAAAACCTTCAAGAAAGTGATTGTGCCTTTCCTTCTTAAAGTCTACAATTATATAAAAATAAATGGTATATCAGATCTACATTGGAACATCTCAAAAACCACACTTATCCTGAAAAACAATAAGGATAGACCTGATCCTCATAATTATAGACCCATTTTTTTAATCAATGTAGACATTAAAATTTTAGCTTCTCTTTTAGCTAACAGACTGAAATAAGTTTTACCTTCAATAATTTCTTCAGATCAAGCAGGATTTCTGTCCCATAGGCATACATGGGACAATACTTTAATCTTAGACTCTCTTATTCATTTTACCAAAGCAGATAATAATCCATACTATGGATTGACACTCGATGCATCGAAAGCTTTCGACAGAGTGAATTGGGAATTTCTCTTCCAAACTATGGCCTGTTTTAATATACCCACTACATATATTGACTTGATTAAAACCTTATACAAAGACTCTACTACCGTCCTTTATATTAATAAAAATACATCTAATCCCATAAAGATTACAAATGGTACTAGACGGAAGCGCTACAGAATCCTGAAAGCCCAAAATCCTGAAGCCCAAAATCCTGAGACCAAAATCCTGAAAGTTCAAAATCCTGAAAATTCAAAATACTGAAAACTTAAAATCCTGAAAACACACAGGATACAAACACTTACTATATTCCACTACAAGTACATACAGAAACATATTACTCTTCAATTATATGCAGGGGGGCAAGCCCCCCTGCACCCCCATGTGGGTTGTGCCTCCACGCCCTGCTACTTAAATATATCAACTCCAAGATTGCACTTCACCACACTAAGTGCAATCTTGGAGTTGATATATATAAGTAGTAGCGGGTGTGGGGGGTGCAGGGGGCTTGCCCCTCTGCTTATACTTGCAAAACAGTAATATAGTTTGTGTTTTATTTCTTTTTGCATGTACTTGTGCTGGAATAAGTATCCTGTGTGTTTTCAGGATTTTGTGTTTTCAGTATTTTGAGTTTTCAGGATTTTGAAGTTTCAGGATTTTGGGCTTCAGGATTTTGAGCTTTCAGGATTCTGTAGCGCTCCCTACTAGACAGGGTTGTCCATTATCCCCCTTTCTATTTAATATTTACATTGAACCACTTCTATTATATATAGTGCAAAACTCTTTTCATAGGATACCCAAAATTCTAAACACCAAAATTCACCTGTCGGCTTTTGCGGATGATTTAGTAATATACTTCCAAACACCAAATACAGACCTTAAAAAGATAGTAAATGCCATAGATAGATTTTCACAGGCCTCGGAATACATGATCAACTCCCATAAAACACACATTTTTCCTTTAAATCCTTTGGCCCATAAACCATACTTATTCCCTGAATCTGATTTTCAAGTTATTAATAGCATTAAATATTTAGGGATTCATTTTGAACATAATGGTCTCTCTACTTTTCAAAATAATCTGACAAAAACATGGTCATCAATTATGCTTGATTTACGTAGATGGGAAAGGTTGAACATATGACTTTTATCTAAAGCAGCGATAATTAAAATGAATATTCTCCCTAAATTTCTTTTCCACTTTAATGCCGTGGATCAAATTACCCCTAAATCTTTCTTCTCTAAAATTAACAAAGAGTTAGCTAAATTTCTATGGTATCCTAAATCAGTTAGAATTTCATATGCCAAATTATCAGTCCCTAAAAATAAAGGTGGACTAAGCTTACCAAACTTTCATTTATACTATTTAATTATTTTGGCTAATAAGCTATTATGCATCTCTAAACGAAATACTAGCAGATATAACCAATACCCTACTTGGACCAAAATCTGGTATCAATATAGTCTAACCAAGAATATTAACCCGTCTGCCCTGCCTTTTCTATCAATGGAAGTCATTGATACCTATAAAATATCTAAATACTTAAAACAGAAAATTATGTCATTCCAGGAGATACTAAAACTAGTTAACCTTGATGAATTTTCTTTATTACTACAGCCTCTTCACTTAAATCCCAATATTAAGCTTAACAACTCACAAATTGATTTATCAAGCTTTCCTACAATAAAAAATTTTAATGTGTGGGATCTTTTGAAATACAAGCATGAGACCCTAACCAACATACGTAAGTTATACCAAATTAATGGTAAATACATTTCTATCTTACGTCAACTAAGAGAAACAGTCAATGTACAATACATCCATATTAAGCCAAGTAAACAGGATCTTTCCAACTTGGACACGGTAATCCAAGCCCTATCACTTCCTGAGAAAATGTTATCCAAATCATATAATTTATTAAATGTAACAATGCATCATTCAGATTGCCTCTTTTCTAACTATTGGAATAAACACAACTCTCAATTATCTGGAGATCAGAAGATCTCTGCTATCAAGAGTACTCTGGAATACTCCCCCTTCAAGAAATTTTTTTATAATCAACTAATGATAAATAATAACGCATACCACACTCCCTCCAAGCTAAATAAATTTGATGCTAAGAAATCTTCTTCATGTAATTGCTGCTCTTTCCCCTGTGCTGACCTCTTACATGTTTTATGGTCTTGTTACCATTCACATAAACGTTGGACTTCACTGAAAGTGTGCTTACAAAAAATGGGGTACCACAAATCTACTTTATCCTGGGAATTAGCAATTCTCCACATACCTGTGACATATCTCTCCAAATTGGATACACATGTGATAATATATATATGCTCACTTATAAAACTCTATATTACTAAAAACTGGCTGGATCGCACTAAGTTAAATTGGAATAACTTCAAATCGTTGGCTCTTTCATACATTTATGCACAGAAAACATTAGTGAAAACTCCCCAAAAATTGGCTCTTAACAATAAAGTTTTAGAAAAAGTCTTATATATAATAAATTGTGAATAATAGCTTGATATCCCTTAACTTGTGTACACATATTATAATACAACTTATATCCATCCTTTACTCATATTTCTATATATATATAACATTTAGTACTGCTCAGTTGCCCTTGTATATAATGTATATAGTTGTTTTAGGTTATACTGTATATGAGTTGGCTAAATGTTTTTTATATATGATTTGTAACTTCAGCTAACTCCTAAAATCTT
>NC_056750.1:57583677-57631177 GCF_019279795.1 Protopterus annectens | reverse complement strand
AAAATTCAGTATATTCACTCAGTCCTTCAAGAAAAAGCTGCTAAATTTATCTCCAAAACACTTACTGCTAGTTTTAACCTCTCTCTCACCTCTGATATTGTTCTTCCTTCCTTTAAGCATTCTGTTATCATTGCAGTTTGAAATGTTCCCTCTCCAAAGGAGTTGGAAGGTTCATCTCCAACCTCTGCCCCATTACCAAAATATTTGAGAAGCTGTTACATATCCAAATTATAATGCATATTAACAGCTATGGCCACCTTTCAGGTCACCAATATGGATTTTTTGATGCATTTATCACCTCATCAGCTCTACTGTCCACTACAAACAGTATTTGCTGTAATATTAATGATGGATTGATAACCACTGGTGTTTCTGTTGACATGACAAGTACTTTTGATACAGTCCACCATAAACTTTTACTGCAGGAACTGAAATGGCATAATTTTGGAAACACTGCCATAACTTGGCTCCCTAAAATACATAAGAACTCTGTGGACCCCCCCTCTCAGACCTATTGGCTCGGGCAGTGGTTGGGCCACAGGACCCCTATGTATTTGGGTAGAAGCACAACTTAAACACTTGCTTTCTAAAGCCCCTGCAGTTCTTAAAGATTCAGCTCAGCCTTAGTAAAAGCTGAGCACCTTTTTGTGACTTTAGATATTAACAGTTTGTTCACATTTATATCTAACATTTACAGATTGGATGCTATTAGATATTTTTTAGATAATTACAGCAATTACAGTACTGCTGTGAGTGCTTTAATTTGTTTTCTTATGTGCTTAGTCCTGGAAAATAATATTTTTTTGTTTGATAATGAGTTTTACTTACAGTGCAAGGGTGTAGCTATAATCTGACTCCAAATGTAGGTGACTGAGGGGTACAACCAGACGAGGTGGAGATAATTGGCCTCTATCTCTTGACATCTCCAACAGCTGCTAACACTTGATTTATTTATTTGGTGTTATAGGATGTAAGTGCCAAGTGAATACATTTTCTGCACTGAAATATTGTCTAATATGGACATTCTGCTATCATTTAGGTTTGGCATACAGTGGTTCCATTCCAGTATGGAGCTGTCTCTTTGAAGAAATATTTCCCATTTTTGTTTAAGGTCTTTTAGTATATTTATGTAGATTACTTACAGCAGTGGGGTATAATTTACTCAGGTTGATATGGGTGGTCTGAATGAGAGATTATGCCATTTACTGTTTGTCCCACTGTGACTAAAGAGTTCTTTGAGAATATTCCTGACTTGAAGATATTGCCACAATGTGATGGCAGCACTTCTGTAACTGTGTCTGAGATCTGTCAAAGGTAGGATCTTTGGACTACTTGTGTTGAGGAGATCTTTTATGGACAACATACCTTTTCTAATCCAGCTGTACCAACACAAGCATTTCCCTCTGCTGTAAACACTTGGCTTAGTGGTAAATCACTTTGGCTGTTGTGTGCAGGGTCCTGGGTTCGAGACTTGCAAAGGTTGATTATTTGGGGGTTGGGAAGGTGGCCTAATAGTTAAGGTGTTTGCCTTACAAACACAAGGTACAGGGTTTGAATCTCACAGGGGATAATTGGCTAGGCTTAAAATGGCTCACAAGGGCAGTTAGCCTAGTACTAACCTATGAACTTTATTGCCCCAAATGTGTGAATTAGGGGACTGTCCAGCTCTGTCTGTTGAAGCACTCCTGTTTCTTATGCTGTACCATTCTTCTAAGCCTCCTGCGTCCCACACATTGTATGAAGGTGCTTTGATTGCTTTAACAGTTGCCCGATGTGATACCCATAGTTCTGCTTTTGCCCAGAGGAGTTGTGGGTTTCCTCTTGCTCTATGAAAAAAGACATCCTGACTCGTTTACATTGATGTTAGGCAGTCTGACCCTCCACTTTTCTTCAGTAGATATAGCACGTCCCTACTGATATGAAGTCTTTCCCCTCCCATTTGAAGTCTCCTAGCATTTCTGAATCATATTAACATACCTTAAGAAAGTCATAAGTTGTATGTGTCCGAGTATAAACTGTACTTTGACAGGATGAACATTTTGACAGCTTGGTGTTATTTTAGAAAAGGAAGTCTCAGTTTCTTTAGGTGCACCAGTATTATCTGAATTTAATAGACCAGTGAACTTGGATATTACAGTCTGTTATATTCTACATGCTTAGTATCAGTTGATTGCCAAGGTATAGGCAATCTGTTACTGCTGCTATGGGTAGAGTTTCTTCTTGATTCAAGCTAATCAGAGTGGCTCTGTTAAGTGGGAATATGGCCGACTTTTTGTGGTTGATATGTAACCCTGTGCATTTTTTCATATCCTGTATGGACTGTAGAGTTGGGTTAATATTGAGCATAGGTCTGTTATCCATATCACACAGTTATCTACATATCATGGTGATAGATAGCTTTCTAGACTGGGGGGGAGACTGTGTGTTGAATGTGTTTGGCCTGTAAGATGCAATCCATTGTAACCATAACCAGTATAAATAACAGTGGTGACACTAAGCATCCTAGGGTGGTGCAACATTTAACTGCAAAGCTTTGCCAGAGCGCATGGTTGGTACATATTGGTGCCAAGAAACTGGTATATAATATTTTCCTATATTAATACATTTCTGTGGAAATAACATGGATATCATGTTGCCATAAATAAATTTCCAATGTATAGAATCAAATGCCTTATCAAAGTCCAGTAGTATCACTGCACCTAGCGTATGTGTGTAGGTATGTATTTTCCACATATCCAGCCAAATCTAACCAAATCTGTACCACTTTATCTCCCCTTTATGAGGCCTAAGAGGTTTGTTCCTACCAGGCTAGGAATAATGTTTTTGATTCTCTTGGTAGGTAGTTTTGCAGATACCTTGAGGTCTATCTGAAGTGATGTTGACATCTAGTGAGCCTTTATTTGGTTTTGATAGCATTATTACTTTAGATTCTCTTGGTAGGTAGTTTTGCAGATACCTTGAGGTCTATCTGAAGTGATGTTGAGATCTAGTGAGCCTTTATTTGGTTTTCATAGCATTATTACTTTTGCTTTTGGGAAGGAGACTGTTTGATTTTAGACTTGATTCATGAAAACATAGGAGCGGATGCTAAGATAAGTGTAAAATGCTTATAAAAACCTGCAGTGACACAATCTAACACTAGTGCGCTTCCACGTGCAAAGTCAGCGATTGCTCTACAAACATCCTTTAGTTGCGGAGGTTTTCTAAGTAAGGCTTTATCTTGTAAAGTGATCTGGGGAGTGTAAACACAGACAAGTATTGTGTGATTCCTATTTCTTCAAGCATATTTTGTTCTACTGCTGTGATTTGATAATTATTCTGCAAAAGTTTATTTATTTTTGTTGGGATTGAGTCCCCTTAGCCACTAAATTCTGTAATGTATTAATCTGGGTCTGTGTCATAACACTGAAACTTCATAATACTAAAACTCATAGCAAACTGATTTCACTGAAAACTCATAACACTAGAAACTCATTTCACTGAAAAGTGTCAAAGTGTATAGAACTGTGTAGAAAGTATGCAATGTTGCCATTTCTTGTCATAGGCATTATTAGGGAAGCGTGCCTACCACAGCATGTGTGAATTGTGGTGGCCAGCAGCATGTTGTACCCTCAGATCTGTAGACATCCGAGATTGCTCTTGAGCACTCATTTACTATGCGTGGTGTTTTTTAATTTACAACCAAACATGATGCTATGCACGTAGGTGAATGCGCGGCCAAAGTAAACCAAGAAAACGACAAAAAGCCAGCAATAAACGGTCCTGGAGTGTGAAATGATTATAACCAATACATAATCATAGCTTCAAATAGTCCTTTATTAAACATTATTATGTTTTATTTGAAGCTATGCTTATGTATTGGTTATAATCATTTCACACTCCAGGACCGTTTATTGCTGGCTTTTTGTCGTTTTCTTGGTTTTTTAATTTTCACCAGCTGCTGTACCCCCAGATCTGTAGGCATCCGACTTTGCTCTTGAACACTCATTCACTATGTGTGGTGTTTTTTTTAATTTTCACTATGATTGCACAATCATGGAGTTCGTATATATAAGTAAGGGGGTGTGGGGGGCAAACACTGCCACATAGAGATGCAGCAGGACTTGCCTCCCTGCAAAAACATGATTTTAGGTTATATTTCTTGTAGAGAATGTTTTCAGTGTTATGACAAAGACTCATTAATCAATATCCCCTACTTCTTTCTTCACACATTTTCACTAATAGTGCATCCTTTTGCTGAGTAAAAAAGTTTCCTACATTCCCATTTGTCAGCTGTCGCTTCATATGTGACATTTCTGTATTCCGACTTCAGTTCTCTTACTTCATTCTGTACCTGCCCTCTTTTGCACCCCCTTTCTGAAGTTCCATTTCCACATGGGTTATTTTAAATGCAAGTTCCTTCAACTTGTTATTGCATTCTCCTCTCATATATTTCCTAAAGTTTTGAATTTGTTCCCTGTGTATTACTTTTAAAAACCCTAATTTGGTGTTCCAGCTTAAGTTTATGGAGTTGTAACCCTTCCAAATCCTTTGTCTATCCTAGACTCCAAATCTGCCATAAATGTATTATTTTTCAGTAGCAGTGGATCTAATCTCCATTGGTATGTTTTGTTAGCATCATCATCCTCTCCTTTTGGCTTATCCTGGTTTGGGGTCACCAAAGCGGATCACCTGTCTGCTCATGACTGGCAGTTGAGTTTTATGGTGTTGAGTTGCCAGCCCGGCCCCCAACCTTCCACAGAAGGCACACACATGCACACAATCACTCCTAGGGCCAATTTAGAGTGCCAATCCACCTATAGCATGTCTATGGGATGTGGGAAGAAATCGGAGCACCCGGAGGAAACCCACACGACCATAGGGAGGACATGCAGATTCTGCACAGAAGATACCCCAGCTGAGAATCAAACTGGAGAACCTCATGTTGTGAGATGGCAATGCTAACTGCTAGACCACTGTGGCCATCCATAATAGTAGCCATTAAAATTGAGCTTCAGAAGGGCGTGATCTAAAAGTGGGACCCTTATAAGTTTTGTATCTTTTGTATAACATGGCACCTTTATATTCATAAACCACATCTATAACCTACTTGCTACTTCACCTGTCTGGAGAAATAATGAGTAACTGTTTTCTGTCGGACATTTTATCCTCAAAGTATGAATAAGATTGATTTCTGCCTTTGTTATATATGGTGACCTGATTCTATTCTCTGGGACCCCATCCATGTCTGGGCCCATTACTGTTTTGAAGTTCCCACCCACCATTATCATCTGTGTATCAGCCTTGATTTGTGTTATTTGCCGTGTCATCTCCTTTATGGATCCTTGTGTCATCACTGTTTGGACCAAAGAACTTTGCTATTATGATTATGATCATGTAGCAAATTAAATTCAATAATCATTCACCTATCCCTGGTACCATTTATTTCATATACAACTTTCCATTATAAAGATTTATGTAATAAAATGGCAATCCCTCTCTTAGATGATGAGATGCAGCTCAAATACTTAGTACCAGCCCATTTTTTCATAAAACAGGCCACAGTGGATAAAATGTTAATATAGTCAAGTATGGCTTCCACGGTGGTGACTGTAGACACTCCCAATACATTTCAAACTTCACAAGTGATCACATCCCCTCCATATCCTGCCTTTTCTGTATTCACTGCAAAACTTGGGCTGTGCCTGCAAATGGTCTATAGTGGTCAATGTATTAACCCTTGTAAACAGACTAAAATAAATAAATAAATGAATGAATAAATAAATAAAATATACTTTACCTTTTGAAATGCCTGTGTGCATGAGCTTTTCCTCTTACTTTCTACAACATCACAGTTATCCTGAATGTTGGTGTTTTTTTTAATTCTGTATGCCTATATAACAATTAATAAAGTACTTTAAAATTCTGGAACTCTTCGCGAAGAGTCACTATTGGTCCTTCTGAGGATACCTCACTGACCGCTACAAAGCTAATAATAAAATAAAACCTTTTAGCCAAGATGTCTGTAATCCATCTAGGAGCTTATTTAAAGTAAAACAAACATTTGTTTGGAAACTCTGTAACAATTATTGATTCATCAAGCATTTCCTTTTCAAATGTGTATGCTATTTTTTTAGATAATCAGGCTATACCTCTCAACTGTACAAATTTTTGCAGACTGTCCAGATTTTTGCCTCATAATTTTGGTCTGTTTTTCATGAAAGTGTGGTTTTCTGGAAAATTAGTGACGAATCATTAGAGATTGAAGTTAGAAAATAATGACAGATATTTGTTTCAGACTTCATACCCTGCAAAAAATTGTGTTAATGCAAAACCTGTTATTCTATCAACTTTCTAAGTTTGTAAGAGCAATATTTAAAAAGTGTCCCTATTTTGGGGCTTTTGTCGCACTTTTATTTGTGGCTTTTTCCAGATTTCTTGCTCTAAGAGGTTAAGAGGTACGAATCGGGCTGATGCAAGTGCTAAAATTAAAATTGCTACCAGTAGACAGGCTGTGAAGGTTAACTTCTAGTCATACTATTATTAGACTACTTGTTTGAAATAAAAACAGGGATTAGGCCTTACCCCAGCTTTGCTGTAACAGGATGTCTTTGCTGTTTTCTCCGCTGAGTTCAGGAAAACCCATTATTTTCTTATATTTTCTTTGCATGGGCGAGTTAATTAGCACTCAACAAATCAGGGACAAGTCTTATCAGAATTAGGGACAAATAAAGAAATAATCAGGGAAGATCAGGGATATTTTTAAAATATTAGAACTAATAACTTGAGACCGTAGCAGAGTAAGAGAATATGAATTAATATACATTTTCTGAAGTAAAAGAAGTCTATAACTTTTATTGTCATAATTTATTAAGCTTAATTCACCACCTTTTCCCCAAAAGTCACCAGGTTTTGGAAGGATTAAAAGGGACAATGCTAAAATTTGAATCAAAATCGGGGATGTCCCTAAAAATTAGGGACAGCTGAGAGGGATGGTGAGTTAGCATGTTAGCATTTTAAGGGGTTTCTGAGCATTCACTTGCTGCTCATCGCCTTTGTTACTGAGTAGTTTATTAGGCAGATTCTATTCCTCCCTTAGCGTGTGTGTGTGGGCTCATCCAATCGATATGGCAAAGGGAACAGGAAGTTGTTGCATCATCTTCACCAGCCCCATTCATGATGTAGACATGGGGGTCCTGCTGTAGTTTGCGTTTCCCTTTTCCACTGCTGTGTTGCTTTTCCAAGACTGGTGTAATCCATGGAGATTTCTGGTGTGAAGAACAGTATTTCCCATTCTTCACCTCTATTTTCTATAGGAAGTGATAGGCTGATATGTCGCATGTGCAATTTGCTTTTGTTTTCCTTTTACGATCCCCTGGATATTTTTTGTGCTGCTTATTTTCTGTTGTTTTGCAGAGAGGATTTAAGCGATGAGGCTGGTATTCTGTTCTTTCTTTTTTTTTTTTGGGGGTGGGGGTGAAGTCAAGAGGGTATAGCTTGATTACTTCTGCATATGAGTTCCATGTTGTTATAGTTTTCTCCTTTAAAAACTGCTCCACCTCTTCAAGGGAGTTGAGTGAGATGTGTATGTGTTTCTTCATTAAGGAAATAATAGCAAGGAATCGAAGTTGCACGGCATATAACATATCCTAGTTCACTAAACCAGCCTGCCATTATCTTCTGCCTGTAGTACAGTGAGGTGCTACAGTTGGGAGTGATAAATACTGGGTCCCCTGCCATCATAAGGTTGCTGCCCATCTCCATGGCCTTGTACAGTACGGCTTCTCTATCATTAAAATTCAGGCATTTGGAAATTAGGTGTTCAGACTCTCCATTTAGTAAGAAATCCACAAGTGGCCACAGCACAAACACAGATTTAATACAAAACTCTAGCACCTCGGCTTACAGCCTTCCAGGAGTAATACAAAACACACAGCTTTACACAGACTTTATAAATTCATCAATTAATTATTCAATTACATAGTAATTGTTTCCAATTAATCTCTAAATTTAAGCCTACGGGTACCATAGTTGTTGTTGTGTCTTTCGGCTTTTCCCGGTTAGGGGTCGCCACAGCGGAACTCCGGTCCGCTAATGATTGGCAGTAGATCTTTACGTGCCAAGTTGCCGGCCCTGACGCACAACCTTCAATGAAGGTACGCCCATTCATGCATGTCTCCACACAGAAGATGCTCTAGCTGAGAATCTAACAGGACAATGTCTTACTGTGAGGCGACAACGCTACTGCAGCACCACCACCACAGTTCTTACAGCTACCATAGTATTGAACTTTAAAATATAAACAGATTCTTTACAAAGAAGTTTGTCCTTAATGTCATATATTTAACCAATTTTCATAAAAACTTGCTCTAAAACAGAAGCTTTTAACAAAGAATGATCAGCGTTATGAACTGTTTTGAAATGCATTGTACATTACTTTCTATGTTACCATTCTTTATATCTCTCATATGTTCCTGTATTCTTACTTTGAATTTCCTTTTGCTTTCTCCTATATAAAATAAATTACAAGGGCAACTGAGAGCATATATTATCCCTTCACTGTTACATGAAAAGCTACCACCAGGAGAAAACGTAATACCATTTATGTTCTTAAAATTTGTAACACAGAAACATATAGAGCAGCCACCACAAGGGCGACTGCCCCTCATGGCAGGAATTGTGTGCAGTGTCTCATTAGGCATAGAGAAATATCTAGAAACCAAAAATCTTTCAAACTTTTTCCTTTTTTGTAGGAAATACAAGGACTATTTGCTATTATTCTCTCCAATTCCATGTCCTGAAGTATAAATTTCCAACAGCTATGTAGTATTTTATTAATCCTATTACTCAGACTATTATACACTGAAACAAAATATATCTGATTTTTGCAAGATTCAATATTATTCCTTTCTCTGTGCATAACATTTTGACACTGGTTTAACCCCAGTCTAAATGCTACAACTCTTTGTAAAGACTTCTTAACCACGTTATAACCCCTATTAATAAACATGTAAAAAGTGTACCTACACTCTCTCACAAAATCCCCCCAATCATTACAAATTCTATGCATTTAAAGAAACTCCTTATAAGGTAGGGCTTCCAGCAAATGTTTGGGATGAAAACTAGCCCCATGCAAAAAAAATTTGTCTGAAAATTTCCTATGTACTGATGTCTTAATGCCCCCACCATTAACACCCTCTAGTACTAAATCAAGAAAATTAACCATGCTACCACACTGTATGTCATCAGATTTTACACCATAAACACTTTGTTCTAAATCCAACCAAAAATTCATAACAATATGCCTACCGCCTTTACAAACAAAAATTAAACCATCTCTGTATCTGTAATTGGCAATAACATTATTTTTCACACACTCATGCTTAAACAAGTATTCAAGCTCAAAAAGTGCCATGAACAAATTTGCATACTTGGGGGCAAAAGATGCCCCCATGGCAGTACCCTGCAACTGGTGGTATACACATCCATCAAAGACAAAAAAATTATTTAATATACAAAATTGTGTAAGTTCTATTATGTAACAGGACAGGGGAGAATTGCCCAAAAAATAATTCAAGGCTTTAATGCCATTTTGATGTCTAATACTAGTGTATAAACTTTTCACATCCATAACCACATAGTACATATCACTACTCCACTTAATGTCCTGTATTCTGTCCAAAAAATCAAGAGTCTTTTATATAAGACTGTAACTTCATAACATGAGACTTTAAATATTCATGTATAAGTAAACCTATATTTGTCAAAAAATATCTATGCGCACCACCAATGGGACGACCAGGAGGGTTCTGCAAACTTTTATGCAATTTAGGCAAACAATAAAAGGCAGGTAATTTACACCCACCCACATCAAGCTTTCTATCAACATCCCCTTGGGTCATATAACCTAGTCTGACCCCCTTCTCTAATAACACCTTATATTGTGTCAAAGCATTAGTATAGTCAACAATGTGACACTTTCTATAAACATCCTCATTCTTAGATGTTCATGACATGTTGACATATTGTGTATAATGTAAAATAACTAATTTCTTCCCTTTATCAGAGGGCTTAATCATAATATCTTTTCTTTGACTTAAATCAACCAGTGACTTCCATTCAGCCCTACTCAAATTATATGCAACATCTTTGTGTTAAGCATGGCAGAAAACTGTTTTGTCTCATTAATATAAGGGGGAATAAATGCACTTTTAGTGGAAATAGCACGAGTATCTAACAAACAATAAGCATTAACATCAAAATCTGACATACAAGAAATAAAACTTTCATTCTCTGAGTCAGCATGGTCAGAAACTTCAGTACTCCTTGGATTGTCTATCCTATTAAAAAAAAATACTTTAAATGCAGTTTCCTAACCAGGAAAAAAAACATCTTGTTTTAACATGTGAAGGCGAGGAATAAGTGTAGGTACAAACTTTAAACCAAATTGTAAAATATGGCACTCATTGTCATTTAAATTACAAGCTGACAAAAACAATTAGAATGAAAGGACATGTTATCCAAACTTACTGGGAAATTATAATTTCCATTTACCACGTTTAAAATTAGGTCTATAGTCCAATCTAGCATAGAAATGTTGTCCCTGAAAGTTCTTATTCCTTTTTCTGTTCTGTAGTTCACTCTGGTCATCTCCCTGTCTATGAAAAGCTTGCATGGCGTCCGGACACTGGGCATTGGGAAGAGGTGGATATGTAGATTCATCACTGTCACACCCACTTGTTAATCCATCAGAAGAAGCAAAAGTTACTGAATGTGAATGTTTTAATCCCCCATTTGAACGAAAAAATTTTTTTCTTGTCCCTTCTTTCAGTAGTTTTCCAAAGAAAAGCACTCTTATTCTCGTAAACACGAGAGTCCCTTTTAATTTTACTTCTCTTTCTCTCAATCAAAAGAGATTCTAGCTCCCTAAGCTTGCCATTCAAGTCCTGTAACACTAAATCAACCGGAGAGCGAACAAGCAAGGGAGACAGGTTAGAAAAAGTACGCTTTGTATCTTCTTTTAACTTTGCTTGCCTCTCTCAATGAGAATAGAGACACATTCACTTGCACAGCGGTGCGCTGCTGCCACCCAGTGGTCAGAAAAGGTTTTGTCAGCATCATTAGTTAAATCAAAAGGGGTAGTGGGACTTTTAAATGCCCGTAAACCTCTGGGGGTTATTTTAAATTCTAAATAATGCTGTAAACCCATAATGTTTAAATGCACCTTAGTTTCTGCCAGCATCAACTTCTCCAAGGTGTCACATAAATCTTGGCTGTCCACAGATAAGCCAAGATTGCCAAAACCACTAGTAGAAAAAGGATTACCAATCTTCATGTGTCTCTCCCCATCTTCTCCATATAATTTGTAAAGCTTCCACTTACATTTATATTGGAATGTCCATTGTTAGAGGAGACATTCTGAGCAACATAATTGTCCAAGGCAGTCTGGGTTCTCTGAGATATAGTCTGCATTGTTGTTGTAGAATCTTCCCTTAAAGCCCTTGAAAAACTGCAGGATGGATCAGTGGCCATGGTCCACCCAAAAATCCAATATGTAACAACTTGAAGAACAGCAGCAAGAAGAAATCCACAACTGGCCACAGCACAAACACAGGTGTAATAAAAAACCTCAAAACTCTAGCGCCTCGGCTTACAGCCTTCCAGGAGTAATACAAAACACACAGCTTTACACAGACTTTATATAACACCATTCATCAATTAATTATTCAACTACATAGTAATTGTTTCCAATTAATCTCTAAATTTAAGCCTACAGTTAGGCCATTTAGTGAGCTGTGGGGTGTGATTCTTTCCTGTCTTTCTATTATACTGGGAGTCGACCATCCCAGTATGTAAGAGTGCTCCTGTTTGATAAATGTTACGAGTTCTAGGCCTTCAGTCTTCTTTGGAAGGGTAATAACCCTTACATTATTTTTGTGGGTCTAGTTCTTTAAGTCCTCTACCTTTTGTTGCAGTTGCAGTAAGTGTACCTGGAATTCTTGCAAATCATTTGAATGGGTCACTAACATGGGCTTTTGGTCTCTGATCATGCTTTGTTGCTACTCTACAGCTGCCTGTATTAAGGCCAGTTGTGCCTCATGATTAGTTGTCACAGCTTGGATGTGTTGGACACACTAGCTGTAGTCCTTATGATTCATAGGTTCATAGTTGTTTACTAGGCTATGACTACAAGGGCCTTTTTAAGCCTAGCCATGCATCCCAAATCTCTGACATGTTCTTGTACCCTTGATGAGTATAAGCAGGGGCTTGGGAAATGAAACATTAACAAGCAGGTTGATAATGCTTCCAGCGAAACATGTATTGCCTTTAATTTTTCTGATATCATAACTGGCTTTATTGCCCTGTTGATTTGGCTAACTGAGGTGGACCGTTTACATATCCACTTTCTTTTCTCCAGCCTTTTGTCAAGAGAGGCTAAGCTTTCCATTACAGCAAAGTTAAACAGTACATTGGTGGTTGGATTGGTGTACCTTGGCTTTGTAAGTTACTTATTGCTATTATAAATCCATTTAAGCTCTTAACAGTACAGTTGTTTTCATTTTATTCATTCATGAGGGTCCCCTCCATGACTTTGTGCTGTTTCTCCATGCACATACCCATGCGTGCCCTTTGTTGTCTAAGTTTTCTCACAACGGATTGTTAAAGAATGATAACAAACATGTAAATGCTATACCTAACCTTTGTTGTCATTGCTATCCACAACGGATTTATTGTTAAATCTTCTCTACCTATTGTCAGATATTATATCTGCTGTCTTCCTACTGTAATACTCCTGCTATTGTATTATTCTCACAATTGTAAAACAACTGAATGTATGTTTTATTTGCTCCTTGTGAGTCTGGGTTGTGACTGAAAAGGATCAATAGAACAGTTCACCCACTAGTCAAGAAAAATAAAATAAAATAAATAAATCCATGTGGGAAGAGACCAAAGCATGGATGACTGTGACCAGGCCCTCAGATTTTATTAATAGCTTAATCCAGGAAATGTTGTAGAGATGATCATAGGATGTGCAGTTGACTCCTAGTCTTTTAAGAATTCCACATTATCCTTTTATTCCATAAATAATTATGAGTAAATGAGAGGCATTGTTGAAGGCCTCGTGGTCTCATGCATAACCATAGCCTGCATTTGTTTGTTTTTGGTTATTCTAGCCAGACCATTAACTCCCCTCAACTCTCCTACTGAATGAGCTTTTTATTTTGTATTTGTTCCTGAACCTGTGAGACATCCTTTATGGAAGGTTCAGTTTTCTTGCTGGCCTGAGCTCCTCACCCTTCAGTGGCTGGACCTCAGAGCAGGGTAAGATATGCGTATGCATGGCTGTCTGCAGTTTTTTTATCACAGTTACCCTCGTGGGGGTGCTTGCCTTCTGCTTAGCAGCCTGCAGTGCTGCCTTTCTTAATAGCAGTCCTGCTGAGCTAGCAGCTGCCCTCCAGCAGGTGGCACTCATGCCATAAGGCTTTGCCATAACTGTCTCCTTAGACTGATGAGTTTGTATTTGGTTAATCACGTCTGTCTCTCATTGACTGGCTCCCATAGCAACCAGGCTGACTAATCAAATACAGATCCAGTGAAACTCCCTTAGAGTTTTATTCATGTGTACTACAGAGCTGATCCATCTTGAAAAGCATGAGTGCCAACTGACTAGCATCTGTCTTGACAAGGATGGATTCTAGGCACTCTTCCAGAGTATTGACTGTCACTAATCACCCCCCTCCCAAGGAGAAGGGAGTTAAAGTTATGCATCACTAGCAGAGCAATGATAGTGCAAACCCCACCTTTGAATGACATCTAATAGTCAATGGTGAAAAGAAACGGTAACATGTAGAACCCAGCAGAAAACTGCAACACAGAAGGTGGTTCATAGAAGATGTAACGCCTGAGACAGCCCTCTGTAAGCTCAAAACAGGTAAGAGGCAAACCTATCAAGCTCAGAAAAGCCACTATAGTATCAAATCTCCAAGAAGGAAGCCAAGATCTAGGCTGACAAATGCTATTAAGAAATTAAGTAGTGTCAAGACTAAATACAAACACCGAGACAAGGGATTAAATACAAACACCGAGACAAGGGATGAAATGCAAACACAGAGACAAGGGATGAAATACAAACACCGAGACAAGGGATTAAATACAAACACAGAGACAAGGGAATAAATACAAACACCGAGACAAGGGATTAAATACAAACACCGAGACAAGGGATGAAATGCAAACACAAAGACAAGGGATTAAATACAAACACACAGACAAGGGATGAAATACAAACACACAGACAAGTGATGAAATACAAACACACAGACAAGGGATAAAATACAAACACCGAGACAGGGGATTAAATACAAACACCGAGACAAGGGATTAAATACAAACACCGAGACAAGGGATTAAATACAAACACCGAGACAAGGGATGAAATACAAACACCAAGACAGGGGATTAAATACAAACACAGAGACAAGGGATTAAATACAAACACAAAGACAAGGGATTAAATACAAACACTGAGACAAGGGATGAAATGCAAACACAGAGACAAGGGATGAAATACAAACACCGAGACAAGAGATTAAACACAAACACCGAGACAAGGGATTATTCATGACCACAGTTATGTTGGTTTCAATGATATGGCAAGACATAAAATTGAATCTTAGCCACATTGGTCACATCAGATTGACTCCTAAATGCTCATAAACTGATTTGTTGTTCACAGAAAATTGACAACAAACATCCATGAGACACAATACAAATCTGACACAATGTTGTTGCAGGGAACATGCCTCCTCAACAAAAAATGCACACCCATTATATATGTGCATCAACTGAATAGTTTCACAATCAAAGGGAAAGGAAGAACAACAAACAATGGTGAATAAATTACACACATCAGCTACACTTTCACAGCCTAATTCCCAAAGCAGAAGCCAAAATCAGGGGAGTGTGACACTGGTGAAACAGGATTCAGTATTTAAGAAGGAGAGAAGTAACGGTCACCTAAATGAGTTTCACCTAGTGGTAGGTTCTTCTGAACCACCTTTCAAGCAAAGGGAAGGTTGTCTATAGGGATGTAATTTTCCATACCTTGCAGATTCAGTGAGTTATGATTAAGAATGTCAAAACTGAGAAACTGGAAACTCTTGCCTATGGATATGAATAGCAAGATACAAGCAATAAAAATGTTTTAGTCCCTTTAGTTTTATATACAGGTCAGGTATATTTTTTATCAACCACAGTAGAAGCTATGGGTAGCAATTAATTAATAAACAGTTGAAGGATTTTATTTGGGAGGGGAAGAGGGCAAAGAGTCACGTGGGATAAGTTGATCCTCCGAGTAGAACAAGGAGGTTTAGGATTACCTGATTTGAAGGGATATTTTAGAGCTACACAGTTAAGAGTATTATCTATAACACAAGCTACAATTCCAAGTGGAAAAGGGTGAGGATAAAGTGGGAGAGTGGGATGTTGGACGTAGATCCTTAAGGAGAATAACAACAGTTATGCAGAATACTGTATTCACAAAGTAGCAGAAAGTATACTAAGAACTAAGTCAAATGGGAATGGAGAAAGGAGATTCTGCTGAAAGGGATGACTGCAATTATGGGTACAGAGAACAAACAAGAGGGAGCCAGAATTTACTGGAAGAAGCCTGCAAAGGAACCAAGGTACTGTGAAGAAATAATTAAAGTAGGAAAGGTAATAGAATGGGAAGAGGCCAAGTGATTGTCTTATGTATCAGGGACTGATATCTGAAATAGATGAAGAAAAAGGGATAGGGGAATCCTAAATGAAAGACCTGCACTGTTTGAGATTCTAACTGAATCTAGAACAGACACTGCTGCTAAATGGGGTAATTAGTACAAGATATACAATATCGCATAACAGCTATAGGAATCAATCAAAACAGATCAGAAAGTATTGGGAAGAGAGATTAGATATACAATTCATAAAGAAACAACGGAAGGACATATGTATGGCTCCCATATCTGCAACAAATCTAGAAGATTTAGAAATTGTGCATTGAAGTATTTGCAGAGATACTTTTCTATCCCAAGCAGACTCCAAAGAATGTTTCCTAAGGTGGATGGCAAATGTTGGAGGTGTGATGGGGAAGAAAGAGATAACTGGGAACATATATTTTGGGAATGTAATGAGCTGGCAGACTTTAAAAATTCCTCACATAGTACTCTGTCAGGAAATGCTGGGCGAGCAAATGAGTGTAACTAAGGAAATTATTTTTTTGAGCTAGGATACAGGATCTGAATTGTCTAGACATAGTAAATCCTTGTTAAGTTTAATTGTGGCTGCCAAAAAAGCAATTACTAAAAATTAATTAAACAACGCAACCATATAACTCGAGGCTCAAACACAGAATACTTAAATATGTCAGGTTAAACTTACGGTTAAGCACTTTCACCTTTCACTGTCATTCATAGAAAAGTAATGTGCACAATTATAGTTAACTAAATGAGACATAAGAGTGCACTGGTGCAACACTCTTTAATCTGTACTGACTTTCATACGTATAACTGGGCTGGAGCAGGTTGAACACAACCTTGTGGCTGACTGGAAGAATTTTCTCTTACACCAGGAGATGATTTGGCAACTAAGACTTGATGCCACTAATTACCCCAGTTTAAATGATGCCACTTCTATTACAGGTGAATTCAAATGCATGGCATCTAGATTGCAAATAATTTTCCTTTCTTCTAACACTTTCATTGTGGCTTAACGATTTTTGTTATTTTATTATTACTGAGTTCCACTAAACTTATTGGTCATGTTCTATGAATTTTATGAATTTTAGATTTTGATTGATTCAACAATTCATTAAATTTTTCTGTGATTGGTTCATTTTAGGGGAGTGTGTCTGGAGTTGCCATTTTATTTGTTGGTTGTCTTTAACCAATTATTCAATGGTGCTGAAGATGTCTCTGAATGAAGAAAACATTTAACCATGATTTTAATCTGATGTATTAAAGTATCCTGTGTTTGAGTCTCGAGTTTTCTGGTTGCTTTGTTAAATTTATTTTTGTTTAGGTACGCTAGCAGAACTATGGTCCACTTGTTACTGTTTTTAATTAATAGAAACTAGAAATCAATATCTAAGAAACGATACGTGAAGTGGTGAATATTGTAACAGAGATAAAAGAACAGGTGGCACAATCTTTAGAAAAAGGTGGGAGTAAATTACATAGAAAAAAATGGAAATTATACCAACAATATGTGCAGAAAAACATGTTTTGGAAGAGGAATGAGGTTTAATAGAAGGAATGAGGAAATGGAATAATTTATGTAATGTTGCCTAGACTATAGGATATATAACAATATATGTGATGTATAAAGTTTGCAAATGTGAACTTGTAAATATGATTACTTTTATATAAATGTGAGTTTACTTATGTCACAAGTGATAATTCAATAGAGGAGTTTAAAATATGTGTGTCACAAAAGTCTGTTTTAATAATGGTGATGGGAAGCCATCTCATATTAGGTAAGAGTGCGCAATGTAAATACTGACAGAGACAAAGGTGACCAGAGAACCAAACTGCTCCACCCACTGCAGCATATACTTAACAACCTTAAGTGCCTGACTGTGGAAAACAATCAAAAATACGTACACTTGACCTTTACCCACAAAGTAATTTACAGTAATGCCTAACTAGATCTCAAAATATATCCAACTGGTATATCCTCACCAGGGAAAGTACAGTTGTGGAGATAACTTACCATAACTGTAGATGGGCAAGTACACCAGTGATGCAGTATTGAGTCTTAGGAAGATTCCCAAATCTCTTTGATTTTCATGGGGTGGAAAGAGTTTTGAGCCAGGAATACCAGGTTATATAGTATGGGAAACATTACCTAGGTGGTAATACTTGATGGAGGTGTGTACATAGGACCAAATGTTTGCTTCAAGTGTGGTCTACATAGGCGTCCCTTTTAAAAAGAGCTGTAGAAGTGCATTTTGCTCTAGTTGAATGAACACTGGCCAGGAGTCACCTCACTATTGTGAGTACAACAAAAGACAATACAGTTTAATATCTATTTTGAAATGGTCTGTTTTCCCACTGGTTTTCCCATTTCCCTTCAGCAAATGCCACACCACCAGGTCATATCTATTTGGGAATTTTGTTTTGTGTGTCTTCCCCATGCTGTGTAGATTGGGAAAGAATGCATTTTGATGCATAGCTTGGTTAAAGTTGATCTCTAACACCACTTTGGGCAAGAAGGAAGGGTTAGGTTAGCGCTCAGAAAAATTCTGTCCCTGTGAAAATGAGGATGGGAGCTTTGCACATTACAGGTATACCTGGCTGAGTGCCACCAACAGTGCCTTTTTTAGGCAAGGTTCAAAGGACAAAACCACCACCGTAACAGATACAAGCATGCAAAATCTGAAGGTAATGCTACTCAATGCTAGAAGTCTAAACCTCAAATTGCACTCTCTCGAGGCACTCCTAAAAATGGAGAACATCGATATCTGTGCAGTAACTGAGACCTGGTTCAAGGCTCCAGAGAGCACCCCTGCAATACCAGCTTACAACTCTTAACACACTTTTCGGCTACAAAACCAAGACCAAAACACTAAAGGTGGAGGAGTGTCGATATTCACCAAGGACAGTCACACCTCCAGGCTAGTTGCCCAACACAATGCATCTGAAATTCTCCAGGTGTAACTAACACTGGGTAAGACTGCAATCCAAATTGTAGCTTGCTACAGATCCGCCACCATGCCCCAAGATTCTCACCACACCTTTCTAAACATACTGGAAAATATTAAGATACAACCAAACACCCTAATACTGGGTGATTTCAACTACCCTGCCATTAACTGGGAAAACTACTCTGATACCAACTCCTTTTCCCAACGGTTCTTGGAATTCATAAATTCCAATGCCCTGGATCAGCTAATCCATTGTCCCACCAGGGGCTCCAATATCCTAGACCTGGTCATTACCAACATGGGAGATAGATGCTCCACACCAGTGGTCACCCCCTCATTGGTCAGGTCTGACCATAAGCAAATCACCCTTGACATCCTCATCCCACCCACACCCCCCAGTAAGGAAACCTGCTTAAAAAACTTCTCCAAAGCCAACTTCATGCTACTGAAGTCAGAAGTGACAAACTTCATGACATCCATGCAGACGGGATCTAAAAGTTCGACTGCAGAATCCTACACTAAGGCACTGTACGAGCACATCCACTCATGCATGAATTGTGCTATCCCAAATAGAACCAAGATGCTCTCCTCCAAAAAAAGGAAGCCAATCTGGTGGTCCCCTGCTATAAACAAACTATACAATAGAAGGAAGAAACTGTTGCAGAAAAGAGGAAAATCCCAGGATGCAAAAAACTCCCTCATCAGCCTCAGTAAGAAGCTGAGATCCCTCATAAAATCCTCAAAAGCTAGTTACGAAAATAAAATTGCCAAAGATTCCAAAGACAACCACAAGGCATTCTATAGTTATGTCAAGAATCTAAATAGCAATACTCAGATCTGCTCTGAGCTACAACAGAATGGCGTTAAATATACTGATCCCAAGTATATTGCCAATATCCTGGCAGATCGATTTAGTGCCAACTTCACCCCCCCCCACCCCCTAAAGGGCCCATCTCAATACCAAAAGATTGCCAAATTCTGGTAATCACAGCCGCACAGGCAGAAACCGCACTCTTCAAAGCTAAGAATACAGCATCCATGGGACCAGATGACATCCCAGGCTGTGTACTACATGAACTACAAAATGAACTGGCACCTCACCTAAGTGTCATGTTTAATCATAGCCTTGCCTCAGGCTTTGTGCCCACTGAGTGGCGCACAGCTGCAGTTATCCCACTCCACAAGGGGGGATCCACCTTGGATCCCAGGAACTACCGTCCCATCAATCTGACAAGCCTGATCTGCAAGGGCATGGAACGCATTATCATGGAACTTATAAACAAAGACATTGGCAACCTTCAAGCACAGGTCCCCACCCAGTTTGGGTTTGTGAAGGGCCGATCGTGTCTCCTGAACCTGAATGACTTCTTCGAATCAGTCTCCAGAGCTGTGGACGAGGGTAAGGCAGTCCACACAGCCTATCTGGACCTTGCCAAGGCCTTTGACACCATCCTCCACTCTGGAATCATAGATAAACTTACTAAGCTGGGCATAAATCCCTATTTCACTCGATGTGTTGCCAACTGGCTTACTGACAGAACCCAGACTGTAAAAGTAGCCGACTCCAAATCCACCTCCAGACAAGTGACAAGTGGAGTAACTCAGGGTTCAGTCCTGGGACCACTCTTGTTTGGCATCTACTTTTCTGAAGTACAGGCCAACACTATGGGACTCTGGCTAACAAAGTTCGCAGATGACTGCAAACTGGGAGCCATTATTGAATCCCCAAATGATGTGGATATTCTACAAAAGGGCCTTACAGAAACAGATGCCTGGTGCCAGAGCCATGGGCTCAAACTTAATGCCAAGAAATGTATAGTTATCCCCTTTGGAAAAAAACATGTACCCATGAATTACCACATAGGTGGCAGTACACTAAACATTGAAAGTGTGATGAGAGACTTAGGGACACAGGTGGACAGTGATCTCACTTTCGATAACCACATTGCAACAACAATCAGGAAATCCTTCTATGTGCAACACCTCATCACTAAGGGCTTTTCATCCAGAAAAAAGGAGGTCATTGTCCCACTGTACTCATCCCTCATTAGACCCATTATAGAGTATAATGCCCCGTTTGGTATGTACCTCACAAGACATCTGCAACAGCTGGAAAGGCCACAGAAATACCTCACTAAAAGAATCACAGGCCTAAAGCAGATGCCATATGCTGACCATCTAAAAAAACTCCAGCTATACTCTGTGGCATATCGTCTACTCAGAGGCGATCTCTGCTTAACATACAAGGCCATGTCAAACCCTGAGCTGCTGGACATGCTCCACTTAAAGAAATCCCAATCCCTCAGAGCCACATGCTCCAGGGATCTAAACCTTGTCATCACAATGAACAAAACATGCTGGAGGGATAGGTTCCTGACCCAGAGACTCCCCATACTCTGGAATAGACTGCCCATACATGTCAAGCAGAGTACCTCCTTGGCCCTCTTCAAAAGGAACCTTGATGGTTGGATGGGAGATAGGAAATTCATTCCGGGATCATGTCAGTCACCCTGCTAGACAGGGGTCCAGAGAAGTAAATATTGTGGGAAGAAATATCCAAGGAATTGTTATGGCTAGGCTTGTATAGGTCCGAAGGTCAATAGCCTAGTACCAACCTATGAACCTATGACACTATGAACAGGGCTGTTTTCTCATATAAACAGTTTGTGTGGTCCTGTGACCACTGCCTCAGAGGGTATAATGCTAGTTTTTCTAGTACATAATTTAGGTCTGAGGAAAGTGTAGGTTCATGCCTGATTGGACTAAGATGTAAAAAGCTGGTATTGCATTAAAGAGAACTGGATCAGCTGATTGTACCCCCTAACACTTTGAGCCTGGGGCAGTTGCTGCTCTTGCCCCTCCCTAGCTATGCTACTGGGTTATTCATACTTACTATAAAAGTTTTTTTTTTTCACAATACTAAAGGATTATCTCAATTAGGGTTATGCAAGACTTCTGCAAAATACAAGGGCATTGGTACTAAACTACTAAGGGTAGAAACTCACTGGGAATGCATGGCTAGGCCTCACAGATCAATAACCTGGTAAGTAACTAAGAACCTATAAGGTGTCAATTTATTTATTTTTTTTAGGTTGGGATGGATGGCAGTTTCTTTGTTCTGGGTTCATTGAGGAGTGACATGATTTTCCTACTGCTGAGCTTGGAGGAGGGAGAACCAGTGTTGCCTGGTCAGCATGGTGCCATGAGTACCATCGTTGGTCTGTCTGCCATCACTTTTCACAACACCTTGGAGATAAGGAAAGGCATATAAAAAAGTTTATCATATTGTTTTTTTTTTTTTTTTTTTGTCTGGGAAAGCAAAAAGCATTTATCTCTGACTCACCTCATTTCTGTGTCTGGTCCAGGAAAACTTCCCATTTAAGCATCCATTCATTGGGGTATAGGCAGGATCTGCTCAGTCTGTCTGCTAGCAGGCTGCCTTGACCTAGTATGTATGAAATTATGTGATAGTCATAGAGCTTCCAGCCATAGTTCCACTGCTAATTTGCCAAGGTGACAGGAATAAGTTCCTAACCAAACAAGTAAGATACAGCACCAAAAAATGCTGGAAAAACCACAAACTGTTGAAACAAACACTGGACCATAGAAATGCCTCAATAAAACACCAAATTGCAGTAAACAGGTAATAGAAACACTGCAAGACGTAAAATTTTTCTTGCAAGTAGAGCCACAAATTTATTAACACAAAAGATTAGCACTCTTGTCTCTTCACCATGAAGAAACTTCATCAGATAAACTCACACAGCACAACTTCGTTTTTATATGAGACAGTAACAGGAAGTAGAAAATTAAAGCAATGCACCCCCTTAAAGAACCTTCTTGTTCAACATGAGTAAATCAAGAATAGTAGGTCACAATTACATAGCCTTAAAAGCAAATAATAATAATAATAATAATAATAATAATAATAATAATAATAATAATAATAAAATATAGAACCTTATAATACTTTCAGGGTATAAAAATATACATCACCTGTATTATATATATATATATATATATATATATATATATATATATATAAATACATTCAAAACAAATGAATAAAAAAACAAGTGTTACATATAAAAATGTGCTCCTATGGTCTGGTGTTTGTTTCAACAGGAATAAGTTCCTCCCAGTTTATAAACCACATCACTGTAATGCTGTCTATTTCTTTATTATTCCAGGTACTAAACATTGTTGGAATGCTTTTAATTGCAGAATAACTGCCATCATTTCTTTTATAGCACTGTTCTGGGCTACCAGGTGCCTGTTCCATGTTCCTTGGACCGTTAGTAGTCCCAGGTGTTCACCCTAGGCTGGGTCTGAGCTGACTATGTTTAGCGTTTGGACAGTTTGTGGGAGTTGGAATAGAATTCCTGGACTGGCTTTCACATTCTCCTCTCACCACAGAATTTCTGTTTTTAGACACGGTAGGAAAGTGCTGGAATTTACTTATGTGCAGTTTTGCCAATGAGATCATTAGAATGTGTAAAGCCATGTACCCCGTAATTTTCAGGAATTCCCTTACAGTTGTACTCTGCTTGTTACACACATTTATGAAATGCTGAAAGAGGACCAAAGCCTTGTCTCCTAGAAGAAAGACCTTCTGTTGGACTGAGTCTATGTCTGCTTTCAGGAAAGTAATCTTGATGCTGGGTGCAATTTGTGACTCCTGGACACTCAGGATGAAGCCCAGCTTCTGAAAGCAATCCATGGTGATTCGTATAGCTGCCAAAAGATCTACAGGTGATGTAGTCTGGATCAAGCAATCATCTAAGTATGGATAAATATGGACCATGGTTGGTACTGTACAAGGCAATGACTTGAGTGAGAAATTTGGTAAATAGCCTGGCTGCAGTAGATAAACAGATAAACGAAATAGAATTCCTGCTGTAAAACGAAAAGGAATATGCCAAAGAAAACACTGACATTACAACCAGGTGAATGGTCGGCGGCAAAGCGCAAAATCCATTCATATGCCTTAATTTCTAGGAAGTTGTTAATATTACCACTTCTCATAGATGCATACACCATGTCTCTCACCCTGAATTTAAATCTATGAATGGATTTTGCGCTTTGCCACCGACCATTCACCTGGTTGTAACACAGCTATAACTCTAAAACCAATTTTAGCGAGGTTACAATATACTAAATTTTAAATTTTGGATTTTATGTACTGTTTTTTTAATTATTTATTCCAATTTTGTCATTTAATTGCTTCCACCGCATGGTTGGCTGGCTGCGATTATGTGATGGTTTGGTTCCTATTTAACTTTAACTGCTTTGATTTTTGAAATGTTTGTAGTATTGAAGCAGGGTTTAGTCCCGAAAGCTTTCCTGTTATTATTAAAGAATTTTCTCAATGTCAGTGTTTTCCTTTGCAGTAGATAAACCAAATGGTAAGGCACAACACAGGTAGTGTGATCCCTCTGCCTGAAAATGTAGGAATCTCCCACAATCCTGAAGAATAAGAAAATGAAGGTCATCATCTTTTAAATCAAGAGTCACCATTCAAGCCCCTGGGAAGATAAAGGGCAGGATTTTGTAAGTGTCAGCATTATGGAATGTGTTGCTTTGAAAGGTCCTGAATGGGTCTACAGATTCCTTCTTTTTTGTGGAGTAAGAAGAACCATGAAAAGAATCCTGTGTCAGCCTCTACTGGAGGAACTGGTTGGATAGAGTCTGATGCAACAGATCCCCTAACAGAGATCTTTGCTGTTTGGGAGGGGGTTGGAATACATAGGAAGGATGGGATTTTCGAAAACTGAGTGGAGTAGCTCATTTTTATAATCTGTAGTATCCATTTGTCCTGAGTGATCTGTTCCTAATGTTTGACAAAGAGAGTGAGTCTTTCTCCAAGGGTGGTAAGGGCAATGGGGTTGTGGTGGGGTTTAAGGGTAGGGAGGAGAGGTGAAGGCCATAGTCACAGATGCTCCCTGGATTGGGCTGAGTCTTTATACCTCCCAGATCTACTTGGCCACTGTTTGATTTGCCATTTTCATTGATACCAGGGCCTTTTTCATCTAGGTGTTTTATTTATTTATTTTATTTATTATTATTTAGGTGGAAAAGGACAGGATTTACTGGAATAGTTCCTGCTGTATATGGGGTTAGGGGGAAAGGTAGAATTCTTTAACAGACTTCATCTGTTTCCCCTTTTGATCCTATCCATCAAACACCTTCTACATTAGGTGTCCAAACAGATACTCCGTATCCAGTGTGGCATCTAACAGCTCTGCTTTTACATGGTTAGACAGGAGTTGAGTCCTCAGTCAGGCACAACTACTTGTCATGGACTCTGTGGCAGTTGTCCTGCAGAATGCATCACAGCCACATTTTACTGAGTGTCTGGACACCTGGAGGTCTGCATTGCACAGTTCCTGGATGTTCCTCTGCAGACTTTCATCTTGAATCCCCTCTGCCTTAACTTTTATTTGGTCCTGCACTTAATCAAGGTATTTAATCATATGGAACAAGCAGTTCAGAGCACTCATGGCCAGGGTAGTTGAGGTGTTTGCCTTCTTGCTAAATCTGTCAACAAGCCTACTCTCCATATCATTTGGCAAGGGGTTCTTGGATGCATGTCCAGATGATCCCTTTGTAAATTCCAGAGAACTACTGCTAGATCTGATACTGAATTCATATAGAGATCTGAGGGACTCAAGCACCCTATAAATTGCTCAGGCTTACCGGGGGCAGGAAAGAGGACATTGGGTTGCAATGATTTGTCTGCAAACACATCACCCAAGACTTTGCGAGATGAAGGTGTAACCAATGGTAATGGGGTAGGAAGGCTCAAGAGATTTCTACAGTTAGCATGAGTCTGGAAACATTTCCTAGACTTCCAATTAAAGGATTCCTTCAACCTATAAAGAGTATCCCTAAAGGATAAGTCCTCAGAGGCAATGCTGAAGATAAGGTGTCTTCTGTATCATAATCCAGAAATTGCCAAGAGTGAAGATTCTCAATATAAGTGAGTTCCTCTTCATCCTCTGATGCCTTCTCTGACTCCAATGAATTGGTATCTCCCTGGAGGAATCTGTCTATTTTTCTTTCCTCAGGAGAAGTTCATGGCACTGTTTCCTCTTTCCAGGGTGGGCTGCTTGCACTTCAGGAAAACCATGACATTTTACACAAGGCTGACTAGGTCCTGTGAGTTGAGGAGGCATGAGATCCTGGCAGTGTTGACTCGAGCAAACCTACCTGCCTGTTTGGTTTGGGTGCCTTGGACTTGCAGATGGACAACAAGGCCTCGGGGCAGGGACGGATGGCTGTGACCTTGATCTAGTCCCAAAGTAATTTCTCCTGAGCTATTACCAAGAGAATACAACCATCACCCTCAGTTATTACTATCTGGCATTGGAACATGTCGTCTGCTTAGTGACTTTGGACTTAACTGACATTGGTCTGGTGTTGACATATGAGAACTGTGCCATAGTCATCAGAGCCTTGCCTCTGAGGACTTATCCTTTAGGCATATATTTCACAGGTTGAGGTAATCCTTTAATTGGAAGTCTAGGGAATGTTTCCAGACTATGCTAGTGAGGGGACATGCCAGCAGACTCAGGTCTAACAGGCACTGGACCAGAGGTCTACAAAGGTGCTTTACCTGACTTGGAAAACTCCAGACAAGGTGCAAAGTCAGATGTAGAGATGCCTTTGCACTCCCATACATCCATCTACTTCATGTGTTTATCTTTTGGCTTTTTCTGAATGTTAGTCTAGAGAAATACCTCATTCAAATGCAGCTGGAGAGATTTGGCTCTATGTCTAATGGTTTTGTTGTTTAACTATACACAAAGTGGGTAGTTAGGTGCATCATATTGTGGCCCTAAACAGAATAAACCACAGAAGTGAAAATCTTTATGGGAGTTTTGTTTTCTACACAAAAGGCTGTTATTGATTTTATTAAACATTAACAACCGACATCAAAAATACTATAAAGATAAGGACGTTCTCCAACAGGGTACTTATTTGAATTATCTCACAGTTTAAGATGACTGGAAGACTAATGACACTCAGAAATGTGGTCTTATGCATTGAACTAATATGGCATGAAAGAACTGAAGATGACACTCGTGGGTGAATGTTTATAATGCCGAAGTCTTGATGACAGATGGCAAAGCACATCCGCCAGCTAGGTGATGGTGAAAGACTCTGGTATTTAGGCTGACCACAGACTTTACTATAGCTGGAAGTTCCAAGATGTAGTACTGCAACACTGGCTATGATGAACATCTAACATCATCCAACCTATAGCTACTAATCTTAAACAAAACAAAGAGCAGACATAATCATAAAGATTTAAGCACATTACTGTCTACCACCTGGAATCAACTTCCCTACCACACCAAAACAGTAAAACAGCTTTCCTTTTTTAAAGCACACAGTAGAGCTGTGTTACATACCCTGAGTTACATCATGTTACATACCCTGAATAACATCATATTATATACCCTGAGTAACATCATGTTACATACCCTGAGTAACATCATGTTACATACCCTGAGTAACATCATGTGACATAACCTAAGTAACATCATGTTACATAACCTGAGTAACATCATATTACATACCCTGATTAACATCATGTTACATACCCTGAGTAACATCATATTAAATACCCTGAGTAACATCATGTTACATACCCTGAGTAACATCATGTTACATACCCAGAGTAACATCATATTACATACCCTGAGTAACATCATGTTACATACCCTGAGTAACATCATGTTGCATATCCTGATTAACATCATATTCCATATCCTGATTAACATCATATTCTATACCCTGAGTAACATCATGTTACATACCCTGAGTAACATCATGTTACATACCCTGAGTAACATCATGTTACATACCTTGAGTAACATCATGTTACATACCCTGAGTAACATCATATTACATACCCTGAGTAACATCATGTTACATACCCTGAGTAACATCATGTTGCATATCCTGATTAACATCATATTCCATATCCTGAATAACATCATATTCTATACCCTGAGTAACATCATGTTACATACCCTGAGTAACATCATGTTACATACCTTGAGTAACATCATATTACATACCCTGAGTAACATCATATTCCATACCCTGATTAACATCATATTCCATATCCTGATTAACATCATATTCTATACCCTGAGTAACATTATGTTACATACCCTGAGTAACATCATGTTACATACCCTGAGTAACATCATGTTACATACCTTGAGTAACATCATATTACATACCCTGAGTAACATCATATTCCATACCCTGATTAACATCATATTCCATATCCTGATTAACATCATATTCCATATCCTGATTAACATCATATTCTATACCCTGAGTAACATCATGTTACATACCCTGAGTAACATCATGTTACATACCCTGAGTAACATCATGTTACATACCTTGAGTAACATCATGTTACATACCTTGAGTAACATCATATTACATACCCTGAGTAACATCATATTCCATATCCTGATTAACATCATATTCCATATCCTGATTAACATCATATTCTATACCCTGATTAACATCATATTCTATACCCTGAGTAACATCATGTTACATACCCTGAGTAACATCATGTTACATACCCTGAGTAACATCATGTTACATACCTTGAGTAACATCATGTTACATACCCTGAGTAACATCATCTTACATACCTTGATTAACATCATATGAGCTCCAGCGCATCACCTGGGAGCTATTTTCCATAATATGCTAAATGACCTACCAGTGCTTCAGGTGATGCAGACTGACGACCACACTGTACATACAGACTTGAAAAATGCCTTATTATGTGTGCCAGTTTGCTTTATATTTAGGATCATATGTCTACATTAGTACATTGATATACATACATACATACATACATACATACATACATGTGCATGCTTACATACATGTGTTGTGTTAACCATACGCCCTTGATTTTGATAGCTGCTTTGTTTCTGTTTAAAGTGCAGTTGATTATTATTTTATCAACATGTATATTTCTGCTGGGTTTGTTCCAACTGAAAATGAGCTCAATCCCAGTAGATACAACTGGCAAAGTAAAAATAAAATAAATAAATATAATCAATCTGGAAGAAAGATAGACTTTATAAATAGGTGGGATGAAACACTGACATCAAATCTATGGCCATCTGCTTGTCAGTACTTTGAAACTGAGACCAAAGTCAATATGAAGGTACCTGTTCTGAATCACTAACTAAAATAATGGGGACAATTTGGAGAGCTCAATGTCTAATTTAGACCATATTTTTATTTTTTATGCCTTTTCTCCTTCACACCTGTCAGCCATAAGTCATTCAGTTTCTGAAGAGCAGACCTGTTCCTCTCTGACTGACCATTACCTAGCCAGACAGTAAGGTTACTGCTTGCCTTATCCACATTCCTCATACAGCAGGCTAAAGCTCACATGATCCCATAATATTAGCCCACTAATACAGATATATTTTCACTCATGTGTCTAACCATGGTTATAGCTCAAAGCATGCTGTTTGCTGGGTGCGGACATCTAGGTATAACACTATCTTCTGGGACAATTAGCCTGTACTGGGTGCCATCAATGCACCAGACCAGGGTGACACCCCCCAGGATGGCAAGCCTCTGTCAGCTGCTCACTTCTATCCTCTTGGCTTGGCTTTTTCATTGGCCATGACAGTACTCAGTCACATGTCTCTGAGTCATAGTCACTGCTACATCCCATTGCTATGGAGATAGCTACTTTTGACAACCTTACTATCAAACTCAGCAATAGCCTCACATTCTAAGGAAGGAAATACCCTCGGATTAATTATACAGGCTGGAGCAGACCACCTCTCCATGATTTGTAAAACACTTTCTTTTGAAATCACACTGAATAGGAACTTTGCCATCTTAAGAGAAATTTCTATGATTTCTATATTTTTCAAATCCACTAAGTTGCAGGAGACTTTCCCTTTAGTAACTTTTACTTCTGTAAAATATTAGCCTGTATAAATGTAATTACTGTTTGTGTACAACTGTGAACAGAAAAGTAGCTACTCTGTGTTAAAATGGAACTAAGTACAATGAAATGTAGCTACTCTGTGTTTAAATGGAACTAAGTACAATGAAATGTAGCTACTCTGTGTTTAATGGAACTAAGTACAATGAAATGTAGCTACTCTGTGTTTAATGGAACTAAGTACAATGAAATGTAGCTACTCTGTGTTTAAATGGAACTAAGTACAATGAAATGCAAACAAATGGAGCTTTTCTCCCTGGTCCTCTGCTGAAAATGGGTGTCATCCAGTCAGACATTCCCAGTAAACAAAGACAAATAAATAAATAAAATTCTGAACTGGTAGATGGAGTGAAAGCCAGCCTAATCAGACAATGTTATACATCAAATATTTTAATGGTTCTGATATGGTCATGAGAATGTCAGTATTGGCTTAGATGTTCCTCAAGAACCTAGACTAAGGAATACCTGTGCTGTTCTTTTTAGATATGGACTATTTTATTGGTTTACATGGCAAATAAAAAAAAAAACAGGTGGCATCATTTTGGTCCCACCTTGGTGGGGGCCCCCTAACTGCCTTCATTGCTACAATTTCTATTTACTCTTCAAAGCTTGTAATTATCTCTGGTTGTTACCTGGGGTACCTTACCTGGCCACACCTGTGAGACTGACATGTGCAGTTCTTACCCTTCACACTGTGTACAAGCTCAGTGTATTTATTGCTGCAGTCTCTTCAAAGCTTGTAGTTATCTCTGGTTGTTACCTGGGGTACCTTATCTGGCCACACCTGTGAGACTGACGTGTGTAGTTCTTTCCTTTCAAACTATGTACAAGTTCAGTGTGTTTATTGCTGCAATCTCTTCAAAGCTTGTAATTATCTCTGATTGTTACCTGGGGTACCTTACCTGGCCACACCTGTGAGACTGATGTGTGCAGTTCTTACCCTTAACATTGTGTACAAGCTCAGTGTATTTATTGCTGCAGTCTCTTCAAAGCTTGTAGTTGTCTCTGGTTGTTACCTGGGGTACCTTACTTGGCCACACCTGTGAGACTGATGTGTGCAGTTTTTTCCCTTCAAACTATGTACAAGCTTAGTGTGTTTATTGCTGCAATCTCTTCAAAGCTTGTAATTATCTCTGGTTGTTACCTGAGTTACCTTACCTAGCCACACCTGTGAGACTGACGTGTGCAGTTCTTACCCTTCAAATTATGTACAAGCTCAATGTGTTTATTGTTGCAATCTCTTCAAAGCTTGTAATTATCTCTGGTTGCTACCTGGGGTACCTTACCTGGCCACACCTGTGAGACTGACGTGTACAGTTCTTTCCCTTCAAACTATCTACAAGCTCAGTGTGTTTATTGCCGCAGTCTGTGGGACTGCATGCAAGTAGATGAGTACTAACATTCACTTTGATGATCTGGTTCCTCCTTAGAGAAACAGGTGTCAGGATCACATTCGTATACGAATGTTGTTGGATTAGTCTCGTCCCTTTCACCTTTATTGCTTTCTGGACGTGGCCTTACAGATTTACCACAACACAGACAGCCTTTGTTATTCTTCTCCTTTATACTGCTCACACCCTAAAAATACACTTTTGTTTAAATCGAGTCAGGCTGATAAACCTCTCTAGCTTCTTCCCTGGTTTCTACACCTTCATTCTTCCAAATCTGTTCATACTTTTACTCCTTCAGTGGCACTTTCCAGTCTACAGGCATTGCAAAGGTTCATGTCTTCCAAGACATCATTTATCAGTCATTTTCTGTCATCTCCTTGAGTACAAGTCAAATTCCTCATGCCACTAAACCTTCTCTGTTCCACTTTAAAACAATCTTATTACACACACACACACACACACACACACACACACACACACACACACACACACACACACACACACACACACGAGTTCAATTCCTATTTCGTAAGCAAACCTTACTGCTTTAAGCTAAGTTTCTCATAAACTGGTTTTACATTCAGTTGCTGCTGAGTCTAACCTACAATTGATGCACCCATCTACCAACTCACTCTTCTACTAACTCACCCATCTACCAACTCACCTGTCTCATACTCTACAAGACTGCCTAAATCATTTACTCACCTTGATTTGTTGTGGTAAAAAGCCTATGAATAGCCCATCTGAACTGAAAATGCCTTGAAAATAATGTTCAGGAAACTTGGCTCACTGTTGCTAACCTTAATATTTATCCATCTAGAAAACTGGTTTAGAATAAGTTAGTCTGTCACCCATTTAACTGAAAATATTTTCCTTTTGTTTAGAAATGACAAGCTAAGTGATAAAACAGGAGGTGGTACTTTACTAAAAATTAAAAATGTTTCACACATGCTGAGCACTCCATTCTTACTTTCTCAATGAGCAGAGCCTTAAATGGGTAGTTACTTATTTTTTTATACTGAGTAATGCTTCAGAATCTTTGTTTGCTTCCTTACCTGGGTAGTTATCTTTTTATACTGAGTAATGATTCAGAACCTTTGTTTGCTTCCTTACCTGGGTAGTTACCTATCTTTTTATACTGAGTAATGCTTCAGAACCTTCGTTTTCTTACTTACCTGGGTAGTTACTTATCTCTTTATACTGAGTAATGTTTCAGAACCTTTGTTTGCTTCTTTCCCTGGGTAGTTACTTATCTTTTTAGACTGAGTAATGCCTCAGAACCTTTGTTTGCTTCCTTACCTGGGTAGTTACTTATATTTTTACACTGAGCAATGCTTTAGAACCTTTGTTTGCTTCCTTACCTGGGTAGTTACTTATCTTTTTATACTAAGTAATGCTTCAGAACCTATATTTTCTTCCTTACCTGGGTAGTTACTTATCTTTTTATACAGAGTAATGCTTCAGAACCTTTGTTTGCTTCCTTACCTGGGTAGTTACTTATCTTTTTATACTGAGTAATGCTTCAGAAGCTTTGTTTGCTTCCTTACCTGGGCAGTTACTTATCTTTTTATACTGAGTAATGCTTCAGAACCTTTGTTTGCTTCCTTACCTGGGTATCTTTTTATACTGAGTAATGCTTCAGAACCTTTGTTTGCTTCCTTACCTGGGTAGTTATCTTTTTATACTGAGTAAAGCTTCAGAACCTTTGTTTGCTTCCTTACCTGGGTAGTTATCTTTTTATACTGAGTAATGCTTCAGAACCTTTGTTTGCTTCCTTACCTGGGTAGTTACTTATCTTTTTATACTGAGTAATGCTTCAGAACCTTTGCTTGCTTCCTTACCTGGGTAGTTACTTATCTTTTTATACTGAGTAATGTTTCAGAACCTTTGTTTGCTTCCTTACATGGGTAGTTACTTATCTTTTTATACTGAGTAATGCTTCAGACCTTTGTTTGCTTCCTTACCTGGGTAGTAACTTATCTTTTTATACTGATTAATGCTTCAGAACCTTTGTTTGCTTCCATACTTGGGTAGTTACTTATCTCTTTATACTTAGTAATGCTTCAGAACCTTTTACTACTTTCTTATCTGGGTAGTTACTTATCTCTTTATACTGAGTAATGCTTCAGACCTTTGTTTGCTTCCTTACCTGGGTAGTAACTTATCTTTTTATACTGATTAATGCTTCAGAACCTGTGTTTGCTTCCATACTTGGGTAGTTACTTATCTCTTTATACTTAGTAATGCTTCAGAACCTTTTATTACTTTCTTACCTGGGTAGTTACTTATCTTTTTATACTGAGTAATGCTTCAGAATCTTTGTTTGCTTCCTGACCTGGATAGTTACTTATCTTTTTATACTGAGTAATGCTTTAGAACCTTTGTTTGCTTCCTTACCTGGGTTGTTACTTATCTTTCTATACTGAGTAATGCTTCAGAACCTTTGCTTGCTTCCTTATCTGGGTTGTTACTTATCTTTTTATACTGAGTATTGCTTCAGAACCTTTGTTTGCTTCCTTACCTGGGTAGTTACTTATCTTTTTATACTGAGTAATGCTTTAGAACCTTTGTTTGCTTCCTTACCTAGGTAGTTATCTTTTTATATTGAGTAATGCTTCAGAACCTTTATTCGCTTCTTTACCTGGGTAGTTACTTATCTTTTTATACTGAGTAATACTTCAGAACCTTTGTTTGCTTCCTTACCTGGGTAGTTACTTATCTTTTTATACTGAGTAATGCTTCAGAACCTTTGTTTGCTTCCTTACCTGGGTAGTTACTTATCTTTTTATACTGAGTAATGCTTCAGAACCTTTGTTTGCTTCCTTACCTAGGTAGTTATCTTTTTATATTGAGTAATGCTTCAGAACCTATATTTGCTTCTTTACTTGGGTAGTTACTTATCTTTTTATACTGAGTAATCCTTCAGAACCTTTGTTTGCTTCCTTACCTGGGTAGTTACTTATCTTTTTATACTGAGTAATGCTTCAGAACCTTTGTTTGCTTCCTTACCTGGGTAGTTACTTATCTTTTTATACTGAGCAATGTTTCAGAACCTTTGTTTGCTTCCTTACCTGGGTAGTTACTTATCTTTTTATACTGAGTAAAGTTTCAGAACCTTTGTTTGCTTCCTTACCTGGGTAGTTACTTATCTCTTTATACTGAGTAATGTTTCAGAACCTTTGTTTGCTTCCTTACCTGGGTAATTACTTATCTTTTTATACTGAGTAATGCTTCAGAACCTTTGTTTGCTTCCCTACCTGGGTAGTTACTTATCTCTTTATACTGAGTAATGCTTCAGAACCCTTGTTTGCTTCCTTACCTGGGTAGTTATCATTTTCTACTGAGTAATGCTTCAGAAAGTACAGTTTTGTACCTACCATAAATGTAGATGTTCGAGTGTACACCCTGCTGCAGTCATCACACTTGGGTTATCCTGTCGTCAGGCGGTCCCGCAGTCGACTGGAATTCCAAAGTCTTGGTCCAGCGTCGGTTGCTGTAGCTTCTTCCCTGATGTCAGTGTGCCAGGGGTATATATAATGCATCTGATGCCATTTTCTTCAGTTTTTCTTGTCCCAGATGTCAGGTGCCCCCAAAAAGGTGGTCAGTAATTAGTACCAACTTATGAAGTTTTAGCACAAACACAAAATCCCTCTAGCTATAAGCAAATACATCAGGAAGGTTTTGTAGAGATTTAGCCAGTTAGATCGGAGGGGATGGGGGGGTAACCTGGACTGCAGCAGGGTGTACACTCGAACATCTACATTTATGGTAGGTACAAAACTGTACTATGTTCATTGTGTTACCCTGTTGCAGTCATCACACTTGGGTAGAATCCCAAAGCTAAGGATGGGTGGAGGATTCATAGAGGGTTAGAGGAGGCTAGAAGGCCCTGCAGAACTGCAGTGGCGAAGCCAGCTCTAGTCTTAGAGTAAAGAGGTAAGTGGTTGTGTTTGGTAAAGGTGTGTACTGAACTCCAAGTTGCAGCTTCCAAAATCTCCTTGGTTGGAACCCCCCTGAGGAAGGCTGTAGATGTAGCTGTTGCCCTGGTAGAGTGGGGCCTAATGGTAGCAGGAACTGGTTTTCCATGATGGGTATAGCAAAAACGAATGCAATGTCCTATCCATTTGGAAATGGTTTGTTTTGATATAGCCTTCCCTTGTGAAGCTGTAGCATAGGATACAAAGAGCTGGTCAGATTTTCTGAAAAGCTTAGTTTTATCCAAGTAGTAACGAAGTTGCCTGTGAATGTCCAATGAATCCAGGAGTCTTTTTCCTTTGTTCTGTGGATTTGGGAAGAAGGTGGGTAAGTGGATGGTTTGATTTAAAGCCACACTGGAAACCACCATAGGCATGAAGGAAGGATTCGTTCGTAGAGAAACTCTGTCTTGATGGAAAAGGAGGAAAGGTTCCACTGCCATTAGCGCCTGCAGCTCTGAGACTCTTCTAGCTGAAGTTATTGCTAGCAGCAGGGCAGTCTTCCATGATAGAAACTGTAGATCTGCAGAGAAAGCTGGTTCAAAGGGAGGTAGCGTGTTTTTCCAGAACAAAATTGAGGTCCCATGTTGGTGTAGGTGCTCTCCTGGGGGGGTCTAATGTTTTTCGCCCCTCTGAGGAACTGCCTTAGAAGTGGATGTGAAAATAAGGCTGGATCCGTGTTGTAGTGGGCTGAAATAGCTGATGCATGGATTTTAATGGAAGAAAAAGAAAGTCCTTTGTGCAACATCTCAGTTAAATACTGTAAAATCTGAGGCATGTGAGGCTGAAGTGTGTTTTGGCCTTTAGCTTGGCTCCAGGCGCAAAATCTTTCCCATTTGTCTGAGTAGGCCTTCCTGGTGCTGGGCCTCCTAGCTTCCAGAAAAACATCCATAACTGCTTGGGAAAGAGGTGCTGGCTGGATGCTTAGTTGATTTGCCATGCAGCCAGTTTTAAGGTTTTGAGCTGGCTGTGTAGAATCTGATTGTTTTGCTGTGTGAGCAAATGAGCAATTTGTGGCAAAATCCAAGACGGGCCCTGGGCCATATTCCTCAATAGTGGGTACCAGTGCTGGCGTGGCCAGTCTGGGGCTATGAGTATCAGTCGTGGTCTCTCCTTTCTGATTTTCAGAAGCACCTTTGTGAGGAGAGGCAATGGAGGGAAGACATATACTGTCAGGTTTTTCCAACTGAATGAGAGTGCGTCCACTTTCCAAGCTTGATGGTGAAGTGTCCTTGTACAAAATTTTGTTAGCTGATAGTTTTGGGGGCTGGCAAACAGGTCTATGTCTGGAAGGCCCCATTTTTGAGTTATCATTGCAAATACTTGTGGATCCAGTTTCCACTCGTGGGGATCCATGATGTTTCTGCCAATGTGTTCTTTTTTCCTAGCAGGAATTGAGCTTGTAACAGAACTTGGTAAGCCAGTGCTGTGTTCCACAAGGTCATTGCTTGCCTGCATACAGGGTAGGAGTGTGTACCCTCTTGTTTGTTTATGTGGTGTTGTCTGTCCTTATTGTAAGATGTCCTGGATGTAATAGGCTCTTGAAAGCTGTCAGAGCATTCCGTACATCTAGCATCTCTTTTTGATTGATATGCAGATTTCTTTGATCTGCAGTCCATACGCCTTGAACGCACTGTCCTGCCATGTGTGCCCCCAGGCGTAGTCCGATGCATCTGTTGTCATAGTTTGCCTGGCTGGGGGCAAGGTGAAAGGCTGACCCTTGTTGAGGTGACATGCCTGTGACCATCATAGAAACTCCTGTTGTAGGCAAGGAATGAGAGATATCATTGTGTCCAAGCTGTGGCTGTGTTGAGACCATACGCTTTTTAGGTACCACTGTAATTTCCTCATATGCAGCTTTGCAAATGGTATTAGTAGTATGCAAGATGCCATGAAGCCCAAGGCCTACAGAATATTTCTTGCAAGGAGTAGGGTCTTTGTTGCCATTGTTTTGAAATATTGAGTCAGTTGTAGTTGTTTGTCTGGTGTCAGATAAGCCTTCTGGGCCGTTGTATTCAAGCTGGCACCCAGGAATGTCATATTTTGTGAGGGTACTAGTTTTGATTTCTTTTCATTTACTGTGTACCCCAGGCAACATAGAAGATGTTTTACAAAAGCCAGATGTTGAAAGAGGATGTCCTTGCTTTCTACTTGGATGAGGCAGTCGTCCAGGTATGGGTATATTTGAATTCCTCTTTGTCTGCAGTATGAAATTACTGGTGCCAGGCATTTTGTGAAGACCCTGGGTGCAGTAGATAAGCCAAAGAGCAGTGCAGAGAATTGGTAATGGGATGAAACTGCAATGAAACGGAGGTATATTCTGCAACTTTGTCTGATAGGGACATGCAGGAATGCCTCCTTGAGGTCCAACGTTACTAGCCATGCTTTCTTGCCCAACATGGGAAGAAGCTGCTGTAGTGTTAGCATCTTGAATCTGGGTACTTGTAAGAAGATGTTTAGAATAGAAAGGTCCAGAATTGGTCTCCAGGCATTGTCCTTTCTGGGGACTAGAAAGAGTCTTGAGTAAAATCCTTGGCCTTGCTCTCGTGTAGGTACCAGCTGAAAGGCTCTCATATCCATGAGGGCTTTAATTTGTTTTTGTGCCTCTGCCCATTGATTTTGTGGCAGGTTTGGCATTCCTCTTTTCATTGGCAAGGTGTGAAAGTGGAATCTGCATCCTCGTGAAATTATGTCTAGGACCCATTTGTCCTTTGTGACCATGTGCCAGTTGTCTGCAAAAAGTGCGAGTTTTCCTCCCAAGGGGGCTGCCAAGAGAGTATTGCTTGGCCAGATGAGGTGCAAGTCATTGAGTTTGCCTTCTGGTAGATTGGGGCCTGTCTTCTCTTCCCTTTTGTGTTGCAGTGCCCCATTGTCAAGGTTTGTATTGGGCTTGTGGTTGTCCTCTGCCTCTTGGACATCTGTATTTACCCCTCTGTGGTCTGTCAGTAGCTGGAAAGGAACAATTTTTAGTTGGCCAATTTCTGCTGAAGCGAGGGGGCTGTACATGTAGAAAATCTTTGACTGTCTGCATAGATTTTGCCTTATCCTCCATTTTCTTTAAGACTTCTTCTGCCTTAACTCGAAATAGGACAGCCTGCTATAAGGGAGCATCTAGAAGCTTTGCTTTAACATGATCAGGCAGAGTTTGTTCCTTTAACCAAGCATGTCTACGTATAACAGACCCAGTGACAGCTGCTCTGCAGGAAGCCTCCAAAGAATCAAAACCACATTGTAAAGTATGTTTGCCCACCTGTTCAGCTGCATGCAACAGATCCTGCATTCCTTTCAATTCAGACTGTTGAGGGAGTGTGCTTATTTTTTGTTTTAGCTGAGACATAAGAAATTGCTGATATTTTAGCATGTGAAATTGGCAATTTAGTGCTCTCATAGCTAGAGTGGCTGAGGTGTAAACCTTTTTCACCCACCTGTGTAGTGCTCTGGAGTCCCTTTCAGAGGGTACAGGATTTTTTGCCATAGAAGCCTTAGCCCCTTTGGGACCCTGGGAGATAGTCTCTGGATCAGCAACAGGGCTTTTATAAAGGAATTTGTGGGAATCAGGCACTCTATAGTATCTGTCTGGTTTGGCTGGAGCAGGAGGCAGAGAATCTGGGTTCAAACTAGATTTTAAGTAAACATCATCCACAATGTCTAAAACTGGGGGGATGGCAAGTGGCCTGTGCTGGGGGAGTAAAAGAAATTCTCTGAGCCTTTTCTTTGCGTCAGAGTAATCCTGACCTTCCCAGTGAAAATGTTCCCTCATAGTGTGTAAAGTTTCCCCAAAGGAGTAGTCTTCAGGAGGAGAAGCTGAGGGAATAGAATCCTCAGCATCAGAATCTTCATAAGGGGAGAAGGAGTAATCTTGGTCCTCAGAGGAGCCTGAGGAAATAGACACTTGATCAGAGGAGGCATAATCTTCCTCTTGTCTAGGCCTTTTGTCGGGTGGGGGTTGGGAACCCCTGATTAAAGAGATCAAATCTTCAGCCATCTTAAGCATCTGTTTCTTAGGCATGAGGCCTTGAACTGGAGACTGAAGTGCAGTCTTTTTAGGTTTAATAGGAGTCTTAAGCTTAGGATACGTTTTTATGGTTATCTTTTTATACAGAGTAATGCTTCAGAACCTTTGTTTGCTTCCTTACCTGGGTAGTTCCTTATCTTTTTATACTGAGTAATGTTTCAGAACCTTTGTTTGCTTCCTTACCTGGGTAGTTACTTATCTTTTTATACTGAGTAATGCTTCAGAACCTTTGTTTGCTTCCTTACCTGGGTAGTTACTTATCTTTTTATACTGAGTTATGCTTCAGAACCTTTGTTTGCTTCCTTACCTGGGTAGTTACTTATCTTTTTATACTGAGTAATGCTTCAGAACCTTTGTTTGCTTCCTTACCTGGGTAGTTACTTATCTTTTCATACTGAGTAATGCTTCAGAACCTTTGTTTGCTTCCTTACCTGGGTAGTTACTTATCTTTTTATACTGAGTAATGCTTCAGAACCATTGTTTGCTTCCTTACCTGGGTAGTTACTTATCTTTTTATACTGAGTAATGCTTCAGAACCTTTGTTTGCTTCCTTACCTGGGTAGTTACTTATCTTTTTATACTGAGTTATGCTTCAGAACCTTTGTTTGCTTCCTTACCTGGGTAGTTACTTATCTTTTTATACTGAGTAATGCTTCAGAACCTTTGTTTGCTTCCTTACCTGGGTAGTTACTTATCTTTTTATACTGAGTTATGCTTCAGAACCTTTGTTTGCTTCCTTACCTGGGTAGTTACTTATCTTTTTATACTGAGTAATGCTTCAGAACCTTTGTTTGCTTCCTTACCTGGGTAGTTACTTATCTTTTTATACTGAGTAATGTTTCAGAACCTTTGTTTGCTTCCTTACCTGGGTAGTTACTTATCTTTTTATACTGAGTAATGTTTCAGAACCTTTGTTTGCTTCCTTACCTGGGAAGTTATCTTTTTATACTGAGTAATGCTTCAGAACCTTTGTTTGCTTCCTTACCTGGGTATTTACTTATCTTTTTATACTGAGTAATGCTTCAGAACCTTTGTTTGCTTTCTTACCTGGGTAGTTACTTATCTTTTTATACTGAGTAATGCTTCAGAACCTTTGTTTGGTTCCTTACCTGGGTATTTACTTATCTTTTTATACCGAGTAATGCTTCAGAACCTTTGTTTGCTTCATTAGCTCGGTAGTTACTTATCTTTTTATACTGAGTTATGTTTCAGAACCTTTGTTTGCTTCCTTACCTGGGTATTTACTTATCTTTTTATACTGAGTAATGCTTCAGATACTTTGTTTGCTTTCTTACCTGGGTAGTTACTTATCTTTGTATACTGAGTAATGCTTCAGAACCTTTGTTTGCTTCCTTACCTGGGTAGTTACTTATCTTTTTATACTGAGTAATGCTTCAGAACCTTTGTTTGCTTCCTTACCTGGGTAGTTACTTATCTTTTTATACTGAGTAATGCTTCAGAACCTTTGTTTGCTTCCTTACCTGGGTAGTTACTTATCTTTTATACTGAGTAATGCTTCAGAACCTTTGTTTGCTTTCTTACCTGGGTAGTTACTTATCTTTGTATACTGAGTAATGCTTCAGAACCTTTGTTTGCTTCCTTACCTGGGTAGTTACTTATCTTTTTATACTGAGTAATGCTTCAGAACCTTTGTTTGCTTTCTTACCTGGGTAGTTACTTATCTTTGTATACTGAGTAATGCTTCAGAACCTTTGTTTGCTTCTTTACCTGGGTAGTTACTTATCTTTTTATACTGAGTAATACTTCAGAACCTTTGTTTGCTTCCTTACCTGGGTAGTTACTTATCTTTTATACTGAGTAATGCTTCAGAACCTTTGTTTGCTTCCTTACCTGGGTAGTTACTTATCTTTTTATACTGAGTAATGCTTCAGAACCTTTGTTTGCTTCCTTACCTGGGTAGTTACTTATCTTTTTATACTGAGTAATGCTTCAGAACCTTTGTTTGCTTTCTTACCTGGGTAGTTACTTATCTTTGTATACTGAGTAATGCTTCAGAACCTTTGTTTGCTTCCTTACCTGGGTAGTTACTTATCTTTTTATACTGAGTAATGCTTCAGAACCTTTGTTTGCTTTCTTACCTGGGTAGTTACTTATCTTTGTATACTGAGTAATGCTTCAGAACCTTTGTTTGCTTCTTTACCTGGGTAGTTACTTATCTTTTTATACTGAGTAATACTTCAGAACCTTTGTTTGCTTCCTTACCTGGGTAGTTACTTATCTTTTTATACTGAGTAATGCTTCAGAACCTTTGTTTGCTTCCTTACCTGGGCAGTTACTTATCTTTTTATACTGAGTAATGCTTCAGAACCTTTGTTTGCTTCCTTACCTGGGTAGTTACTTATCTTTTTATACTGAGTAATGCTTCAGAACCTTTGTTTGCTTCCTTACCTGGGTAGTTACTTATCTTTTTATACTGAGTAATGCTTCAGAACCTTTGTTTGCTTCCTTACCTGGGTAGTTACTTATCTTTTTATACTGAGTAATGCTTCAGAACCTTTGTTTGCTTCCTTACCTGGGTAGTTACTTATCTTTTTATACTGAGTAATGTTTCAGAACCTTTGTTTGCTTCCTTACCTGGGTAGTTACTTATCTTTTTATACTGAGTAATGCTTCAGAACCTTTGTTTGCTTCCTTACCTGGGAAGTTATCTTTTTATACTGAGTAATGCTTCAGAACCTTTGTTTGCTTCCTTACCTGGGTAGTTACTTATCTTTTTATACTGAGTAATGCTTCAGAACCTTTGTTTGCTTCCTTACCTGGGTAGTTACTTATCTTTTTATACTGAGTAATGCTTCAGAACCTTTGTTTGCTTCCTTACCTGGGTAGTTACTTATCTTTTTATACTGAGTAATGCTTCAGACCCTTTGTTTGCTTACCCTGCTTACCACCACCTGCCCTATTTCACACCTTCACTACCTTATTAGAAACCCCCACAAGTTACATCTCCAAGAAAAAATTTATTATGGTGGGTGCTTCAACAAAAACTGAGTCAGGGTCCTACAATTTATCTCAACAAATAGATCAATACATGATTTGACACCGAATGTGTTCATTCATCCTACAGCTTAATCTTTCAACTCTGCTGAATGTTTTCTTGACCTCTTAATTGCTGATATTCATGACAGATACTCGGTTTTGATGCAGTCCTTTTTGCCATGCTGCTTTGAAATGAGCTTCTGATAAACTGATAGTACATTCAGTCTCTGCTGGATCTAACCCACCATTCGATGCACCTGTCTACCAACTCACCTATCTCAAACTCTGCATACACAGGTCTGCTTAAATCATCTTCTCAGCTTGGTTAGTTGTGGTAACTGTTACTGATACTCTTTCACTGAGAACCCCACACACTGAGCATTAAAATTAGGTACAATTTCATCTAGCACTGTCAGATTAAGGGAAAACAACTTGTCTCCACAGCACAGAGTGGAGAAATTCTGACAGAGACCCAAATGACCAGGGTTTGATTACTGACCCCAATACTGAATCAACCAAGCATGGAGGGGGAGGAGTAAAGGGGCATGGTCTACTTGCCTCTCCCAAGGACAATGGTTAGAGTTTTGCACACTCGGGAGCATACAGAATGGTACAATTTCCCTGGTAGAGACTGCGGAACCCACCTCCTGTTCTCAGATGTGGGAGAGGCTGTGCTGCCTGACAGGGGTCTATATTATAACATCAAAGTCTTAAAACATCGAATGTTATAATATCAACCCCATTCAATCAAATCATCAGAAAACCGAACAGTCAGAATAGCAAATTTTTTCCCAGGGAAAAAATTTGCTGTTCCGACAAACATACACACAACTCAAGCACACCAAAATAAATGATCTACACACATACACTTCATGAAACCCTACACTAAACCAGACATACACCACTAGCTATCCACTTACCTTAACCCAACTCTAACTCTAAGTTCCCTAACTATCGCACACTCACCTTACCCGCTCCCTAATCCTAACTCAACTACCCCACCCTAACCCTCATGTCCACACAATTGCACATTTACCTGACCCGCACCCTAACTCACTTAACCTGTCCCTAACCCTAAAGTCTGTCACTACTGCACACTCACCTCACCTGCACCCTAACGTCCCTAACTATGGCACACTCACCTTAACCCAGTCCGTTCGCTCACTTACCTTAACCCGGTCCGTAACCATCGTACCACACTTACCTGAACCCAATTCGTATCCTCCATTCACTCACTTCCCTAAACCTGGTCCGTAACCATCACACCACACTGCTGTAAATAGCAAAGCCACGGACCACCAAAATCTTACCCTAGGTAAAATCTTGATGTTCCAAGGCTTTGCCATTCTCAGCTTTCACACTAAAGGGTTCGATATTATAACATTCAAAGTTTTTGAACTTTGTTGTAATAATATAGACCCCCTGACAGGCCACTGTTCTAGTAAAAATGAGAGGATTCCCTTTGCTGCAACCCCTTGCATATCTCCCTTATGACATTTTGCCAAAGGTGCATGTGGGGATAAGGGAACTCATAAAAATCTTGAACCACCACTGCTGGCTGTCTAATTAATGGCTCTCCAATTGACCCTCACCCCTGTGATGGGGAACTAATGAGGCTGATTAACAGGGAAGGGACTGATGATTGACAGACCACAATGAGAAAGGAAAAAAACAAAAGATTGGGGGGGGAGGGCATTTCTCTATACAGACACTGGACTATCCCCCTTTCTCCATGGTACTCCAATCTCAGAATTAGTTTACTTACATAGTAGGGGGTGAAACGGATACAGTTTCCCATGTGAAAAGTTCAGAGAACCTTGTTAAAATAAAAGTAAATCCAACCAACCACAGCAGTTGCTGTATAAAATAATGGATTTTATTGAAAGGAAAATAAAACAATAAAAACAAAGCTAAAACCCAGATTAGCGCTTTTATGCCTTTTTAAACAGGCACTTCATCATATCTAAAAACTTTTACAAACAAACCATCTTTTAGACACAGTTAACCAGTGTTAATCCAAGTCTACAACATTTTTCTCTACAGCTTTGTAAAAATGCCTATTTTTAGACATTTGTAGCCTATTGATGATTTAGCTGAGAAGTCAAGATCTGATAACTCATATTCTTGGTTTGTCAGTGGGTCCATCTTGTCGATAGCTTAAGAGCAACGAAGTTGAGATCAATGGGTCAGATGATGAAGAAAGAGACCAAATCCTCTACTCCTTTGTTTCGCCTTACAGTTCAAGCAACCATCATTTGTCCATCTCTTCCTTGTCTTTTCAAGAAACCTAAAATCAATAATAAAACCTACTTGATAACCACGTAGATATACTGGACACTCAATCCCTGAGTCCCTGTGACCTGATAGCAATGTCTGGTTAAGTGACTTGCTCTAGGTCACACAGCAGGCAAATGAGGGCTAATGGAACCACACACCCTGTACAATAAGAAATACAGCTCACAGCCTTAACCCTCTGTATCAACTATCAGACTAATCCATTCTGTTTTTATCATCAGGCATTGAATTTATCATAACACAGATTCCTTACTGTCCTCTCAGTTAGTAAATTTATACGAGATGCATTTCTATAGCATTTCAGAATGAACACCTTTAATGACAAACTCCTCCCTAAAAAAATCTGTTTTATGTCTTTGGTTAACTTGAGAACTTAAGGTGCTAATGCAAAGGGCCAAACCATGGAAGCTACACACTGATAAAAAATGGTGACGCTGACCTAGTGCAAAACCCCTTACTTGGTAAGTAAACATTTAAGTGACCGTGACAAAATACCTTCCAGGTGTCATTTAACACACAGTTTGGTAACCTGACATTAAAATAAAACTCTATTATATAACTTCTTTAAAAAAACAAAAATCTATTTAAAAATCTTTAACAATCAATCCCAACCAATTCCATTCTTACAATTAATTTCACAATAAATGAATTATTAAAACAGATGGAATGAATATACGACAGCTATCAAAACTTCAAGTCATCAAGAGCAACTCATAGATCAGCAACCAACTGAAAACAAACAAAAGAAAAAAACATTTTTTTGGCCATTTGACAACTTGTTGTATACCTGGTAGAATACACAAATTTGTAACAAATATTCAAATATTTCATCAATAGTTCATTATGTAATCCTTGGGGCTGCGATGTAGTTTAAGAGAATATAAACCACTTCTTTTTGTAGGAGTATCTATTACACATTCAAAACAAGATCACGATCCTATATATATATATATATATATATATATATATATATATATATATATATATATATATATATATATATATATATATATATATATATATATATATATATAAAACAAAATGTTGAAAACCTAGGAACCATAACATGCTTTTCAAAGAAATGTATTGTTATGGACTAGGAAATGGGGTGCTCCTTATGTCCCTAACAAGTTCCTGTATATGCTTCCTAACATGTTGAGATGTTTGTCCTATACAGTACATTGAAAGGACATCTAAGTCCATACGCTACAGCCATTTGATATCAATTATGATTCCCCAGTGCACTAACATTTATCCCATTAATAAAGAAGTGCATACACTCATCCAAATAGCACACCTCTTATAATCCATTCCAATCTGAGCCTTTTCCTTCTTAGCCATATGTATAACACAGTCACCAATAGTCCCTACAGGCACTCCTGACCATAGAAGGCATCAAGATATGTATTGTCACAGAGACCTGGTTCAAGAATATTGAAAACACTCCATCAGTGCAAGGTTTCAATACCTGCCACAAGTTCAAACCTCCCCCCTAAATATGATGGGGTCTCTATATTCTTAAAACAAAAAAATTACCTCTATGCTTGTTAGGTAGAATAATGATCTGGAACTTTTCTATGTCAACCTTATCATTAGCAAAACCTCATCACATCATAACTACCTATAGGACCCCCCCCCCCAGTATGTTCCCCACAAGGTCATACCTCCTGCTTGACTAGTCTGGAAAACCTAGGCATACAACTAAAATACATTCTCCATTATAATTCAACTACCCCTCCATCAGCTGAGAAACCCATACATCCCCAAACATGTATGATCAGAGATTTCTGAACATTATAAATATAAACTTGCTGGACCAGCTAGTCCATATCCCATCTAGGGGAGACAAAATCCTGGGCTTGGTTCTCACCAATATGGGACAGTTCTGTTCCCCATTAGTTTTAACATAATTTCTAGTCAAGTCGGACCATAGGTCAGTCAAAGTCACCATAAGACTAAAGCTGGTAACATCCTCCAATAAGTCAGTATTCAGAGGTTATGCTAAAGTAAGTCAGTGATCACCTGTTAAAATTTTATATTCCCTTCCACCCTGATGACCCCTCAATGAATGAGTAATCCTTCATCCCCAAATTCCATGCACATGTAAACAGCTGCAGAGAAGCATCTGTTCCTCTCCAAAATAAATACAGTACCTAATTTAAAAATAAACCCTTATGGCAGAATGTAGTAACACATGCACAGGCTCTACAAAAAAATGAAAAAGCTGACTGCATATAAAAATAAAACTAACCCTTTAAATGTCTAAAATGCTCTTATCAAATTAACAGTTCTTAATTAAATCTACCAGTTAGATATGATGTAAAACTAACAAGCCAGGCAAAAGATAATCACAAAGCATTCTTTAACTATGTTGGAAACCTCAGAAACAATGCTCAAAATGTGAAATGCCGATAATAATTTACAACAGTCTAATCGTGAAGACGTAAGTCTGCATACCTAGGCCTCAATAATGCATTTAATTCTATCTTCCACTCATCTCTATGGCATAATAAACTTTTTAAATTCATTTTATTTTTATATGTGTGCCTAGGTTTTATTCCTACCACTTTGCTGATATCTTCCACTCAGGCAGAACTGATACACTCATCCAGCTAAATATTAATCAGTGTGTAACTTATTGGGTGTCAAATTGGTTCACAAACATAAGAGAATAAATTAACGTGGGTGGATGCACAAGACCTATTACCAGTAGTGTACCTCATGGTTCTGTTATTGGACCAATCGACTGTGATATCTACTTTTTGGATGTCAAGCTAGTATTAAGGGTTTATGGTTCACCAAGTTTGCTGATGACCATAAACCTGGTGCTATCATAAACTCTCCGGAAGATACCAACATCCTTCTGGAAGGCCCTTCCCAAGCAAATAGTGTCAAAGCCACAGCCTAAAACTAAACACCAAAAATTATATAATCATATCTTTCTGCAAGAAGCAAGACATCTTCTGTAGCTTTCACACCGACAACACACCCCTGGAAATCGACCCAGTACTAAGGGATCTGGAAACCCATATAGACAATGAGCTGTCATTCAATCACCATACATCCGCTGCTGCAAGGCAGTCCTTTTTCAATGCACAGCATTAGTGAGGGCATGGAGTGCAGTACGATGGAGGTAGTCATTCTGCTGTG
>NC_056750.1:57451177-57561177 GCF_019279795.1 Protopterus annectens | reverse complement strand
ATTTATTACCGCAATAATGTGCTATTAACATTATTTTTGTTTGTTCACATTATTACTTTTGTTTATTTTCAGTCTGTCCTATTTTTCTTCAAATTGTTCTTGTTTACACACTTTCTGCTACTTTTGTATAAGATTTAAATTACTTTTTATCTAATTTTTGTACATACTGGGACTTTTCCCCCTGGCCAAGTTAAAAATGGGCCTTTGCCCAGTCGGACTATCCTGGTCAACAAAAATAAAAAAAAAATAAACAAAATTATCACCCCAGCGTTAATATCATATGCAGACTTGCTGACTAAAATCTTATTTTGACATGGGAAGTCAGACTTTAACAGATTAAACAAGGGTCAAATAACAGAACCGAGAGGCCCCAATCTACATTTCTATAGAAATATTATCTTCAGTTTTCACCTTAAGTGCTCTCTTGGTTGGCCAACTGACAAACCACTTTATTTTATATTGGTCAATTCCAATAATAAGGCCATATTAATTTTTTTCATGGGAAACAGGGTCAAACGCCTTGGCCAAATCCAAATACAGTAGATAACATAAAAAGATAAATCCACATCAATTGATTCCCAGATAATATGTTAAACATTTATCTAGCTACTATCCAATTTTCTAGTGTAGAGAAGAGTCTGTTCACCCCCACAAGCAGATAATGTAAGCATTAAGACAATTAAAGCAAGACATATATATACTTTGGGGAATTTAACCATGTCAAACTGGTTAAATAGGTGCCCTGCACACCTTTATTGAAACACATCATATGTCTTCAAACTAGACTGCCTTTGCAAATGTACACACCAGTTTACAGTCTTTGCAAACAAATACTTAACTTTGTATCGCAGTGGAAGGTTCTACAAGCACTAATTGACCTGCTAGCACAAATTTTCTATAACGCAAACTTTTTATAGTACCATATTCTATAGATATATCTCTCATAAGGAAAAGTTCAGCACATTCTTTGACATGATGTTAGACTTCTTGTTTCAGCTGGCTGAAGCCCAGTCGTGGTCAGACTGCATGAGGGGCAGGCATTCACAAGCTATGTTGGTCTATTCTGTTTTCACGATGGACCCGTTCATCCTATACCCAATAAAATGAGGTGTTCACTTTGTGAGAGCTGTGTCAATTATAAAAGTGTGATTAATACATGTATGCCATGCAGTTTCGTATTCACTATTTTATTAAGTGCTCTCCTTCATTTAGATGTGTGTATGGACATTTGTTCATGTGGACAGTTTTGTGTAGAACAAATATAAAGATGGTTTAAAGTGTGTATTTACATGTTGTTTTCAAAAATGAAGGGAGTTATGAGTAGAAAGCCTGTTCATAATAAGAAGGACATCACCACCCAAATGCTATGGGGTCTGTTCTGGACCCCTTACTTTTTTGGGACCTTTCTATCTGAAATTAATTAAAATGGTAATATGTGGATCGTGAAGTTTGTTGGTGAATTCAGATGTCACAACACAGTATAGAGTCTTTGTAAATTTGATAAGTTAGTTAAGAAGTGTTGTCTGATGCACAAACCATCATTTAACACTTACTTTTAAAATGTGCCTACCCCATTTATAGGATAGCTTGATTAGATCTATTTGTTTATAAAATATAAAATATATTATTTACAAAGAGTAGTGTGTTGTTAATGATTTGGAAAAGTGCATAATAATAATGTTTCTTTCAACAATAATTTTAGATGAAGAAAAGCAGGACGTATACAGGGTGATTCATTTAATTTTCCATAGAATAATTAGATGGACTTCATAATGATATCTTTTTTGTTCAAACTTATAGTTAGACTTATTTTCAAACGTACTGTCTCATTTGCTCTTACCAAACTGGCAAAATATAAATCACAAAAGAATTCAGAGATAGTACACTAAAAGAATAAATTACATTACCTGTCCTGATCATATCTTTCAACCTCTTTGCTCAAGAATTCTGGACAAAGAAAAATAATAGCAGATAGGAAAGGCCCAAAACTGAGGACAATTTTTTAAATATTACTTTACTTCACTTGAAGAAAGTTAACAGAACATTGCATTTTGCCTTAATATGCACTTTATGAAAAAAGAAGCATGAAATTGTACTATGACATTATCGACTGACTATAATATTTAGTGATTTACTACAAAATTAAAAATTTTGGAATGCACATTGCAAAACACAGTGATGTTCTGCAAAATTATGCTACAGTGCAGTCAGTATGCTACTGGCTGCTCAGGTGAGGAAAGTGCCTTTCTTTTTGGACTATTAGGTTCATAGATCAGTACTAAGCTAACTGCCCTTACGAGCCATTTTAAGCTTAGCCAATTATCCCTTGTGAGACTCAAACCCTGCACCTTGTGTCTGTAAGGCAAACACCTTAGCCATTAGGCCACCCTCCCAATGAGCTCAAAGTTGCAGAAATATATTTCCAACCAGTACTACACAGATTAACTATTAGAACTGTGAGGGCTCCCTACTGAAATGTCATCACTTGAAATGCTGACTGCCAACAAGCAGAAAAAACAAGAAAGACCAAAAAACACAGTAAAAGAGCGAATCACAAAAGTAATTCTTCTCCCTTAAACGTATTTGTTGTGTGTGTGTGTGGGGGGGGGGGGGGCTTGCACCCCCCCAAAGTTACATATACCAATTTCAAGATTGTCAAACCTCAATGAAAAGGGAATATTCAGAGAAACGGCAACTCAGACTTAATATATGCAAGTCCATTATTTCAGTCATTCAGTCTACATATTTCAGGACTCGATCTAGCAGGTCTCAGCATTTAAAATGGTTACCAAACTAGACAATGACACAACTGTGGGGAAAGACTTATTTATTTTTCATTCATTCATTCATTCATTCATTCATTCATTCATTCATTCATTTATTCCTTTAGCTGGGTAAACCTGCTAACTTAGAGCATCTCATTTCAGGTAAATCCAGCTGCCATGGTCTGGTTACTTGACTTGTTTCGTATCATGTAGTAGCTTATAGGCACACAGCACCGGGGGACATGCCCAGGACTAAAGAGTGAAGCTTATTAAATGATTACGTGCAATACTGGCCATTCCTGACAATACACTACACAGTACAAATAAAAGAGTGAAGCTTATTAAATGATTACGTGCAATACTGGCCATTCCTGACCATATACTACACAGTACAAATACTAGCTGAGTCTTATACTGCATATCCCCAACCATATACTACAAAAAAACTGCACAAGGATATATGGAACAACATCCATTCATGTTGATACAAAACACAAAAAGTGTACATGTTTCGAAGCAACACTCTGCTACACAAAATATGTATGCTTAAGAGCTACTTCTCTCATTCCTGTCCATACACTACAGAACATACTATGGCAAACCCTGGTCATTCCTGGCCATACACAACAGAACAGACTATGGCAAACACTGGTCATTCCTGGTGATACACTACAGAACAGACTATGGCAAACCGTGGTCATTCCTAGCCATACACTACAGAATAGACTATGACAAACCGTGGTCATTCCCGACCATACACTACAGAACAGACTATGGCAAACCCTGGTCATTCCTCACTATACACTACAGAACAGAGTATGGCAAACCCTGGTCATTCATGACCATACACTACAGAACAGACTATGGAAAACCCTGATCATTCCTGGCTATACACTACAGAATAGACTATCGCAAACTCTGGTCATTCCTAAACATACAGTACAGAACAGACTATGGCAAACCCTGGTCATTTCTGACCATACACTACAGAAAAGACTATGCCAAACCCTAGTCATTCTTGACCACAAACTACAGAACCGACTATGGCAAACACTGGTAATTCCTGACCATACACTACAGAATAGGCTATGGCAAACACAGGCCATTCCTGGGCATACACTACAGCACAGACAATGGTAAACCCTGGTCATTCCCGGCCACACACTACAGAACAGACAATGGCAAACCCTGGTCATTCCTGACCATACACTACAGAACAGACTATGGCAAACCCTGGTCATTCCTGACCAAACACTACAGAAAATACTATGGAAAACCCTGGTCATTCCTGGGCATACACTACAGAACAGACTATGGCAAAGCCTGGTCATTCCTGGCCATATAATGCAGAACAGACTATGGTAAACCCTGGTCATTCCTGACCATACAGTACAGAACAGACTATGGAAAACCCTGATCATTCCTGGCTATACACTACAGAATAGACTATGGCAAACACTGGTCATTCCTGGCCATAAACTACAGAACAGACTATGGCAAACCCTGGTCATTCCCGAACATACACTACAGAACAGACTATGGCAAAACCTGGTAATTCCTGGCCTTACCCTACAGAAAAGACTATGGCAAACCCTGGTCATTCCTGACCATACACTAGAGTACAGACTATGGCAAACCCAGGTTATTCCTGACCATACACAACAGAACAGACTATGGCAAACCCTGGTCATTCCTAAGCCATACACTACAGAACAGACAATGGCAAAGCCTGGTCATTCCTGGCCATACAATACAGAACAGACTATGGAAAACCCTGGTCATTCCTGGCCATACACAACAGAACAGACTACGGCAAACCCTTTTCATTCCTGGCCATTCACTACAGAACAGACTGTGGCAAACCCAGATCATTCCTGACCATACACTACAGAACAGACTATGGCAAACCCTTGTCATTCATGATGATACAATAAAGAACAGACACAGGCAATCCTGGTCATTCCTGACCATACACTACAGAACAGACTATGAAAAACTCTGATCATTCCTGGCTATACACTACAGAATAGACAATGACAAACACTGGTCATTCCTGACCATACAAAACCGAACATACTATGTCAAACACTGGTCAGTTCTGACCATACACTACAGAAAAGACTATGCCAAACCCTAGTCATTCCAGACCATACACTACAGAACAAACTATGGCAAACCCTGGTCATTCCCAACCATACACTACAGAACAGGCTATGGCAAACAAAGGTCATTCCAGGCCATACATTACAGAACAGATAATGGCAAACCCTGGTTATGCCTGGCCAAAAACTACAGAACAGACTATGGCAAGCCCCGGTCATTACCAACCATACACTACAGAACAGACTATGGCAAACCCTGGTCATTCCTGACCATACACTACAGAACAGGCTATGGCAAACAAAGGTCATTCCAGGCCATACATTACAGAACAGACAATGGCAAACCCTGGTCATGCCTGGCCAAAAACTACAGAACAGACTATGGCAAGCCCCGGTCATTACCAACCATACACTACAGAACAGACTATGGCAAAGCCTGTTCATTCCTGGCCATACACTACAGAACAGACTATAGCAAACCCTGGTCATTCCTGACCAAATACTACAGAAATACTATGGCAAACTTTGGTCATTCCTGGCCATATAAAACAGAACAGACTATGGCAAACCATGGTCATTCCTGACCATACACTACAGAACAGACTATGGAAAGCCCTGATCATTCCTGGCTATACACTACAGAACAGACTATGGTAAATCCTAGTAATTTCTGACCATACACTACAGAAAACACTATGCCAAACCCTAGTCACAGAATAGACTATGGCAAACCCTGGTCATTCCTGGCCATACACTACAGAACAGACTATGGCAAACGTTGGTCATTCCTGGTCATAAACTACAGAACAGACTATGGAAAACCCTGGTCATTCCCGACCATACACTACAGAACAGACTATAGCAAACCCTGGTAATTCCTGGCCTTACACTACAGAACAGACAATGACAAAAAAAAATATCTCTTGTTTTCCCGCCTTACTAAGCTAGAATAGTCCAGTTTCAGAGCTTGCTGATCCCTGAGCTTTGTTTGCAGTTCCTGTTACTGATTCTTTACCTAATTTGGAAGAGAGGAAGTTCCCTTGCTTACCAGTGGGAGTGGGAAGCATTGAGCTGCCTGTTGGTCCAGTTTTGTGAGGTTTCAGCCAGCAACTTGTAGTTTATTGGTCGTTTTGGGCCAGTTCCTAGCTTCTTTCAGCCCCTGATATAAAAAACGCTAAACGTGCGTTTTTTGGCTTGTACCTACTCAGCACAGATCCTCGTGGTGGCCAGCAGAGTAATCCAAGCTTCAGAGAGCTAAAAAAGCGACTTTACCTGATTTAAGTATAATTTTTGTGGCTTTCCACTTCTATTTATCTAGCAACTGTATTTCGCCTGCTTGCTGATACATTGTTACTGTTTTTCTGCATTTATTCTGTTTTTGCACTTGTTTCTCAGTTTGTTACTTTTAAAATCTGTAACTGTTGCAAATTGTTTGTGTAGGCTGTGATAGCCGATTTATAGCATTTATAAGTGTTTACTGTATCTGTTTCTGCTTGTTTTCTGAAAAAAAAAAAAAACCCCAAAAAAATCTCTTGTTTTCCCGCCTTACTAAGCTAGAATAGTCCAGTTTCAGAGCTTGCTGATCCCTGGGCTTTGTTTGCAGTTCCTGTTACTGATTCTTTACCTAATTTGGAAGAGAGGAAGTTCCCTTGCTTACCAGTGGAAGTGGGAAGCATTGAGCTGCCTGTTGGTCCAGTTTTGTGAGGTTTCAGCCAGCAACTTGTAGTTTATTGGTTGTTTTGGGCCAGTTCCTAGCTTCTTTCAGCCCCCTGATATAAAAAACGCTAAACTATATATAAAACTGCTCAGCTGGTGAACCTGGGAATATTGAGGCAATGTTACAATTGCCTCATGTACTCAGACAACCCTCTCCTCCTCCCACAAAACACAAATACATGCGAGAGATGCAACTATACAGCCAAACTGGAGGCTGAGCTCTCTCAACATAGGACTGGCAAGACCAGTCAGGAGGAGAAGGTTACCACACACACTATAGACCCAGTCTCACATAGTACCATCACAACCTCAAATCATACACATAAACACACAAAGACATACTTGGAGGCTCTGATCAAAAATCTACCAAAACAGCAGAGGCCACCAAAGCAGACACCCAAACAACCACCACCTCAGAACACATCACCTGCAACACATAGACCTCACAGTCAGAGTGTCAAACAGTCACAGCCCTTAAGGCCAAACAAAATGCCAGACACACTAGTCATTGGTGACTCCATAGTCAGACACACTGACGTCCCGCTCACCAGACTGAGTAAGGAGAAGGTCACAGTAAGCTGCCTGTCGGGCGCTAGAATCCGCCACATAACGCAAGCACTCAGGTCTCTCAACAGCAGGTACAAATACGACTCAGTCATTGTCCACGCTGGTGTAAACGACCTGAGACGTACCTCCTTGGACTACATGAAAAGAGACATTGAGAAGCTCTCTGATTATGTAGCCCAGGCAGGTATGACCCTGACCTTGAGCAGTATCCTACCTTCACCAAGAATGATGCCACAATACAGAGATAAGATGATCAGCTTTAACAATTGGCTTAAACACTGGTGTCATTCAAAGGGGATCCAGTGTCTGTCTGCCTGGGATGACATGCTGGACAAGCCACGCTGCTTCGCAAGGGACGGCTTGCACCTGTCACCCTGGGATTCGGATATTGCCAAAGGCTCTTGCCACCCCATAGTGCCTTTTTTAGGCAAGGCTCAAATTCTAAACCTACCACCCTAGAACACAAAAAAGGAAAAAAACTAAGGGTAATGCTGCTCAATGCCAGAAGTCTGAATCTCAAAATGCACACACTCGAGGCCCTTCTCAGTATGGAGAACATCGATGTCTGTGCTGTGACAGAGACCTGGTTCAAGGCTCCTGAGAGCACCCCAGCACTATCAGGTTTTACCTCATATCATGCGTTCCGGACCCAAAATCCGGACAATACCAAGAAAGGAGGGGGGTATCCATATTCATCAAGGACACCCACACCTCAAGACTGGTTGCAACGCACGATGCATCGGAGACCATCCAGGTGCAATTAACCATAGGCAAGACTGCTCTGCAAATTGTAGCATGTTACAGGCCACCCTCACAAACTCAGGAACCTCACATGGCCTTCCTGAAAACACTAGAGGGGATAAATGTATCACCAAACACCATCATACTAGGTGACTTCAATTACCCTAATATAGACTGGGAACACTACTCAAGCCCAAACACCCTAGCCCAAAAGTTCCTGGAATTCATAAACTCAAATGCCATGGAACAACTAGTTACCATCCCCACAAGAGGAGATAACATACTTGACCTCATCATCACGAACATGGGAGCACAATGTTCAACACCGAAGTATACCCCTCACTGGTGAGATCAGATCACAAACTAATCTCGCTGGAGGTCCTCATCCCACCCCCACCTGAAATAAAAAAGACCACAGTAAAGAACTTCTCGAAAGCCGACTTCACACTTCTAAAGACTAGTGTGGTCTCCTTTAAGGCCCCGAGCCGGCGGAAAACAGTACACAAGCCACTGAATCACTTACAAATGCCTTCTACCAGCACCTGCAGGACTGCATGGATAAGGCAATCCCAAGCAAAACAAAGACTCTTTGTACCAAAGGCAAGCGTCCAGTCTGGTGGACCCCAGCCATAAACAAACTCTACAACAAAAGGAGGAAGCTACTACAAGATAGAGCAAAATCCTTAAAAGGTAAGACACCCTTGATCACTATAAGTAAAAAACTAAGAGCTCTCATAAAATCATCCAAAGCAAATTTTGAGAGAAAAATAGCTAAAGACTCAAAAGACAATCATAAGGCCTTCTTTAGCTATGTTAGAAACCTGGGAGGAAACTCCCAGATATGCTCAGAACTAGTTCAAAATGATGTGAAGATTACTGATCCTACGGACATTGCCAACATACTGGCTGACAGGTTCAGTGCAAACTTCTCCCCTCCCCCAAAAAGGAGAGATATCTATACCAAACGATTGCAGCCCCCAAACATCTCCAGCCCAAGTGAGAACTGCTCTCCAAAGCAAAAAACACAGCATCCATGGGACCTGATGGTGTCCCCGGCTGTGTGCTCCACAAACCCAATGAGGAATTAAACCCACAGCTAGGACAGCTGTTTAATCAAAGTCTTACCTCTGGATACGTACCCAGGGAGTGGCGCACTGCAACTGTGGTCCCACTTCACAAAGGCGGTGCCTCCACCGACCCTGGAAATTACCGGCCCATTAGCTTGACAAGCCTTATCTGCAAAGCCATGGAGAGGATCATAATGGACCTCATAAATAAAGACATAGGGAATTTGCAGACTTTGGATCCAACCCAGTTTGGCTTTGTCAAAGGCAGATCATGCCTTTTAAACTTGGTTGACTTTTTCGAAACAGTCACCAAAGCCATTGATGAGGGAAAGGCAGTCCATACAGCCTACCTCGATCTGGCGAAGGCCTTCGATACAATACCCCACTCGGGTATCATTGAAAACTCATCAGCTTAAATATTAACCCATACATCACAAGATGGGTTGCAAACTGACTGAGTGACAGAACCCACAGGGTCAGAGTTGCTGGCGCCATGTCAGACTCAAAGCCTGTCACAAGTGGTGTCCCACAGGGCTCAGTCCTGGGCCCACTCTTGTTTGGCATCTACTTCTCAAGTACAAGCAAACACAGGAGGGTTATGGCTGACAAAGTTTGCAGATGACTGCAAACTGGGCGCCATAGTAGAAAACACATCTGACACAGATATCCTTCAGAAGGGTCTCACAGAAACGCATAACTGGTGCCAGAGCCATGGCCTAAAGTTAAATGCCAAAAAATGCATAGTCATACCCTTCGGCAAAACAAGGTTACCCTAGCTACCAAATAGGTGGCAATCCACTGAGCACAGAAGAAGTTATCAGGGACCTGGGGACCCAGGTTGATAGTAGTCTGTCATTTGACACCCATGTAGCTAAAGTAGTTAGGAAGACCTTCTACATTGCCCACCTTATCATGAAGGGATTCTCATCTAGATCAAGGGAGGTCATTGTCTCCCTCTACTCATCACTCATCAGACCAATGATTGAGTACAATGCCCCATTCGGAATGTATCTGACCCGACACTTGCAGCAGCTGGAGAGGCCACAAAAGTTCCTCACCAAAAGGATAAAGGGTCTCAAAATCTGTCCTATGCTGCCCGACTGAAAGAACTCCAGCTCTATTCAGTCGCCACCGCTTGCTCAGAGGTGACCTTTGCCTAACATACAAGGCCATGTCAAACCCAGATTTGATGAATATGCTTCACCTCAAAAAAATCTAGATCCATCAGAGCCACAAGGGCGGGAGACTTAAACCTCGACATGGCTATTAATAGGACGTGCTGGAGGGATAGATTCATCACCAAAAGACTCCCTATGCTGTGGAACAAAATCCCGGTATATGTGAGGCAGAGCACCTCACTGGCCTTGTTCAAGAGAAATCTTGACCAATGGATGGGAGATCGCAGATATACCCCAGGGATTACCTCAGTGTCACTGCTCGACAGAGGCACAGCAAAATAATGGGTATAGTTCCCCATACTAAAGGGGTGGCGTAAGCCACAAAACGATGGGCTAGGCTTGTAAATGCCCTCGGGCAGATAGCCTAGTATGAACCTATGAACCTATGAATAAACCCTGGTCATTCCTGACCATACACTACAGAACTGACTATGGCAAACTCTGCTCATTCCAAAGGATACACTACAGAACAGACTATGGCAAATCCTGGACATTCCTGACCATATACTTCAAAAAAGACTATGGCAAACCCTGGTCATTCCTGGCCATACACTACAGAACATACTATGGCAAACACTGGTCATTCCTGACCATACAGTACAGAATAGACTATGGTAAATCCTGGTCATTCCTGACCATACACTACAGAACACACTATGGCAAACCCTGGCCATTCCTGACCATACACTACAGAACAGACTATGGAAAACCCTGGTAATTCCTGACCATGCACGACAGAACAGACTATGCCAAACCCTAGTCATTCCTGACCATACACTACAAAACAGACTATGGCAAACCCTGGTCATTCCTGACCATACACTACAGAACAGGCTATGGCAAATCCTGGTCATTCCTGGCCATACACAACAGAACAGATTATGGCAAACCCTGGTCATTCCTGACCATGCACAACAGAACAGGCTATCTCAAACCCTGGTCATTCCCGACCATACACTACAGAACAGACTATGGCAAACCCTGGTCATTCCTGGCAATACACTACAGAACAGACTATGGAAAACCCAGGACAGTCCTGACCATGCACTACAGAATAGACTATGGCAAAACCTGGTCATTCCTGGCCATACACTACAGAACTGATTATGGGAAACTTGGGTCATTAGTGACCATACAGTACAGAACAGACTATTGCAAACCCTGGTCATTCCTGACCATACACTACAGAACAGACTATGGCAAACCCTGGTCATTCCTGATCATACACTACAGCACAGACTATAGCAAACCCTAATCATTCCTGACCATACACTACAGAAGAAATATGGCAAACCCTGCTCAGTTCTGACCACACACTAGAGAACAGACTATGGAAAACCCTGGTCATTCCAAGCCATAAACAACAGAGTAGACTATGGCAAACCCTGGTCATTCCCGTCGATACTCTACAGAACAGATTATGGCAAACCATGGTCTTTCTGACCTTACACTACAGAACAGACTATGGCAAACCTTGGTCATTTCTGACCATACACTACAGAACTGACTATGGCAAAATGTGGTCATTCTTAGCCATACACTACAGAAAAGACTATGGCAAACCCTGGTCATTCCTGGCCGCACACTACAGAACAGACTATGGAAAACCATGGTCATTCCTGGCCATACACTACAGAACAGACTATGTCAAACCTTAGTCATTCGGGACCATACACTACAGAACAGACTATGGCAAACCCAGGTCATTCCTGACCATACACTACAGAAAAGATGATGGCAAACCCTGGACATTCCTGGCCATATACTACAGAATAGACTATGGCAAAAGCTGGTCATTCCTTACCATACAGTACAGAACAGACTATGGCAAACCGTGGTCATTCCTGACCATACACTACAGAACAGACTATGGCAAACCCTGGTCATACTTGACCATACACTACAGAACAGACTATGGCAAACCCTGGTCATTCCTGGCTATACACTAAAGAATAGACTATGGAAAACCCTGGTCATTTCTGACCATACACTACAGAAAAGACTTTGGCAAACCCTGGTCATTCCTGACCATACACTAAAAAACAGACTATGCTAAACTTTAGTCATTCCTGACCATACACTACAGAACATACTATGGCAAACCCTGGTCATTCCTGACCATACACTACAGAACAGGCTATGGCAAATCCTGGTCATTCCTGGCCATACACTACAGATCCGAATATGGCAAACCCTGGTCATTCCTGACCATACACTACAGAACAGACTGTGACAAACCCTGGTCATTCCTGACCATACACTACAGAACAGACTATGGCAAACCCTGGTCATTCCTAACAATACACTACAGAACAGACTATGGCAAACCCTGGAAATTCCTGACCATACACTAAAGAATAGACTATGGCAAACCCGGGTCATTCCTAACAATAAAGTACAGAAAAGACTATGGCAAAACCTGGTCATTCCTGACCATACACTACAGATTAGACTTTGGCAAACCCTGGTCATTCCTAGCCATAAACAACAGAACAGACTATGGCAAACAATGGCCATTCCCAACCATACACTGCAGAACAGATTATGGCAAACCATGGTCATTCCTGACTATACACTACAGAACAGAATATGGCAAACCCTGGTCATTTCTGGCCAAACACTACAAAACAGACTATGGCAAACTGTGGTTATTCCTAGCCATACCACACAGAAGAGACTATGGAAACCCTGGTCATTCCTGACCATACACTATAGAACACACTATGGCATACCCTGGTCATTCCTGTCCATAAACTACAGAATAGACTATGGCAAGCCCTGGTAATTCCCGACCATACACTACAGAACAGACTATGGCAAACCTTGGTCATGCCTGGCCATACACTACAGAAGAGACTATGGCAAACCCTATTCATTCATGACCATACACTACAGAACAGACTAGGGCAAAACATGGTCATGCCTGGCCATACACTACAGAAGAGACTTTGGCAAACCCTGGTCATTCATGACCATACACTACAGAACAGACTATGGCAAACCTTGGCCATTTCTGACCATAAACTACAGAACAGACTGTGGCAAACCCTGGTCATTTCTGACCATGCACAACACAACACAGACTATAGAAAACCCTGGTCATTCCTGGCCATACAATACAGAATAGACTATGGAAAACCCTGGTCATGCCTGGCCATACAATACAGAAGAGACTATGGCAAAGCCTGGTCATTCACGACCATACACTTCAGATAAGACTATGGCAAACCCTGGTCATTCCTGACCATACACAACTGAACAGACTATTGAATACACTTGTCATTCCCGACCATACACTAAAGAACAGGTTATGGAAAACCCTGGTCATTCCCGACCATAGACTACAGAACAGACTATGGCAAACCCTGATCATTCCTGACCATACACTACAGAAAAGACTATGGCAAACCCTGGCCTTTTCTTACCATAAACTACAGAACAGACTATGGGGAACCCTGGTCATTCCTGACCATACACTACAGAACAGACTATAGCAAACCCTGGTCATTCCTGGCCATAAACTACAGAACAGACTATGGCAAACTCTGGTTATTCCTGACCATACACTGTAGATAATATTATGGCAAACTTTGATGACTCCTGACTATACACTAAAGAACAGAATAAGGCAAGCCCTGGTCATTCCCAATCCCACTACTGAACAGACACTGGCAAACCCTGGTCATTCCTGACCATACACTACAGAACAAACTATAACAAACCCTTGCCATTCCTGACCATACTCTACAGAACAGACCATGGCAAACCCTGGACATTCCTGACCATACACTACTGAACAGACTATGGCAAACCCATGTCATTCCTGACCATACACTACAGAACAGACTATGGCAAACCCTGGTCATTCCTGACCCTACACTACAGAACAGACTATGACAAACATTGGTCATTCCTGGCCATAAACTACAGAACAGACTATGGCAAACTCTGGTTATTCCTGACCATACACTGTAGATAATATTATGGCAAACTTTGATGACTCCTGACTATACACTAAAGAACAGAATAAGGCAAGCCCTGGTCATTCCCAATCCCACTACTGAACAGACACTGGCAAACCCTGGTCATTCCTGACCATACACTACAGAACAGACTATAACAAACCCTTGCCATTCCTGACCATACTCTACAGAACAGACCATGGCAAACCCTGGACATTCCTGACCATACACTACTGAACAGACTATGGCAAACCCATGTCATTCCTGACCATACACTACAGAACAGACTATGGCAAACCCTGGTCATTCCTGACCATACATTACAGAACAGACAATGGCAAACCCTGGTCATTCCTGGCCATACACTACAGAAGAGACTTTGGCAAACCCTGGTCATTCCTGACCATACAATAAAGTACAGACTATGGCAAACTCTGGCCATTTCTGACCATAAACTACAGAACAGACTATGGCAAACCCTGGTCACTCCTCACCATACACTACAAAACAGACTATAGCAAACCCTGGTCATGCCTGGCCATACACTACAGAAGAGACTATGGCAAAGCCTGGTCATTCATGACCATACACTACAGATAAGACTATGGCAAACCCTAGTCATTTCTGGCCATAAACAACAGAACAGACTATGGCAAACCCTGGTCATTCCTGACCCTACACTACAGAACAGACTATGACAAACCTTGGTCATTCCTGATCATACACTACAGAACAGACTATGATAAACACTCATCATTTCTGGCGTACACTAAAGAACAGACAATGGCAAACCATGGTCATTCCTGACCATACAAAACAGAATAGATTATGGCAAACCTTGGTAATTCCCAACCATACTCTACAGAACAGACTATGGCAAACCCTTGTCATTCCTGGCCATAAACTACAGAAGAGACTAAGGTAAATGATGGTCATTCCTGAACGTACACTACAGAACAGACTATGGCAAACCCTGGTCATTCCTGAACATACACAACAGAATAGACTGTGGTAAACCCTGGTCACTCCTGACCATACACTACAGAACAGACTACGGCAAACCATGGTCATTACCGGCCATACATTGCAGAACAGACTATGGCAAACGCTGGTTACTCCCAAACATACATTACAGAATAGACAATGGCAATCCCTGGTCATTCCCGACCATACACTTCAGACCAGACTATGGCAAACCCTGGTTATTCCTGACCATACACTACAGAACAGACTATGGCAAACCCTGGTCATTCCTGATGATACACTATAGAACAGACTATGGAAAACCCTGGTAAATATTGGCCATATACTACAGAACAGACTATGTCAAACAATGGGCATTCCTGGCCTTACACTACAGAACAGACTACGACAACCCCTTTTCATTCCTTATCATAAATTACTGAACAAACTATGGCAAATGCTGGTCATTCCTGGCCATACACTACAAAACAGACCTTTGCAAACCCTGGTCATTCCCAGCCATACACTACAGAACAGACTATGGCAAACCCTTGTCATTCTTGACCATACACTACAGACCAGGCTATGGCAAACCCTAGTAATTTCTGGTCATACACTACAGAAGAGATGAAGGCAAACCCTGGTCATTTCTGATCATACACTACAGAACAGACTATGGCAAACCCTGGTAATTCCTGGCCATAAACTACAGAACAGACTATGGCAAACCGTGGTCATTCCTGAACATACACTAATGAACATTCTATGGAAAATCCTGATTGTTCCTGACCATACACTAAAGAACAGACTATGGAACCCTGGTCATTCCTGACCATACACTACAGAATAGACTAAGGAAAACCCTGGTCATTCCTGACCATACACTACAGAACAGACAATGGCAAACCCTGGTAGTTCCTGGCCATACACTACAGAACAGACTATGGAAAACCCTGGTCAGTCCTAGCCATACACTACAGAACAGACTATGGCAAACCCTGGAAATTCCTAACCATATACTATAGAATAGACTAAGGCAAACGCTGGTCATTCTTGACCATACACTACAGAACAGACTATAACAAACCCTGGTCATTCCTGACCATACACTACAGAACAGACTATGAAAAACACTTGTCATTTCTGGCCATACACTACAGAATATACAGTGGCAAACCATGGTCATTCCTGGCCATACAGTACAGAACAGACAATGGCAAACCTTGGTCATTCCCGACCATACTCTACAGAACAGACTATGGCAAACCCTTGTCATTCCTGGCCATAAACTACAGAACAGACTAAGGCAAACCCTGGGTATTCCGACCGTACACTACAGAACAGACTATGGCAAACCCTGGACATTCCTGGCTGTACACTACAAAACAGACTATGGCAAACCCTGGTCATTTCTGAACATACACAACAGAATTGACTGTGGCAAACGCTGGTCACTCTTGACCATATATTACAGAACAGACTATGGCAAACCCAGGTCATTCCAAACCATTCACTACAGAACAGACTATGGCAAACCCTGGTCATTCCGAACTATGAACTACAGAACAGACTATGGCAAACCCTGATCATTCTTGGCCATACACTACAGAACAGACAATGGCAAACCCTGGATATTCCGACCATACACTACAAAATAGACTATGGCAAGTCCTGGTCATTCCTGACCATACATTACAGAACAGACTATGAAAAACCCTTGTCATTCCTGACCATACACTACAGAACAGACTATGGCAAACCCTGAACATTCCTGACCATACACTACTGAACAGACTATGGCAAACCCATGTCATTCCTGACCATACATACAGAACAAATTATGGCAAATCCTGGTCATTCCTGACCATACACTACAGAACAGACAATGGCAAACCCTGGTCATTCCGACCATACAATACAGAATCTTCAATAGCAAACTCTGGTCCTTCCTGGCCATACACTACAGAAAAGACTAGGGCAAACCCTGGTCATTCCCGACCATACACTACAAAACAGACAATGGCAAACCCTGGCCATTCCCAATCATACACTACAGAACGGACTATGGCAAACCCTTGTCATTCCTGATCATTCACTGCAGAACAGACTATGACAAACCCTTATCATTCCTGACCATACAATACATAACACACTACGGCAACTCCTGGTCATTCCTGACTGTACACTACTGAACAGACTATAGCAAAACCTGGCCATTCCTGACCATAAACTACGGAACAGACTATGGCAAACCCTGATCATTCCAGACAATACACTACAGAACAGACTATGGCAAACCCTGGTCATTGCTGACCATACACTACAGAACAGACTATGGCAAACCCTGATCATTGTTAGCCATACACTACAGAAAAGACTATGGCAAAGCCGGGTAATTCCCTATCATACACTACAGAACAGACTATGGAAAACCCAGGTTATTCCTGGCCATACACTACAGAACAGACTATGGCAATCCTTGGTCATTCCTAACCATACACTACAGAACAGACTATGGCAAACCCTGGTCATTTTTGGCCATACACTACAGAGGAGTCTATGAACAGACTATGTCAAACCTGGGTCATTCCTGACCATACACTACAGAACATACTATGGCAAACAATGGTCATTCCTGGTTATACACTACAGAACAGACTATGGCAAATCCTGGTCATTCCTGGTCATATACTACAGAACAGACTATGGCAAATCCTGGTCATGCCTGGTCATACAAACCAGAACAGAATATGGAAAACCCTGGTAATTCCAAGCCAAAAACAACAAAATAGACTATGGCAAACCCTGGTCATTCCCGACCATAGACTACAGAACAGATTATGGCAAACCATGGTAATTCCAGACCATGCACTGCAGAACAGACTATGGCAAAACCTGTTAATTTCTGACCATACACTACTGAACAGGCTATGGCAAACCCATGTCATTCCTGACCATACATACAGAACAGATTATGGCAAATCCTGGTCATTCCTGACCATACACTACAGAACAGACAATGGCAAACCCTGGTCATTCCGACCATACAATACAGAATCTTCAATGGCAAACTCTGGTCCTTCCTGGCCATACACTACAGAAAAAACAGACAATGGCAAACCCTGGTCATTCCCAATCATACACTACAGAACGGACTATGGCAAACCCTTGTCCTTCCTGATCATACACTGCAGAACAGACTATGAAGAACCCTTATCATTCCTGACCATACGATACATAACACACTACGGCAACCCCTGGTCATTCCTGACTGTACACTACTGAACAAACTATAGCAAAACCTGGCCATTCCCGACCATAAACGATGGAACAGACTATGGCAAACCCTGATCATTCCAGACAATACACTACAGAACAGACTATGGCAAACCCTGGTCATTCCTGACCATACACTACAGAACAGACTATGGCAAACCCTGATCATTGTTGGCCATACAATACAGAAAAGACTATGGCAAAGCCTGGTAATTCCGACCATACACTACAGAACAGACTATGGAAAAACCAGGTTATTCCTGGCCATACACTACAGAACAGACTATGGCAATCCTTGGTCATTCCTAACCATACACTACAGAACAGACTATGGCAAACCCTGGTCATTTTGGCCATACACTACAGATGAACAGACTATGTCAAACCTGGGTCATTCCTGACCATACACTACAGAACATACTATGGCAAACCATGGTCATTCCTAGTTATACACTACAGAACAGTCTATGGCAAATCCTGGTCATTCCTGGTCATATACTACAGAACAGACTATGGCAATAGACTATGGCAAACCCTGGTCATTCCCGACCATACACTACAGAACAGATTATGGCAAACCATGGTAATTCCTGACCATGCACTACAGAACAGACTATGGCAAAACCTGTTCATTTCTGACCATACACTACAGAACAGACTATGGCAAACCCTGTTCATTCCTGACAATACACTAGAGAACAGACTATGGCACACCCTGGTCATTCCTGACCATACACTACAGTACAGACTATGGCAAACCCTGCTCATTCCTGGCCACACACTACAGAATAGACTATGGCAAACCCTGGTCATTGGTCATTTCTGGCCAAACACTACAAAACAGACTATGAAACCCTGGTCATTCCTGACCATACACTATAGAACACACTATGGCATACCCTGGTCATTCCTGTCCATAAACTACAGAATAGACTATGGCAAGCCCTGGTAATTCCTGACCATACACTACAGAACAGACTATGGCAAACCTTGGTCATGCCTGGCCATACACTACAGAAGAGACTATGGCAAACCCTATTCATTCATGACCATACACTACAGAACAGACTAGGGCAAAACATGGTCATGCCTGGCCATACACTACAGAAGAGACTTTGGCAAACCCTGGTCATTCATGACCATACACTACAGAACAGACTATGGCAAACCTTGGCCATTTCTGACCATAAACTACAGAACAGACTGTGGCAAACCCTGGTCATTTCTGACCATGCACAACACAACACAGACTATAGAAAACCCTGGTCATTCCTGGCCATACAATACAGAATAGACTATGGAAAACCCTGGTCATGCCTGGCCATACAATACAGAAGAGACTATGGCAAAGCCTGGTCATTCAAGACTATGGCAAACCCTGGTCATTCCTGACCATACACAACTGAACAGACTATGAACAGGTTATGGAAAACCCTGGTCATTCCCGACCATAGACTACAGAACAGACTATGGCAAACCCTGATCATTCCTGACCATACACTACAGAAAAGACTATGGCAAACCCTGGCCTTTTCTTACCATAAACTACAGAACAGACTATGGGGAACCCTGGTCATTCCTGACCATACACTACAGAACAGACTATAGCAAACCCTGGTCATTCCTGGCCATAAACTACAGAACAGACTATGGCAAACTCTGGTTATTCCTGACCATACACTGTAGATAATATTATGGCAAACTTTGATGACTCCTGACTATACACTAAAGAACAGAATAAGGCAAGCCCTGGTCATTCCCAATCCCCACTACTGAACAGACACTGGCAAACCCTGGTCATTCCTGACCATACACTACAGAACAAACTATAACAAACCCTTGCCATTCCTGACCATACTCTACAGAACAGACCATGGCAAACCCTGGACATTCCTGACCATACACTACTGAACAGACTATGGCAAACCCATGTCATTCCTGACCATACACTACAGAACAGACTATGGCAAACCCTGGTCATTCCTGACCCTACACTACAGAACAGACTATGACAAACATTGGTCATTCCTGGCCATAAACTACAGAACAGACTATGGCAAACTCTGGTTATTCCTGACCATACACTGTAGATAATATTATGGCAAACTTTGATGACTCCTGACTATACACTAAAGAACAGAATAAGGCAAGCCCTGGTCATTCCCAATCCCCACTACTGAACAGACACTGGCAAACCCTGGTCATTCCTGACCATACACTACAGAACAGACTATAACAAACCCTTGCCATTCCTGACCATACTCTACAGAACAGACCATGGCAAACCCTGGACATTCCTGACCATACACTACTGAACAGACTATGGCAAACCCATGTCATTCCTGACCATACACTACAGAACAGACTATGGCAAACCCTGGTCATTCCTGACCATACATTACAGAACAGACAATGGCAAACCCTGGTCATTCCTGGCCATACACTACAGAAGAGACTTTGGCAAACCCTGGTCATTCCTGACCATACAATAAAAGTACAGACTATGGCAAACTCTGGCCATTTCTGACCATAAACTACAGAACAGACTATGGCAAACCCTGGTCACTCCTCACCATACACTACAAAACAGACTATAGCAAACCCTGGTCATGCCTGGCCATACACTACAGAAGAGACTATGGCAAAGCCTGGTCATTCATGACCATACACTACAGATAAGACTATGGCAAACCCTAGTCATTTCTGGCCATAAACAACAGAACAGACTATGGCAAACCCTGGTCATTCCTGACCCTACACTACAGAACAGACTATGACAAACCTTGGTCATTCCTGATCATACACTACAGAACAGACTATGATAAACACTCATCATTTCTGGCCGTACACTAAAGAACAGACAATGGCAAACCATGGTCATTCCTGACCATACAAAACAGAATAGATTATGGCAAACCTTGGTAATTCCCAACCATACTCTACAGAACAGACTATGGCAAACCCTTGTCATTCCTGGCCATAAACTACAGAAGAGACTAAGGTAAATGATGGTCATTCCTGAACGTACACTACAGAACAGACTATGGCAAACCCTGGTCATTCCTGAACATACACAACAGAATAGACTGTGGTAAACCCTGGTCACTCCTGACCATACACTACAGAACAGACTACGGCAAACCATGGTCATTACCGGCCATACATTGCAGAACAGACTATGGCAAACGCTGGTTACTCCCAAACATACATTACAGAATAGACAATGGCAATCCCTGGTCATTCCCGACCATACACTTCAGACCAGACTATGGCAAACCCTGGTTATTCCTGACCATACACTACAGAACAGACTATGGCAAACCCTGGTCATTCCTGATGATACACTATAGAACAGACTATGGAAAACCCTGGTAAATATTGGCCATATACTACAGAACAGACTATGTCAAACAATGGGCATTCCTGGCCTTACACTACAGAACAGACTACGACAACCCCTTTTCATTCCTTATCATAAATTACTGAACAAACTATGGCAAATGCTGGTCATTCCTGGCCATACACTACAAAACAGACCTTTGCAAACCCTGGTCATTCCCAGCCATACACTACAGAACAGACTATGGCAAACCCTTGTCATTCTTGACCATACACTACAGACCAGGCTATGGCAAACCCTAGTAATTTCTGGTCATACACTACAGAAGAGATGAAGGCAAACCCTGGTCATTTCTGATCATACACTACAGAACAGACTATGGCAAACCCTGGTAATTCCTGGCCATAAACTACAGAACAGACTATGGCAAACCGTGGTCATTCCTGAACATACACTAATGAACATTCTATGGAAAATCCTGATTGTTCCTGACCATACACTAAAGAACAGACTATGGCGAACCCTGGTCATTCCTGACCATACACTACAGAATAGACTAAGGAAAACCCTGGTCATTCCTGACCATACACTACAGAACAGACAATGGCAAACCCTGGTAGTTCCTGGCCATACACTACAGAACAGACTATGGAAAACCCTGGTCAGTCCTAGCCATACACTACAGAACAGACTATGGCAAACCCTGGAAATTCCTAACCATATACTATAGAATAGACTAAGGCAAACGCTGGTCATTCTTGACCATACACTACAGAACAGACTATAACAAACCCTGGTCATTCCTGACCATACACTACAGAACAGACTATGAAAAACACTTGTCATTTCTGGCCATACACTACAGAATATACAGTGGCAAACCATGGTCATTCCTGGCCATACAGTACAGAACAGACAATGGCAAACCTTGGTCATTCCCGACCATACTCTACAGAACAGACTATGGCAAACCCTTGTCATTCCTGGCCATAAACTACAGAACAGACTAAGGCAAACCCTGGGTATTCCGACCGTACACTACAGAACAGACTATGGCAAACCCTGGACATTCCTGGCTGTACACTACAAAACAGACTATGGCAAACCCTGGTCATTTCTGAACATACACAACAGAATTGACTGTGGCAAACGCTGGTCACTCTTGACCATATATTACAGAACAGACTATGGCAAACCCAGGTCATTCCAAACCATTCACTACAGAACAGACTATGGCAAACCCTGGTCATTCCGAACTATGAACTACAGAACAGACTATGGCAAACCCTGATCATTCTTGGCCATACACTACAGAACAGACAATGGCAAACCCTGGATATTCCCGACCATACACTACAAAATAGACTATGGCAAGTCCTGGTCATTCCTGACCATACATTACAGAACAGACTATGAAAAACCCTTGTCATTCCTGACCATACACTACAGAACAGACTATGGCAAACCCTGAACATTCCTGACCATACACTACTGAACAGACTATGGCAAACCCATGTCATTCCTGACCATACATACAGAACAAATTATGGCAAATCCTGGTCATTCCTGACCATACACTACAGAACAGACAATGGCAAACCCTGGTCATTCCCGACCATACAATACAGAATCTTCAATAGCAAACTCTGGTCCTTCCTGGCCATACACTACAGAAAAGACTAGGGCAAACCCTGGTCATTCCCGACCATACACTACAAAACAGACAATGGCAAACCCTGGCCATTCCCAATCATACACTACAGAACGGACTATGGCAAACCCTTGTCATTCCTGATCATTCACTGCAGAACAGACTATGACAAACCCTTATCATTCCTGACCATACAATACATAACACACTACGGCAACTCCTGGTCATTCCTGACTGTACACTACTGAACAGACTATAGCAAAACCTGGCCATTCCTGACCATAAACTACGGAACAGACTATGGCAAACCCTGATCATTCCAGACAATACACTACAGAACAGACTATGGCAAACCCTGGTCATTGCTGACCATACACTACAGAACAGACTATGGCAAACCCTGATCATTGTTAGCCATACACTACAGAAAAGACTATGGCAAAGCCGGGTAATTCCCTATCATACACTACAGAACAGACTATGGAAAACCCAGGTTATTCCTGGCCATACACTACAGAACAGACTATGGCAATCCTTGGTCATTCCTAACCATACACTACAGAACAGACTATGGCAAACCCTGGTCATTTTGGCCATACACTACAGAGGAGTCTATGAACAGACTATGTCAAACCTGGGTCATTCCTGACCATACACTACAGAACATACTATGGCAAACAATGGTCATTCCTGGTTATACACTACAGAACAGACTATGGCAAATCCTGGTCATTCCTGGTCATATACTACAGAACAGACTATGGCAAATCCTGGTCATGCCTGGTCATACAAACCAGAACAGAATATGGAAAACCCTGGTAATTCCAAGCCAAAAACAACAAAATAGACTATGGCAAACCCTGGTCATTCCCGACCATAGACTACAGAACAGATTATGGCAAACCATGGTAATTCCAGACCATGCACTGCAGAACAGACTATGGCAAAACCTGTTAATTTCTGACCATACACTACTGAACAGGCTATGGCAAACCCATGTCATTCCTGACCATACATACAGAACAGATTATGGCAAATCCTGGTCATTCCTGACCATACACTACAGAACAGACAATGGCAAACCCTGGTCATTCCCGACCATACAATACAGAATCTTCAATGGCAAACTCTGGTCCTTCCTGGCCATACACTACAGAAAAGACTAGGGCAAACCCTGGTCGTTCCCGACCATACACTACAAAACAGACAATGGCAAACCCTGGTCATTCCCAATCATACACTACAGAACGGACTATGGCAAACCCTTGTCCTTCCTGATCATACACTGCAGAACAGACTATGAAGAACCCTTATCATTCCTGACCATACGATACATAACACACTACGGCAACCCCTGGTCATTCCTGACTGTACACTACTGAACAAACTATAGCAAAACCTGGCCATTCCCGACCATAAACGATGGAACAGACTATGGCAAACCCTGATCATTCCAGACAATACACTACAGAACAGACTATGGCAAACCCTGGTCATTCCTGACCATACACTACAGAACAGACTATGGCAAACCCTGATCATTGTTGGCCATACAATACAGAAAAGACTATGGCAAAGCCTGGTAATTCCCGACCATACACTACAGAACAGACTATGGAAAAACCAGGTTATTCCTGGCCATACACTACAGAACAGACTATGGCAATCCTTGGTCATTCCTAACCATACACTACAGAACAGACTATGGCAAACCCTGGTCATTTTTGGCCATACACTACAGAGGAGTCTATGAACAGACTATGTCAAACCTGGGTCATTCCTGACCATACACTACAGAACATACTATGGCAAACCATGGTCATTCCTAGTTATACACTACAGAACAGTCTATGGCAAATCCTGGTCATTCCTGGTCATATACTACAGAACAGACTATGGCAAATCCTGGTCATGCCTGGTCATACAAACCAGAACAGAATATGGCAAACCCTGGTAATTCCAAGCCAAAAATAACAAAATAGACTATGGCAAACCCTGGTCATTCCCGACCATACACTACAGAACAGATTATGGCAAACCATGGTAATTCCTGACCATGCACTACAGAACAGACTATGGCAAAACCTGTTCATTTCTGACCATACACTACAGAACAGACTATGGCAAACCCTGTTCATTCCTGACAATACACTAGAGAACAGACTATGGCACACCCTGGTCATTCCTGACCATACACTACAGTACAGACTATGGCAAACCCTGCTCATTCCTGGCCACACACTACAGAATAGACTATGGCAAACCCTGGTCATTCCCAACCATACACAACAAAACAGACTATGGCAAACCATGGTAAATCCTGACAATGCACTACAGAACAGACTATGGCAAAACCTGTTCATTTCTGACCATACACTACATAACAGACTATGGCAAACCTTGGTCATTCCCAACCATACACAACAAAACAGACTATGGCAAACCTAGGTCATTCCTGACCATACACTACAGAAAAGACAATGGCAAACCCTGGAATTTCTGGCCATATACTACAGAACAGACTATTGCAAAAGTTGGTCATTCCTGACAATACGGTAAAGACCAGACTATGGAAAACCCTTGTCATTCCTGACCATACACTACAGAACAGACTATGGCAAACCCTGGTCATTTCTGACCATACACTACAGAACAGACTATGGCAAACCCTGGTCATTCCTGGCTATACACTAAAGAATAGACTATGGCAAACCCTGGTCATTCCTGACCATACACTACAGTACAGACTATGGCAAACCCTGGTCATTCCTGACCATACACTAAAAACAGACTATGCCAAACTTTAGTCATTCCTGACCATACACTACAGAACAGACTATGGCAAATCCTGGTAATTCCTGACCATACACTACAGAACAGGCTATGGAAAATCCTGGTCATTCCTGGCTATACACTACAGAACAGAATATGGAAAACCCTCTTCATTCCTGACCATACACTACAGAACAGACTGTGGCAATCCCTTGTCATTCATGGCCGTACACTACAGAACAGACTATGGCAAACCCTGGACATTCCTGACCATACACTACAGAATACACTATTGCAAACCCTGGTCATTCCTGGCCATATACTACAGAACAGACTATGGCAAACCCGGGTCATTCCTAACAATACATTACAGAACAGACTATGGCAAACCCTGTTCACTCCTGACCATACACTACAGAACAGACTATGGCATACCCTGGTCATTACTGACCATACACTACAGAACAGACTATGGCAAACCCTAATCATTCCTGACCATGCACTACAGCAAAGAATATGGCAAACTCTGGTCATTCCTGACCACACACCAGAGAAAAGACTATGGCAAACCCTGGTCATTCCTAGCAATAAACAACAGAACAGACCATGGCAAACACTAGTCATTCCCGACCATACACTGCAGAACGGATTATGGCCAACCATGGTCATTCCTGTCCATACACTACAGAACAGAATATGGCAAACCCTGATCATTTCTGACCATACATTACAGAACAGACTATGGAAAACTGTGGTCATTCCTATCCATACACTACAGAACAGACTATGGAAACCCTGATCATTCCTGGCCATACACTACAGAACAGACTATGGCAAACCCTGGTCATTCCTGACCATACACAACAGAACAGACTATGGCAAACCCTGGTCATTCCTGACCATAAACTACAGAACAGACTATGGCAAGCCCTGGTAATTTCTGACCATGCACAGCAGAACAGACTATGGAAAACCCTGGTCATTCCTGACCATACACTACAGAACAGACTATGGCAAATCTTGGTCGTGCCTGGCCATACACTACAGAAGAGACTATGGCAAACCCTGGTCATTCACGACCATACACTACAGATCAGACTATGGCAAACAATGGTCATTCCTGGCCCTACACTACAGAACAGACTATGACAAACCCTTTTCATTCCTGAACATAAATTACTGAACAGACTATGGCAAACGCTGGTCATTCATAGGTTCATAGGTTCATACCAGGCTATCTGCCCTAGGGCATTTATAAGCCTAGCCAGAGTGTGTTTGGCTTTTGCCACCCCTTGGAATGAGTATACTGTGCCCATTTTAAGGTTTAGTTTACTATACCTCTGTCTAACAGTGACACAGAAGTGACCCCCGGGGTAAACCTACGATCTCCCATCCACTCGTCAAGATTTCTCTTGAAGAGAGTCAGTGAGGGGCTCTGCCTAACATGGACTGGGATTTTATTCCAGAGTGAAGGGAGCCTCTGGGTTATGAATCTGTCCCTCCAGCATATCCTATTTATTTCTGTGCTGAGGTTCAAATCTCTCGCTCACATAGCTCTGGTGGATTTGGATTTTCTGAGGTGGAGCATGTCCATTAATTCCGTGTTGGACATGGCCTTGTACGTCAGGCATAGATCGCCTCTGAGTAGGCGGTATGCTACTGAGTAGAGCTGGAGTTTCTTTAGCCGGGCAGCATATGGCATATGTCAGTCCCTTGATCCTCTTGGTGAGGTACTTTTGGGGTCTTTCCAATTGCTGCAGGTCTCGGGTAAGGTACATCCCAAATGGGGCATTGTACTCAATTATGGGCCTGATGGGGGAAGAGTAAAGGGGCACAATGACCTCTCCCGATCTAGATGTGAATCCCTTCATGATAAGGTGGGCAATATAGAAGGTCTTTCTAACCACTTTGGCAATGTGAGTGTCAAATGAGAGGTTACTGTCAACTTGGGTCCCTAGGTCCCTAATTACTTCTTCCATACTTAATGGATTACCACCTATGTGGTAATTTGTGGGCACTTTGTTTTTCCCAAAGGGTATGACTATACACTTTTTGGCGTTTAGTTTAAGGCCATGGCTCTGGCACCAGTTTTCCGTTTCTATGAGACCCTTTTGAAGGATGCTTGTGTCCGCTGGAGAATAAATTATGGCACCCAGTTTGCAGTCATCTGCGAACTTGGTCAGCCACAATCCTCCCATGTTCGCCTGTACCTCAGAAAAATAAATACCGAACAAGAGAGGTCCCAGGACTGAGCCCTGTGGGACGCCACTTGTGGCTGGATTAGAGTCTGACATGGCTTCAGCAGTTCTGACCTTATGGGTTCTGTCCTTGAGCCAGTTTGCAACCCATCTGATGACATAGGGGTTTATATTTAAGCTGGAGAGCTTGTCTATGATGCCCTAGTGGGGTATTGTGTCGAAGGCTTTTGCAAGGTCAAGGTAGACTGTGTGATCTACCTTACCCTCGTCAATGGCCTTGGTGACTGTTTCAAAGAAGTCGACCAGGTTCAAGAGGCAGGATCTGCCCTTAACAAAGCTGAATTAGGTAGGATCCAGTGTCTGTAGGTCCCCAATGTCTTTGTTAATGAGTTCCATAATAATCCTCTCCATAGCTTTGCAGACCAGGCTCATCAAGCTTATGGGGCGGTAGTTTCCAGGGTCCGTAGAAGCACCTCCTTTTTGGAGTGGGACTACTGTTGCTCTACGCCATTCTTTGGGTACATATCCTGTAGTAAGGCTGAAATTAAACAGCTGCCTTATGTGTGGGTTTAGCTCTTCTTGGAGTTCATGTAGCACGCAACCTGGGACACCGTCTGGTCCCATTGATGCTGTGTTTTTAGCTTTGGAGAGGCCGGCTCTCACCTGGGCATCTGAGATGTCAGGGAGGTAACACTCTGCTGGGATAGATATTTGTCCCTTTGTGGGGGAGGGGGGAGAAAAATTTGCACTGAACCTGTCTGCTAGTATGTTGGCAATGTCTGTGGGTTCAGTGTATTTTTTGTCATTTTGGACTAACTCTGAGCATATCTGGGAGTTTCCACTCAGGTCTCTAACATAACTAAAGAAAGCCTTGCGATCATCTTTAGTGTATTGTGCAATTTTTCTCTCAAAGTTGGCCTTGGATGATTTTATGAGTGATCGTAGTTTTTTGCTAGTACTGATCAAAGATGCCTTCCCTTTTATGGATTTTGCTTTATCATGTAGTAGCTTCCTCTTTCTGTTGTATAGCTTATTAATGGCTGGGGTCCACCAGACAGGATGCCTGCTTTGGGGGAATGGGTCTTGGTTTTATTTGGGATTGCATGATCCATGCATTCCTGTAGGTGTCCATAGAATGCGTTTATAAAGGATTCAGCAGAGTGAGCTGTGGTTTCCACTGGCCCGGGGGCCTTGAAGGATTCCATTTCGGTCTTAAGAAGTGTGAAGTCAGCTTTTGAGAAGTTCTTCACTGTGGTCTTCTGTGCTGGGGGTGGGAGCGGGATGTGGATTTCCAGGGAGATTAATTTATGGTCCGATCTTACCAATGAGGGGTATGCTTCAGGTATGGAGCATTGTGTCCCCATGTTTGTGATGATCAGGTCTAATATGTTTTCCCCTCTTGTGGGAGAGGTGACTAGTTGTTCCATAGCATTTGAGTTTATGAATTCTAGGAACCTTTGGGCTAGGGTATTGGGGCTTGAGTAATGCTCCCAGTCTATGTTTGGGTAGTTGAAGTCCCCCAATATGATGGTGTTTGGAGAGAACTTCATATTCTCCAGTGTCTTTAGGAAGGCTGAGTGGGGTTCCTGAGTTTGAGAGGGTGGTCTGTAGCATGCTACAAACTGGAGGGCGGTTTTGCCCACTGTTATTTGCACATGGATGATCTCCGATGCTTTGTGCATTGCCACTAACCTGGAGGTGTGGGTGATGAATATGGATACTCCTCCTCCTTTTGTGGTTTGGTCCAAGTTCTGGGGCCGAAAAGCATGATATGAGGTATAACCTGGTAGTGCTGGGGTGCTATCTGGAGCCTTGAACCAGGTTTCTGTCACTGCACAGACATCGATGTTCTCCATACTGAGGAGGGCTTCGAGAGCGTGCATCTTGAGGTTTAGACTTCTGGCGTTGAGCAGCATTACCCTTAGTTTCTTTTTACTTGTGTTTTTTTAGGGAGGTGGGTTTGTCTTTTGAGCCTTGCCTAAAAAGGCACTATGGGGTGGCAAGAGCCTTTGCCAATATCCGAAAGCCCAGGGTGACAGGTGCAAGCCATCCCTTGCAGCGTGGCTTGTCGAGCATGTCATCCCAAGCAGACAGACATTGGATCCCCTTAGAATGACACCAATACTTAAGTCAATTGTTAAAATTGATCATTTTGTCTTTGTACTGTGGCATCATTCTTGGTGAGGGTAAGATGCTGCTCAAGGTCAGGGTCATACCGGCCTGGGCTACATAATCAGAGAGCTCCTCTATGTCTCTTTTCATGTAGTCCAGGGAGGTACATCTCAAGTCATTCACACCAGCATGGACAATGACTGAGTCATATTTGTACCTGCTTTGGAGTGACCTGAGTGCTTGTGTTATGTGGCGGATTCTAGCGCCCGACAGGCAGCTTACTGTGACCTTTTCCTTGTTCAGCCTGGTGAGCGGGACGTCAGTGTGTCTGACTATAGAGTCACATATTACAAGTGTGTCAGGTATGTTGTTTAGCCTTAAGGGCTGTGACTGTTTGGCACACTGACTTTGTGAATTTTGTGTTGCATGTGTTTTGTTTTGAGGTAGTGGTTGCTTGGATGTCTGCTTTGGAGATCTCTGTTGCTTTGGTAGATTTTTATTTAGAGCCTCTGAGTATGTTTTTGTGTGTTTATGTGTTTGGCTTGCAGTTGTGGTAGGTCTATGTGAGACTGGATTTGTGGTGTGTGTGGTTTCCTTCTCCTCCTGACTGGTTATGCCAGTACTGAGTCGAGAGAGCTCAGCCTCCAGTTTGGCTATATGGTTGCATCTCTCACATATATTTGTATTTGTTGGGAGGAGGAGAGGGTTGTCTGTGTACACGAGGCAGTTGTAACATTGCTTCAAGATTCCCTGATTCACCAGCTGAACTGGAGAGGAAGCCAGCAACTGTCCCTTCGACATGCTAGAATAGTATAAGGAACTGCTATGAAACTGAATCAGAAAGGACCCATAGGGGGTAGGGTACTCAAGGGAATTTTAGGAGGATGCAGTGCTTTTTTAGTTAAAAAGTGCTTACCTTATACAAAATGCCTATAGGAGCAAGTGCGGGGTTTTTAGATTGAGAATAGAATGTTTAGCTTGAGAGTTAGAGGAGTTCTAAGGGAAAAAATGAAGAGCAGACTTTGTTGAGCCAGGCATAGTTTAAACCTGATTAAGTGGCGCTGCGCTATGCGCAAATTCGTGCAAACGCGGACAAAAGCGCGCTAAAGCGGGCTTTATAGCAGGGGGTTAGAAAGAGCTAGGAAATAGCCCAAAACGGCCAATAAGCTACAAGTTACTGGGCTGGAACCACTCCTTTAAGGACAGACAGGCTGCTCAGAGCTCCCCACTCCCACTGGTGAACAAAGAAGCTTCCTCCTATCCAAACAAGGATATGGACAACACAGGAACTATGACACAGCCCAGAGATCAGCAATACCCGAAGAATGGACTATTCTAGTTCAGTAAAGGTAGGAAACAAGGATATTTATTTGTTTTTTTTTGTTTTTTTTTACAAAGTAGCAGAAAATAGATACAGTAACAACACTAAATGCTTTAAATCGGCTAGCGCACTTGAGTGTGTAGCCTACCAGTTAAATAAAGCAAAAACAAACTTTAAAGTGCAAAAAAGTTCAGGAAAATAAACAATAATGCAATAAATCAACTTTGCAGAGCTTATTTAGTTGTAGAAACTCGCTTTTCGGCAAGAAAAAGCAGTCGGAAATAAGTAGCCAAAAAAATACTTATAAATCAATGGAAAGTCACTCTTCCACTCGCTGATGCTTGTAGAACTCTGCAGGACACCACAAGGAGCTGTGCTGAGTCAAATACAAGCGCAAAAGCATGCTAAAGCGAGCTTTATAGCAGGGGGTTAGAAAGAGCTAGGAAATAGCCCAAAATGGCCAATAAGCTACAAGTTACTGGGCTGGAACCAATCCTTTAAGGACAGATAGGCTGCTCAGAGCTCCCCACTCCCACTGGTGAACAAAGAAGCTTCCTCCTATCCAAACAAGGATATGGACAACACAGGAACTATGACACAGCCCAGAGATCAGCAATACCCGAAGAATGGACTATTCTAGTTCAGCAAAGGCGGGAAACAAGGATATATATATATATATTTTGTTTTTTTTTACAAAGGAGCAGAAAATAGCCATATACTACAAAACAGACTATTGCAAATCCTGGTCATTCCCAACCATACACTACAGAACAGAATATGGCAAACCCTTGTCATTCCCGACCATACACGACAGACCAGGCTATGGCCAACCCTAGTCATTTCTGGCCATACACTACAGAAGAGATGATGGCAAACCCTGGTCATTTCTGACCATACACTACAGAACAGACTATGGCAAACCCTGGTCATTCCTAACCATACATTACAGAAATGACTATGGAAAACCCTGGTCATTCCTGAATATGCACTACAGAACAGACTATGGCAAACCGTGATCATTCCTGGCCATACACTACAGAACAGACAATGGCAAACCCTGGATATTCCCGACCATACACTACAAAATAGACTATGGCAAACCCTGGTCATTCCTGACTATACACTACAGAACAGACTATGAAAAACCCTTGTCATTCCTGACCATACACTAAAGAACAGACTATGGCAAATCCTGGACATTCCTGACTAGACACTACAGAACAGACTATGGCAAACCCTGGTCATTCCTGACCCTACACTACAGAACAGACAATGGCAAACCCTGGGCATTCTCTACCATACACTACAGAACAGACTACGGTAAACTCTGGTCATTGTCATCCATACACTGCAGAATATACAATGGCAAACTCTGGTCCTTCCTGGCCATACAATATAGAAAAGACTATGGCAAACTCTGGTCATTCCCCACCATACACTACAAAACAGACAATGGCAAATTCTGGTCATTCCCAATCATACACTACAGAATGGACTATGGCAAACCCTTGTCATTCCTGATCATACACTACAGAACAGACTATGGCAAACCCTTATCATTCCTGACCATACAATACATAACAGACTATGGCAACCCCTGGTCATTTCTGACCGAACACTACTGAACAGACCATCGCAAACCCTGGTAATTTCTGGCAATACACTACACAACAGAGTATGGAAAACCCTAGTCATTCCTGGCAATACACTACAGAAACAACCATGGCAAACCATGGTCATTCCCGATAATAGACTACAGAAAACACTATGGCAAACCCTGATCATTCCTGACAATACACTACAGAACAGACTATGGCAAACCCTGGTCATTCCTGTCCATACACTACAGAACAGACTATGGCATATCCTGGTCATTCCTGGGCATACACTACAGAACAGACTATGGAAAACCCTGGTTATTCTTGGCCATACACTACACAACAGACTATGGCAATCCCTGGTCATTCTTAACCATATACTACAGAACAGACTATGGCAAACCCTGGTCATTCCTGACCATACACTACAGAACAGACTATGTCAAACCTTGGTCATTTCTGGCCATACACTACAGTGGAATCTATGAACAGACTATGTCAAACCCGGGTCATTCCTGACCATACACTACAGAACATACTATGGCAAACCATGATCATTCCAGGCTATACATTACAGAACAGACTATGGCAAATCCTGGTCATTCCTGGTCATACACTACAGAACAGACTATGGCAAATCCTGGTCATTCCTGGCCTTACAACACAGAACAGAATATGGCAAACCCTGGTCATTCCAAGCCATAAACAACAAAATAGACTCTGGCAAACCCTGGCCATTCCCAACCATACACTACAGAACAGACTATGACAAACCCTGGTCATTTCTGACCATACACTACAGAACAGACTATGGCAAACCCTGGTCATTCCTGATCATACACTACAGAACAGACTATGGGAAACCCTGGTCATTCCTGACGATACACTACAGAACAGACTATGGCAAACCCTGGTCATTCCTGACCATACACTACAGAACAGACTATGGCAAACCCTGATTATTCCTGGCCACACACTACAGAACAGACTATGGAAAACACTGGTCATTCCTGGCCATACACTACAGCACAGACAATGGCAAACCCTGGTCATTTCCAACCATACACAACAAAACAGACTATGGCAAACCCAGGTCATTCCTGACCATACACTACAGAAAAGACAATGGCAAAACCTGGACATTCCTGGCCATATACTACACAACAGACTATGGCAAAAGCTGGTCATTCCTCACCATACAGTAAAGACAAGACTATGGCAAACCCTGGTCATTCCTGACCATACACTACAGAACAGACTATGGCAAACCCTGGTCATTCCTGACCATACACTACAGAACAGACTATGGCAAACCCTGGTCATTCCTGGCCATATACTACAGAACAGACTATGGCAAAAGCTGGTCATTCCTCACCATACGGTAAAGACAAGACTATGGCAAACCCTTGTCATTCCTAACTATACACTACATAACAGATTATGGAAACCATGGTAATTCCGGACCATACACTACCGAACAGACTATGGCAAACCCTGGTCATTCCTGGCTATACACTAAAGAATAGACTATGGCAAACCCGGGTCATTCCTGACCATACACTACCGAACAGACTATGGCAAACCCTGGTCATTCCTGACCATACACTACAGAACAGACTATGGCAAACCCTAATCATTCCTGACCATACACTACAGAAAAGAATACGGCAAACCCTGGTCATTCCTGACCACACACCAGACAAAAGACTATGGCAAATCCTGGTCATTCCTAGCGATAAACAAAAGAACAGACTATGGCAAACACTGGTCATTCACAACCTTACACTGCAGAACACATTATGGCCAACCATGGTCATTTCTGTCAGCACACTACAGAACAGAATATGGCAAACCCCGGTCATTTCTGACCATACATTACAGAACAGACTATGGAAAACTGTGGTCATTCCTATCCATACATTACAGGATAGACTTGGAAACCCTGATCATTCCTGGCCATAAACGACTGAACAGAGTATTGAAAACCCTTGTCATTCCCAACCATACACAAAAGAACATGCTATGGCAAACCCTGGTCATTCCCGAGCATACACTACAGAACAGACTATAGCAAACTCTGGTCATTCCTGGCCATACACTACAGAACAGACTATGGAAACACTGGTCATTCCTGGCCATACACAATGAAACAGACTACAGCAAACCCTGGTCATTCCTGACCATAAACTACAGAACAGACTATGGCAAGCCCTGGTAATTCCTGACCATACACTACAGAACAGACTATGGCAAACCCTGGTCATTCCTGACCATACACTACAGAACAGACTATGGCAAACCTTGGTCATGCCTGGCCATACACTACAGAAGAGACTATGGTAAACCCTGGTCATTCATGACCATACACTACAGATCAGACTATGGCAAAATCTGGTCATTCGCTGGCCATACACTACAAAAGAGACTTTGGCAAACCCTTGTCATTCCTGATCATACACTACAGTACAGACTATGGCAAACCCTGGCCATTTCTGACCTTAAACTACAGAACAGACTATGGTTAAACCTGGTCATTCCTGATTATACACTGCAGAACAGACTATAGCAAACCCTGGTCATTCCTGGCCATACACTACAGAACAGACTATGGCAAACCCTGTTCATGCCTGGCCATACACTACAGAAAAGACTATGGCAATGCCTGGTCATTCATGACAATACACTACAGATAAGACTATGGCAAACCCTGGTCATTCCTGGCCATACACGACTGAACAGACTATTGAAACCCCTTTTCATTCCCGACCATACACTAAAGAACAGGCTATCTCAAACCCTGGTCATTACCGACCATACACTACAGAAAAGACTATGGCAAACCCTGATCATTCCCGACCATACACTACAGAACAGACTATGGAATACCCTCATAATTCCTGACGATACACTCCAGAACAGACTATAGCAATCCCTAGTCATTCCTGGCCATACACTACAGAAGAGACTATGGCAAACCCTGGTCGTTCTTGACCATACACTACAGATTAAACTATGGCAAATCCTGGTCATTCTTGACCATTCACTACAGAACAGTCTATGTCAAACCTTGGTCATTCCTGACCATACACTGCAGAACAGACTATGGCACACCTGGTCATTTCTGACCATACACTACAGAACAGACTATGGCACACCCTGGTCGTTCCTGGTCATACACTACAGAACAGACTATGGTAAACCCTATTCATTCCCAACCATACACTACAGAACAGACTATTGCAAAGCCTGGTCATTACTGACCAAACACTACAGAACAGGCTATGGCAAACCCTGGTCATTCCTGACCATACACTACAGAACAAACTATCGCAAACTGTGGTCATTCCTGACCATACACTAGAAAACAGACTATGGCAAACCATGGTCATTCCTGACCACACACTACAGAATGGACTATTGCAAACAGTGGTCATTCCCGACAATACACTACAGAACACACTATGGCAAACCCTGGTAATTCCCGATCATGCACGACAGAAAAGACTATGGCAAACCCTGGTCATTCCTGGCCATACACTACAGAACAGACTATGGAAAACCCTGGTCATTCCTGACCATACACTACAGAACAGACTATGGCAAACCCTGGTCATTCCTGGCCATACACTACAGAAAAGACTATGGCAAATGCTTGTCTTTCCTGACCATACACTACAAAATAGACTATGGCAAACCTTGGTCATTCCTGGCCATACACTACAGAAAAGACTATGGCAAATACTTGTCTTTCCCAACCATTCACTACAAAATAGACCATGGCAAACCCTGGTCATTCCTGATATACAATACAGAACAGACTATGGTAAACTCTGTTCTGTTCTGGCCATACACTACAGAACAGACTCTGGCAAACCCTGGTCATTCCTGACCAAACACTACAGAACTGACTACGGCAAACCCTGGACAGTCCTGGCCATACACTACAGAACAGACTATAGCAAACCCTGGTCATTCCTGACTATATACTACAGAACAGACTATGGCAACCCCTGGTCATTCCTTACAATATGCAACAGATCAGACTATGGCAAACCCTGGTCATACCTGGCCATACACTACAGAACAGACTATGGCAAACCCTGGTCATTCCTGGCTATACACTATATAACAAACTATGGCAAAACCTGGTCATTCCCAGCCATACACTACAAAACAGACTATGGCAAACCCTGGCCATTCCCGACCATACACTACAAAACAGACTATGGCAAACCCTGGTCATTCATGACCATACACTACAGAACAGAATATGGCAAATCCTGATCATTCCTGGCCATACACTACAGTTCAGGAAATGGCAAACCCTGGTCATTCCTGACCATACACTACAGAACAGACTATGGCAAACCCTGGTCATTCCTGACCATACACTACAGAACAGACTATGGCAAACCCTGGTCAATCCTGGGCATACACTACAGAACAGACTACTGCAAACCCAGATCATTGCTGGCCATACACTACAGAAAAGAATATGGCAAGCCCTGGTCATTCCTGGCCATACTCTATAGAACAGACTATGGCAATCCCTGGTCATTCCTGACCATACACTACAGAACAGACTATGGCAAACTTTGACCATTCCTGACCATACACTACAGAACAGAACACAGCAAACCCTGGTCATTCCAGCCATACACGAAAGAACATACTATGGAAAACCCTGGTTATTCCTGGCCATACACTACAGAACAGGCTATGGCAATCCCTGGTCATTCCTGAGCATACACTACAGAACAGACTATGTCAAACCCTGATCATTTCTGGCCATAAACTACAGAAGAGTCTATGAACAGACTATGTCAAACCCTGGTCATTCCTGACCATATACTACAGAACAGACTATGGCAAACCTTGGTCATTCCTGGCTATAAACTACAGAATAGACTATGGCAAATCCTGGTCATTCCTGGTCATACACTACAGAACAGACTATGGCACACGCTGGTTGTTCCTGGCCATACACTACAGAACAGACTATGGCAAACCCTGGTCATTCCCAACCATAAACTACAGAACAGACTATGGAAAACCCTGGTCATTCCCAACCATACACTACAGAACAGACTATTGCAAAGCCTGGTCATTGCTGATCAAACACAACAGAACAGGCTATGGCAAACTCTGGTCATTCCTGACCATACACTACAGAACAAACTATCGCAAACCGTGGTCATTCCTGACCATACACTAGAAAACAGACTATGGCAAACCCTGGTCATTCCTGACCACACACTACCGAATGGGCTATTGCAAACAGTGGTCATTCCCGACCAAACACTACAGAACACACTATGGCAAACCCTGGTAATTCCCGACCATGCACGACAGAAATGACTATGGCAAACCCTGGTCATTCCTGGCCATACACTACAGAACAGATTATGGAAAACCCTGGTAATTCCTGGCCATACACTACAGAACATATTATGAAAATCCCTGGTCATTCCTGACCACACACTAAAGAACAGACTATGGCAAACCCTGGTCAATCCTGACCATACACTACAGAACCGACTATGGGTAACCCTGGTCATTCTGGACCATACACTAAAGAACAGACTATGGCAAACCCTGGTCATTCCTGACCATACACTACAGAACAGACTATGGCAAACTCTGGTCATTCCCAGCCATACACTACAGAACAGACTATGGCAAACCCTGGTCATTCCTGACCATACACTACAGAATTGACTATTGCAAACCCTGGGCATTTCCGACCATACACTACAGAACAGACTGGCAAACCCTGGTCATTCCCGACCATACACTACAGAAAAGACTATGGCAAACCCTGATCATTCCCGACCATACACTACAGAGCAGACTATGGAATACCCTCATAATTCCTGATGATACACTGCAGAACAGACTATAGCAAACCCTGGTCATTCCTGGCCATACAGTACAAAAGAGACTATGGCAAACCCTGGTCATTCCTGGCTATACACTACAGAACAGACTATGGCAAACCCTGGTCATTCCCGACCATACACTACAGAACAGACTATGGCAAACCCTGGTCATTCCCGACCATACACTACAGAACATACTAAGGCACACTGGTCATTTCTGGCCATACACTACAGAAGAGTCTATGGCAAACCCTGGTCATTCCTGACCATACACTACAGAACAGACTTTTTCAAACCCTGGTCATTCCTGATAATATACTACAAAACAGACTATGGCAAACCCTGGTCATTCCTGACTGTACACTACAGAACAGACTATGGCAAAACATAGTCATTCCTGGCCATACACTACAGTACAGACTATGGCAAACTCTGGTCATTCCTGGCCATATACTACAGAACAGACTATGGCAAACCATGGACATTCCCGACCCTACACTACAGAACACATTTTGGCAAACCTTTGTCATTCCCGACTATACACTACCGAACAGACTATGGCAAACCCTGATCATTCCTGACCATACACTACAAAACACTCTGTGGCAAACCCTGGTCATTCCTGTCCATACACTACAGAACAGACCATGGCAAACCCTGGTAATTCCTGACCTTACACTACAGAATAGACTATGTCAAACCGTGGTCATTCCCGACCGTACACTACAGAACAGACTATTGCAAACCCTGGTCATTCCTGACCATACACTACAGAACAGACTATTTCAAACCCAGGTCATTCCTGACCATACACTACAGAACAGGCTATGGCAAACCCTGGTCGTTCTTGACCATACACTACAGAACAGACTATGGCAAACCCTGGTCATTCCTGACCATACACTACAGATTAAACTATGGCAAATCCTGGTCATTCCTGACCATTCACTTCAGAACAGACTATGTCAAACCTTGGTCATTCCTTGACCATATACTGCAGAACAGACTATGGCACACCTGGTCATTTCCGACCATACACTACAGAACAGACTATGGCAAACTCTGGTCATTCCTGACCATACACTACAGAACAGACTATGGCAAACCATGATCATTCCCGACCATACACTACAGAACAGACTATGACAAACCCTGGTCATTCCTGACCATACACTACAGAACAGACTATGAGAAACCCTGGTCATTCCCAACCATACACTACAGAACAGACTATGGCAAACCCTGTTCAATCCTGACCATAGACTACAGAACAGAGTATGGCAAACTGTGCTCATTCCTGACCATACACTACAGAACAGACTATGGCAAACCCTGGTCATTCCTGACCATACACTACAGAACAGACTATGGCAACCCTGGTCTTTCCTGGCCATACACTACGGAATAGACTCTGGCAAACCCTGGTCATTCCCAACCATGCACTACTGAACAGGCTATGGCAAACCCTTGTCATTCCTATCCATATACTACAGAATGGACTATGGGAAACCCTGGTCATTCCTGACCATACACTACAGAACAGACTATGGCAAACCCTGGTCTTTCCTGTCAATACACTACAGAGCAGACTATTGCAAACCCTGTTCATTCCTGACCATAGACTACAGAACACAGTACGGCAAGCTGTGGTCATTCCTGACCATACACTACAGAACAAACTATTGCAAACCCTGTTCATTCCTGACCATACTTTACAGAGAAAAGTATATTCTTACTGAAAATATACATTTGAATTCCCTGGAAAGCTTTTGTCTTTATGATAGTAAACATTTTGGGTTGTATAAGAAAACACTGCACTACTCTTACTTGAGATTTAAAATATGTTAAAACAAAATAAGAAGTTAAGAAAAGAGTTGCAATAGTGAAGAGCAAAGGCATCAGAGGCACTCTTCCAGCTTCTGGAAAGTAAGTCGGTCAATGGGATAAAGAAACGATATCAGGGTGCAATGCATATGCCGAAAGCAAAGAAGATAGTCGTACACCCTTCAAAAGGGCTGCAGGCAACAACATGGTCACCACTCGACAAGACATCAAACGCAGACAGAAGAAATACTTCCAGGATCTTCTGAATGAAGAATGCCCCGCAGAAGCTGTACTGCCCCAAACACAGCCTACAATGAAAAAATAGGTAGAGCCCACCACAGATGGTGTAAGAACAACACAGGGGAAAATGAAGGCAGGGAAAGCAGCAGGCTCATATGCGGTCATAGCAGATATGATACAGGTGCTGGGTGAGATAGAGGAGAAATGGCCCTGAGAGTACTCATAACAATATCTAGAGAAAGGCATGTGTCAGGTGACTGGAAAATAAGCATACTACTGCCAGTGTTCAAGAACAAAAGGGACATTCACAACTGCGGGCAGTACAGAAGTATCAAACTCCTGTCACACTGCATTAAAGTTCTGGACAGGATGATTGATAAATGGATAAGCAGTAGCAGAAAGTAAGATGGGAGATGAGCAAGTCTGGATCATATCAGGATGCAGGACAGCTGATGTTTGCAGTGAAACAGATTGTTGAGAAGAAGCTAGAGATGATGAAATAGTCCACCTGGGTATTCCTAGACGTATAGAAACCATATGACAAAGTCCCAAGAAAGCTGATCTGGGCAGTGCTATGGTGTTTGAAAGTCTCAGAAATATTGATAGATTTAGTGCAGGTTACGTACAAGGACCCAATGAATGATTTAAGTATGAATGGTGTTTGGTCTCTCAGAGAAATTCCCAGTAGGAGTGGGTGTACACCCAGTATTCAACTCTGTGCCCCCTGTTGTTTATACCGGTGATGGACTACATTAGCAAACACGTTGGAGTGGACAGATCAACAAACTTGCTATATGCAGACAATGTGATATTACAGGCAGACTCTGATCAAGAATTTCAGCAAAGGATATGGGAATGAAAAGCAAAACTGAAGGCACATGGGATGAAACTGGGTATAGCTAAGAGAGCTGTAATGGCAGAAAATGGTAGAGTTCAGAAGAAGCTGAGAATTGAGATAGATGGGAAAATATCAGAACAGGTTAACAGCTTCAAGTATTTGGGAAGGGTGGTTGAGGAGAAGGGAGTCTACATGAGGAAATTAAAGCTAGAATCAGAGGGGTTGCAGCCAACTGGCATGGCACAGAGTGTTAGGGGTAGTGTATGACAGAAGAATGCCAAAGAAGCCAAAAAGTAAGATGTACAAAACAGTAGTGCAACCAGTACTACTGTATGGTCCAGAAACCTGGTTATTGACGGCAGAGCAGTTGAGAAAGTTAGAGGTGATAGAGATAAAGTGCCTGAGATGGGCAGAATTGCAGAAAAGGTGAAACAGAACAGATTATGGTGGTTCAGGCACCTGTGCAGAAATGCAGAAGACAGTGTGATGAAGAAGATTTGGGAGAGACAGGAAGAAGGCAAGAAGAAACGAGGGTGTCCAGTGAAGAGGGGGACTGATTGTGTAAGAGAAGATCTGCAACAGTCAGACATGAGAGATGAAGAAGGGAAAACAGCGGCACTGCAGAGAACAATGGTGACACCCTGACTCCATGTAGAAAATGGAAAAAGCCAGTCACTGATGACGATCTAAATATCAGAGTAACGTAAGCTAACAACTTCATAAAACTAACACCACATCATTCCTAAATCATTAACTTTGTAGCCACTGCCTTCACCTCCCAGTGTCCCCAGAACTCTAGTATTTCCCTTTATTATCACTTCTATGACCTCAGAGGTACTATTAAACTATAATGGTGACAAAGCAAAATGTAATGCAAAGTGTGAGGAAGGCCACATTTCACTTAAAGATATATGACACTTCAAGCATCAACAAAACTTTGCACAATTAGTAGTGTTACCAACATTTTATTTTTAAGATTCTAAATATTTTATCCTTGAGATTAACAAAACTTAATTCTAGAGATTCTTTTTACCTTGAAAAATACTCGCTGGTAGAATTACTTGTGGTTTAGTTACATGTACTCTTACAAAAGCCATCGTTTTACATGTTAATGTGCTGAACAGAATAAAGCAATATTTATTTTATTTTTGTTTTTTCTTATCTTTATGTTCTTTTTGAGGACCTCCTAATCGCCACCAAGACATCAGATATTTAAATAACACATCATTCTGAATTCCTTTATTCATAGCTTGCTGCATGAACCCTTTTCTCTGTGGCGCTGAGTGATAGTTTAACTTAGCCGGAGACAGGAAGGAAGGATAGGCAGCTGTGAATATATTTAGGCTTCCCCACTACTTGCTGACATTTCTTACCTGCATGCAGCTGATCATTCCTACCTGTGGAAAATATCCACTTATTAGCTTTTTAAGCCTAAGGATATCAGGACGTTAAACTGCAGCTACAATTCAGTGGCATGTAGATCCTTACAAAGTTTTTCTCCATTCCCTATAGTCAAAGATACAACATCTCACTTGTTTTCAAATGCAGCAGTTTTAGGGGCACTAAATAACTACCTTCGCTCACTAGGAGAGATACCTAGCTGCAGAAAGTGTCTCCATCCATTTTTTCTAGGTAGCACTTAGAAATGCCACTTGCCAGTTGGCATCTTGGAAACCCTACTAGTAGACTAAGAAAACAAGACACGTTCATTTTCACTGTACACCTATACAGTTTAAGTAACACCGCCTTTGCCATGGAGCTACACATAACAACATTGTGTATTACAAAATACCAGCAGTATTTTCTTTCATCACCTCTCTGGGTATATTTTCACAAGTGTGTACCAAATAGGCTTAGAATTCTTCACGTAATATTTCTTATTGTATTTATTTATTATTATTTTATTTTATTTGGTTGGCAGGTTAGTGCACTGATAGATATTGACCAATTTCAGGCTTAGCCCACATGAAATACAAAACATTTCACAAACAAAAAACACAGACTAGTAAGCATTAACAGTGTTGTTCAGACTAGTTCCATAGAAAAACTATATATATATATATATATATATATATATATATATATATATATATATATAATGTGGGTATTTGACAGTTTTAGTTTGAATAAATTTGCTGTGCTCATTGTGCTGTGTGGCAGTGACGCTTGCTTGAAGTAACTGTATATCTGCAATCTCCCATCCATTGGTCAGCATTCTCTTTGAAAGACCAGAGAGAGTGCTCTGCCTCACATGTACCGCAGATAAGGCTAATGTGGGGTAATTTCAGGGGGTCTGTGGGCACACGCCCTTATGAAGTGGGACCACAGTCGCCGGTCGCCACTCCCTTGGTGCATATCCTGAGGTGAGGCTAAGATTAAACAGCTGTAATAGATATCTCTCCTTTGGGGAGGGGAGAAGTTTGCACTGACTCAGGGGCAAAGGAGACCACACTAGTTTTTTAGAAGTGTGAAATCGGCTTTTGAAGTTTTTTTTTTTCACTTTTTTTTTTTCAGGTGGGGGCGGGATGAGGACCTCCAGCGAGATTAGTTTATGATCTGATCATATATATATACATTCAAGTTAACAAGCACAGCGCAATGTGCAATCTTAAAACTGAATGCTAATAAAAATCTCAAATGTAATAAGTGGACAGACTTACTGGTAATTCTCCAGCAAAGCAGGAAACCAGCAGCAACAGAAAAAGGAAAAAGGAAACTCCATAGGCAATTCCAAGAGCAAAAGTCCTTTAGGGGAACAAAAAGAGTAAACATTGTCAGTGCTTTTATCTGGTTAAATTTGTTGCCTTCTTTAAGCAGTTACATCACTGAGGATAGTTTCATCATGTTAATAAAATGGATACATGTCATGCAATAGTGCGTTTAAAGGATGCTGTTATATGGAAATTGTTAGAAAAAGGTGTATTTGAATATATGAGAAATGCTAGTTTAAAAGCAAAGTAGTATATAATGCATTTTATTCTATTAATCATATAACAGTACAGATTAACTCATATGTAAATGTAAGTAGTTTTGAAACTGCAGTGTGGCTTGAAGCAAAGCTGATCCTTGACCCTGGCAGAATGCTAGCTTAGCAAGTCTTAATGTTTATGCTTTTCACAAGTGATTATCTGCTGGGTCAGGAAATTAAATGTGTGAAATAATGAAATCTTCTGCTCTTTCCTGTTGGAATGATTTGTCCTTGTATATGTGTTACTGAGATAGCACACAGCTGTGTGAGAAAGTGTAACAGAGAACAAAGACGAGTATTAAAAGACTGAAGCTGCTATTGTATTCGAACTGTATGAAACCTTGAAGAAGTAACTTTACAGGGAGACATTATGTCTGACCAGCTGGATAGCAAGGCCGTATTGTATCTAGAGGAAAAGTTTTTTTTTAAAATATACAGCATCAACAGCTTTATGAATAACAGATTGTAAGCTACAAGTGATGTAGATGCCCTGTGACATATCACGTCAGTAAGGTGGGCATAGCTTAAATGTTAAACCTATCTAAAATTGTGTGCTTCCTGTTTCATGTCAGACAAAATTCTGTACTTGTACATTTTTTGCCTCCTGGTGTACACTAGTAAACTTTTTAACCTGAACCTCCTGTGTATTGAAATTTTATTTTGTTTAACAGTTTGGTACTTCGTAGATGGAATTCCCTTGGTAAGCCGCAGATCAGAGCGTATCGGTGGTCGAATACTGCGTAGGAGAAGTTACCAAAATGGTTCTTCTTGAGTGAAAAGACCTCCGACTGAATTGTTGTGTAAAGAGGCTGGCCACTTTCTGATCTGTGGCCAAAAAGCGGAACTTGGACTTCCTCAATACCGGAGGCGCAGGTAGGAAGAATTTGCCTTTTTTCTGTTTTAGATCAGGGACTAGGTTACAGTATATTGTTGTCAAGATTTGTTTTGCAGATCAGGGACAAAAGGAAGTACTGTATATTTGGTCATAGATCAGGGTAACAGAATAAGGTAGGCAGTTATTCTAGAGACACTGCAAACAGGAACTGAGAACTTGATATCACGTGATAAAAAAGGGTTACGTAACATTTTCTTTGACATGGGTAATCAGTGCACTAAAACATCGCGAGATCCGCCCCTAACCGAAGACGCAAAATACATGCAATTACAACGTTCCGATAACATTAGGTATTATACGAAATGGGTTAACAAATATGAATTTGATGGTAAACTAGATAAAACTTCACTAGTTAAACTCCTTAAACAGCTTAAATCTGATGCGGGAGGTCAGGCAAAAAAGCAATGCCAATTAGGCATTCCTCAGGCACACAGGTGGATTGAGGAAGCAAATCGTAGAGAACAGAAGCTTAAAAATTCAAAAACATTATTTCTAGACAAAGAGGATAATAACTTGGTAATAGCAACAGCTCCTCCTCCTCCTCCCTTGCCCCCTCCCTTACCCTTTTCAGGATATGAAGCGAGTGGACAGGCTGGTCCGCCTCCGCGTTATCCTGAAGGTTCAGCAGGACCACAACCATTTGTTAGAGACCCTATTAAAACTAGGGCCCGAACACGTAAAACACATAGGGACACAGAATCATACCAAATAGAGGGAAATCTACAGGATGAGAGTGAGGAAGAAATATGCCCACTTATAGAAGTTCCAAATCCTCAGGCAGGACAGGAAGGGCAGGACCCAACACTCTTAGTATATAGACCATGGACACCGGAAGATATCTGGAAGGCTACTGAGGGAATCCCCCATCCGAAAGTTAATTTTATGAAATTTTTAGAAGATTTACAAGGCATGAAGTTGAGTTACCACTTGAATGGGGAAGAAGTAGAAAAAGTAGTAAGACAAATTATAGGTCCAGATTGGCAAATGATTTGTGGCACCTGGAATCCTCGTAATGCAGAGCTTAGACCACTCCCACATAGTGATGCGGAGTTAGACAACAGAGAGAAAGGTCTGACAGACCGAATCTCTGAGAAATGGAAACCTAGAGCAGACTGGTCTTGCATTAATCAATGCATACAACAGGAAAATGAGACAATAGATGGGTACTATGCTAGATTATTAGAATGTTTTAATAATCATAGTGGTATGTCGGTTCCTGAGAACCAAACAAATGATTCCCCGTATGAACAACAATTAAAAAATGCATTTTTGAAAGGTTGCATTGCACCTATTAGTAGCTTCATTACGAAGCATATGATAGACCATCGAACAGGAAGGCTACAAGCCTTACTCAAATACGCTAGACATGCTGAAAGACATTTTAATAGTAAAAAGAAAAAGAAGGCGCAAGTCTTCATTGCTGAAGACGAAGCTGAAGTATTTGTATTACAGTCAGGTAAAAAAAGGGCAAGAAGAATGCCCAGGGAAATAAACAGTCTGACAAACGATCAGAAGATTTTGAAGAGAGGAAGAAGAGAGGTGAATGCTTCAAGTGCGGGAAAAAGGGACATCTAGCAAGGGATTGTAGGCAAAACAAAAAGATAATCACAGAAGATAAGGGAGATGAGGACTGACTATATGATAGTGAAGATACATCATGTGAAAGTCAGAAATCATCAAGAAAAGTTACTAAACAGAAAACGAATGTAAATGTGATAGAAGGAGTAGAAGAAGTGCAAGTAGATATGGAGGATGAAGAAAGTGAAATTTTGGACTTAGCATTATTGAGCTTAGAGCTCTACTTAGCAGATACGAAACCAGAAGTTACACTTCTGGTGGAGGGAAGGGAAGTCAAATTCCTGTGTGACTCAGGAGCATCACAGACCTTGATACACCCCTTCAAGTTACCAGAACATTCTGAATCACCTGATTATATATTAGTAAAAGCCGCAAATGGACAGCTATACAGGGTACCGCTTTCCCATGATATAGCAATAACTGACCCTGTTTCAGGTATGACCCAGGGAAGTAAAATTGTTGTTTCTTCAAAGTGTCCAGTAAACCTATTGGGCAGGGACCTTATGCAGATATTTGGCATAGAAGTAGTTCCAACTGTACAAGGTATGGAGGCACAGAGACAAATGGATACCTTTGTAGTGCGATCGGAGGGTGAAACTTTTTACTGGTACAGCCAGGACCTAGTCACGACTGGTCCAGGGGCAGTAACCGAGGAACTGATGAACGTAGCCATCAGTAAAGCCCCCTCCCTTGACACTGACCGACAGCATTTGTTACACTGTACTCTATACTACTGTACTACACCAGGACCTGATAGAGAGTATGAGCAATAATTGTTTAGAAATCATGCAATTAGATTGGTTTTGCGTACTTTGTACTGGGATACTGAGGGGAACAGTGTAGTTAGCTGTTCGTTACCTCAAGAATTCCTTGCATTGTATAGATCAAATCGGTTACCACATGTCAGCTTGACAAAGAACAAAAGTGTCAAATGGGCAGACTTAGGAGAAAAAGTAACAAGATGGGAGAAACAAACTGATTTAGAACTATCAGAACAGGGGATACAAAAACAAAAACTGAATTGGTTGACACAGACACATCTAGCTGCACATTTGCAATCTAGCAAGGACAGCTGATTAGCGTTCTTATTAGAAGAAGAAGAAAAGGCTTTATGTGAAATTCCAACAACTCTTTGGTCAACAGGCAAGTCAGATGTAGGACTTATTCGAACAGCAGGACCAGTTACAATTACCCCAAAGTCAGCTTTTCGACCACAGAAAAGAAAACACCCTTTGAGAAAGGATGCAGAAATAGGAATTAAACCTATAATAGCAGCATTACTCAAAGAAGGAGTACTGGTAGAATCTCCTGATTCACCATGTAATACACCCCTATTTCCTGTTAAAAAAGCAAACGGGGAATGGCGGATGGTACAAGATTTACAAGCTGTAAATAATGCAGTAATAACTAGAGCACCTACGGTGCCAGACCCACATACTTTGTTAAACGATTTAGAACCGCAACAGAAATATTTCTCTGTGGTAGATATTAGCAATGCTTTCTTTTCAATACCTATACATCCTGATAGTCAATACTGGCTTGCATTTACATTTCAGGGTAAAAGGTATACATATATTCGACTACCACAGGGATATTGTGAGAGTCCAACAATATTTGCACAAGAAATGGCTAGCAACCTGGCAGGGTTTACCCCACTGGGAGGTAGTCAAATTCTACTTTATGTAGATGACATCTTGCTAGCAGCCCTCACCCAGCAACAGTGCAGGGAGGATACTGTAGCATTATTGAAATTTTTAGCAACACAAGGACACAAAGTAAACAAAAGTAAGTTACAACTTTGGAGAAAACAAGTTAGATACTTAGGATATGTAATATCCAATGAAGGTAGAATACTAGACGAGGAAAGAAAAACAGCAATTTTGCAAGCACCCAAACCAACAACCAAGAAAGAAATGATGTCTTTCTTGGGTACAACTAATTTTTGTCGGAGTTGGATACCAAATTATGCTTTGGAATCTGCTCCACTGACTGACTTGATATATAAGACACCAATGGCAGCACAAGATATCTTACAATGGACTCCTGAAGCAGAAACAGCTTTCTGCAGGTTGAAGCAGTTGATAGCTTCTTCATTAGTTTTAGGACTTCCAAATTATCACAAACGTTTTTTTCAGACCATAGATTGTAAGCAAGGATATATGACGTCAGTACTGATGCAACAACATGGGGATAAGCAATGCCCCATAGCCTATTATTCATCATAGTTAGACCCAGTGGTGCGATCTTTGCCTCACTGTGTACAAACAGTGGTTGCAGCTGCAATGGCAGAACAGGCTTCGGCCTCAGTGGTGTTATTCCACCCTCTCACGTTGAGAATGCCTCATGCAGTTGCAATAATTTTACTGCAAGAAAAAGTGGCATATCTTTCCCCTGCTAGACATCTTTCGTGTATGACTATACTGCTGAGCCAACCTCATATGACAATTGAACCATGTACGACATTAAATCCATCAACACTACTCCCAACTCCTGCGGATGGCACACCACACAGCTGCCTGCAGGAAATTGAACAGTTAGCTTTACCTAGACAAGATCTCACAGATATGCCCTTGGATAATGCCGGGGTGACATATTACGTGGACGGCTCATGCAAAAGGGGTCCTACAGGGAAGAATCTGGTAGGATATGCAGTAGTTACAGACACTGAAATTTTAGAAGCTCAATCCTTACCACACAACTTATCTGCACAAGCAGCAGAATTGATAGCTTTGACGAGGGCATGTACTTTAGCAAAAAACAAGTGTGTAAACATATATACTGATAGTCAGTATGCTTTTTCTACAGTACATGTATTTGCACAACAATGGAAAAATAGAGGAATGATAACATCCAGTGGAAAACTTATTAATCATGCGCAATTTATTTTGGAGTTATTAGAATCTATTCAGTTACCTACCAAAGTAGCTATTTGTAAATGTGTAGCTCATACAAAACAGCAGGATAAGATTTCAAAAGGCAATGCACGAGCTGATGCAGCTGCAAAGCAAGCAGCCTCAGATGCAGAAACTTTACTTTTGAATGAGGAATTACAACCCTCTGAGATTTTAGATTTAGACATGTTAAAAACAATGCAGATACTTACTACAAAAGCGGAGAAACAAAAATGGGTAAAACGAGGTGCAATTCTTGAAAATGGACTGTACATTTCCAAAGAAAGAAAACCGATATTGCCGTCTAATTTATTTAGATATGCAGCTTTGTTGAGCCATGGGCAGAGCCATGTCTCAACAGGGGGGATGGTACAGTTAGTAAACCGAATATTCCAAACATATGGATACACAAACTACACAAAAACATTTTGTGCAGCTTGTCATACTTGTAACAAGCACCATGCACAAGGAGCATTTAAAACCAAGCAAGGAAGTTTTCCTATACCACCATACCCGTTCCATACTATTTGTATGGATTTCATAGAATTGAATAAATGTGAAGGGAAAAAGTTTTGTTTAGTTATTGTAGACATGTTTTCTAATTGGGTAGAAGCTTTTCCAACCAAAACCCCGGATGCAGCAACAGTGGCGATAGCCCTGATAAAAGAAGTAATCCCTAGATTTGGCATTCTGGAAAAGATTTATAGTGACAATGGCACACATTTTGTAAACCAGACAATCCACCAACTTGGTAGATTTTTTGGTATCTCCTTAAAGAACCATTGTGCCTACCACCCACAGTCAGCAGGACTGGTGGAAAGGTACAATGGTACCCTAAAAAATAAGCTTAGGAAGCTAGTAGAGGAAACCCAAAAGAATTGGATATACTGTCTGCCTTTAGCACTGCTGAGTATGAGAACGGTTCCAAATGTAAAGGGTTTGACTCCCTTTGAAATGTTTTTTTGGGAGAGCATATTATGTGCCTCAGTGGAAAGCTCTCATGCCTGCAGAGCAAGAGGCTGACAGTTCATTAGCTAGTTATATGAGGAAACTGTTAACAAATAAATCTGTTTTGCAGTTTAACTCTTTTTCAGATAAGGAACAGACCAGACCGGTGGAAGCAGTCTTGGCTCCTGGGACATACGTTTGGGTGAAAGTGATGAAAAGGAAGAATTGGGCGAGTCCAAAGTGGGAGGGACCGTACCAGGTTCTGTTGGCAACGCCTACTGCAGTGTGAGTGGCCGAGAGGACGTCCTGGGTTCATTTGACACATTGTAAACCGGTAAAGAACTTTAAACTTGATAAAAACTTTGTGACTGATACACAACCAGAACGAGATGGCCAAAAACAAAGCGAATAGAAATTTAGATCAACCCCAGAGATGTTGCATAATCATTTTGTTGAGTGTACATTTATTGACTGTAATTGTGACAATTTTCCTCTTGTTGTGGTTTATCCTACACACAACCACACAAGTGAAAGTGGGAAGGCGTGATGAAACATCTATAGACTGGCATCCAAAGTTTAACACATACCTAGCCATGAAACGTGTATATGCAGAGACTATGAACATTTCAAATTGCTGGTTTTGTACAGCCATACCAACAGCATATGGAGGACTGATAATGTCCGCTGTCCCTTTGGGGATAAATGAGACTTGGGAGAATTTACTTGTCAATACAGGGACTGTGAGATCACAGGACAAAATAGCTTTATTTTTACCTGTCACACAAAAAGGAGTTGTATGTTTCTATAAAAATTATACCCTCCAGGTGGGCTGGAGCAATTGTAATATAACCATATCTTACCGATGTTATATTAAGAATGGTAATGGCAATACTTTTTGCAATACTAATTATGACTCGTATTTGAACTCATTGAAAACAACTATGAATGACATTTGTAAAAATCCAGTTTTGTTTAAACAATTGTCAGTTATAGATCAGAAAATGTTTCATGCAGGGCTGATGCGTATTAGTACTAAAGTAGAAAACTGTTATTTTATTTGTGGGGAAAAAGGCATATAAATGGTTACCTGAGAATTGGTCTGGCAGTTGTTTTTTGGGTTATTTGGTTCCGGCAATAAGACATACTGCAGAATTACCTTTGGGTAAGATATGAAATGTGAGAGAAGCAGCCCGAAAACCTGAAGGTCCAGTTGAAAAACCTGTGAATCCAGTTGGAAAGATCGAAGCTGGCTGTAAAGACCACAATTCAGTAAAAGACAAAAGCAAATTGACTCATAGTGACTTGAGTGATAGTGTTATATCCTGGGCAGGAATATTCCCAGCCTATGGAGCAGTCAAATCGATCTGGGAGCTGAGGAAGTTGTCGAAACTTCTCGAAGTAATGAGTAATGCAACTTTTTCCGCCCAAGAACTGGTGACTGATGAACTAAATGCAATGAGAACTGTTGTGCTACAAAATCGAATGGCTCTTGACTTCACCCTAGTGGCGAGAGGTGGTACGTGCGTGCTTATCAAACAAGAATGCTGTGCTTATATTCCTGATAATCGTCATGAGATCAATAACCACCTAGAGGTAATTCAGCAAGTATCAGCCATGACTGAACCAGACCCAAACCCACTGACGGATTTTTTCCAGAATCTGTTTGGGGGGGTGGGGTTCCATCCTAATGAATATTCTGATTGCCATTTGTGTGGGTATACTCCTAATAGGAGCATGTGTTTGCTGTGGAATTCCCTGCATGAAAAGATTAATCAAAGATTTTATTGATGTATCTGTTACTGAAACTTTTTACCAAGATATTGAGATTGAAAGATTGATCTCAGATGACATTTTTTCTGAAGTATAGATTGAATGACTCACCTAGCTGAAAATCCTAAGTGGAAAAGGCTAGGAGATGAAATGACACGATGCATACTTCAAAATAAAATAAAAAGTATTAATAGGGGGGAAAATGTTAGAAAAATGGGTATTTGAATATATGAGAAATGCTAGTTTAAAAGCAAAGTAGTATATAATGCATTTTATTCTATTAATCATATAACAGTACAGATTAACTCATGTGTAAATGTAAGTAGTTTTTGAAACTGCAGTGTGGCTTGAAGCAAAGCTGATCCTTGACCCTGGCAGAATGCTAGCTTAGCAAGTCTTAACGTTTATGCTTTTCACAAGTGATTATCTGCTGGGTCAGGAAATTAAATGTGTGAAATAATAAAATCTTCTGCTCTTTCCTGTTGGAATGATTTGGCCTTGTATATGTGTTACTGAGCTAGCACGCAGCTGTGTGAGAAAGTGTAACAGAGAACAAAGACGAGTATTAAAAGACTGAAGCTGCTATTGTATTCAAACTGTATGAAACCTTGCAGTAGTAACTTTACAGAAAGACATTATGTCTGACCAGCTGGATAGCAAGGCCGTATTGTATCTAGAGAAAAAGTTTTTTTTTTAAATATACAGCGTCAACAGTTTTATGAATAGAGGACTGTAAGCTAAAGTGATGTAGATGCCCTGTGACATATCACGTCAGTAAGGTGGGCATAGCTTAAATGTTAAACCTATCTAAAATTGTGTGCTTCCTGTTTCATGTCAGACAAAATTCTGTAGTTGTACATTTTTTGCCTCCTGGTGTACACTAGTAAACTTTTTAACCTGAACCTCCTGTGTATTGAAATTGTATTTTATTTAACAGAAATAAACCATATAATGTTAACGATTATTCATTAACAGACACTGGAAACATTCAGACCCAAACTATTCACACAACTGAAAGTGGGTATGCAAAAAAATGTAAAGACTGAAGCAAGTGAATGTTTTGTGATATATTCTAGCCTTTTCTCAACAAAATGAGCAAGCAACCAAAGGACAGTTCAGAACAGTGGAAACTCTGTGGATGCAAGGAGGAGCTCTGCTGTAATAAGTCAGGAAGTTCTGAAAGTCAAGAACATATGTTAACATGCAGCTAATTCCATGTTTAAGGAATAATACTGCAATAGTGATCCTGATAATTATCTTGACATGTTATAATGCAATACTGCATGCAATAGCATTGATTCACATCTTATTATGGATAACGAATACTCCAAAAGTGATCCTGATAATTATCACGGCATGCTGTGATAAAACACTGCATGCAGTAGTAGCAGTTCATTTCTTATTCTGAATGAAAACACATTCAGTGTTCATAACATCCTTGTGGTTTAGGGACTTAATCATGCACCTCACTTCTAGTAAATCTTATTTGTAATGTTGTGAGGTATGTTACCCTGAAAAATTCATGTTTCTCATGCAATAAAATATTCTGTGGTAGCCGTTCCTGAAAGTTTGGTCCTCAAGCCAAGATGTAAAATAAAAAAGTAAGTAATCAGCAATCCAGTCACCATAAATACTTCTATAAAACAAAAAGTACTGCAGCATGCAATGGTTTTGAATGATCTGAGAATATCAACGTTATAAAGTGAAGGTTTTTTTGTGATGCCCTCCTTTTATTTTTCTTCTCTCTTGCATTGATTCACTCTGTTTTTTATTAATATCTGATGTCTCATTAAACCATGTCTGTCTGTACTTTCAAGAGTCATAGTATATTTGCTTAGCATTTATGTACATGAAGTACTGAATATTGAATATAATGAGCAATGTTAATAATAATTTTGAAATCAGTTCATCTGTCTTAAGTCCATAATTGTTGTTTTAACTATGATGTTGTTTGGAAAATAGTCTATAACACTCTGAGTGTATTTATTTTGGGTGTATATTGGAAGCTCAAAAGCTGTGAACCGCTAACGCCACAACCTCAAACTCGGAAGTTCAAAGATTGAAAATACCGAAGCAACGGAACATCAAATTCTTTCCCAGGGAAAGAATTTGGTGGGCCGTTTATGTGGCTTCCCTATTTCCTCCACTGTGGTGCAATCTAGGAGTTGGTATATTTAAGTAGCGGGGTGTGGGGGGCAAAGCCCCCCACATTAGAAATGGTTTGTAGTGTTTGTATGTTTTATGTTTTGTGCTGGAACAGCGATTTTTTTTTTTTCCCCAGGGAAAAAAAATTGCTGTTCTCAGCTTTTGGAGTTTTACACTTTCAGGGTTTGAAGTTCGATGATATGCTGTTCGCTGTTTTCATGTTTCAATCATGTGATATAATTTGCTTACTGTGCTGATGTTTTATTTTCCTATTCTAGTGTTCCTACACATCAACTCTGGTATTCAGAAACATGCAATATGGCTCAAAGTTAATTATCAATAAATTGAGTGCAAACTCACAACCCTGCCACTGCAAATTAAAAAAAAAAAAACTGAAAACTACACCTGCAGTGAAGGAGGAACTCCCACAATTGTAGAGAGTGTGATATGAAGAAAATAAATGAACACGGAGAATGCATGTGTCTCAGTTCATGCACATATACTACTTTGTGACAATATGGGAAACAAGCAAAGGCCTATTATAATGGTTAAATCTTAAAAAAGGAGTAGAAAGTAGTTTATACGGCAGCAGGAAAAAGGGGTCACCAAGCAGAGGGGCCTAAATATGGACACAGGTAAAATTAGAACAGGAGCAAGAGGAGGTAGGAAGGAAGGGCACACACACACACACACACACAAACATATATATATATATATATATATATATATATATATATATATATATATATATATGCAACGGCAGATGCATACAGAGGGAACAAAGTTAAAAGTGTAAATTACACGTCATCTGGAACTTAGAGTGACTTGTCTGTGTGCGTTATATTTACTTCCAAATGTTTACCTGATGGTGTGGAAAGTACAGACACAATACTTTTTAGTGCTACCTCCTTCCACCTTTCAAGGCCATTCCTCTTCCAAGTTACCTTCCTTGCACTACATGTGCTGCCTGCCGGAGTTTGAAATACATTCAATAGAATCACAGCAAAAACAGTGAAGAGCATTTAGTCCCTAATGTATGTATTTTTGTTCCCATGACAATCTGTGGCTGTTACTTGTACTTGTTTTATGAGTTTGTACTTTGGCTTGCTCAGTGGCTGGGGTTGTGATATTCCTTCCTTCACTAATGATATATTTCCATTTCACTTACAATATGTTTGTAGACTTCCGTGCGCCTCTTAACATTTTATTTCTTCATTCTACATATTGATGCTGTTTTGAATCAGCTTAGACAGGGCTGTATAATTATTGCTGAAACCTGACTCTACTTTTCATTGTGCACTTACCTAAGTTTGCCAAAGACCAAACAGATTGTTTTTTATGTCAATGATAAGTGTGTGATTGGTTTCAACCTGCTCCATTCGCCCTCCTTGCTTACTCCGCTCCCTTATCCTACTCCTATTCCCACCCACCCCCATATCAATTACATTTATACTAAGCTTACCACACCCACCAAATTGCACCAAGCACTTATAATTATTAACATCATTACATCTTTCCACTTATCCAATACCACACCTCCTCACACAGTTGCATCAGTACTCTTCACTCCACCTTAGTTTTTCACTGATCATCACTTCCTTTATACCAAACCTTGAAATCATACTTGATACTCACTCACATAATAGTGCTTTATACTTATTCATCATATTATACTATTATACTCTATAAAACCCTCTTCTCCAGGCTCCACACATATGTGGCTACTCAGTTTATTACTCATCACTCTCCTCACAACAACTTATCAACTTACCTCTTTCCACCATCTCCAAATTGTATCTAAACACTCACCCACATTCACCTACACTGTACTCCACCCCTACTATTCACCCACTTTATAACATAGCTGCACAATTAATTGTAAGCACACCCTGCGCCTTTTCACACTAATGTATTTCACCACTTACACACTCCCACACATTCTACACAAAAACTACCTACTCAGCAAAAAATGCTCTCTCTGCTTCTTACACAAATCTGACCTACTACATCTAAGTGGTGATATCCACCTTAATCCAGGCCTCAGCCCAGCCATCCATATACCTCTCCAACAACTTAACTCAAACCTTCCAACTACACTCCCCATCACTCAAACTAACTCTGGCCTATTCTTTCTAAACATCAATATCAACAGAAGTATACTTAAGAAATCATCTGACTTTCAAGCCACCCTTTCACTTTACTCCCCTGATATTGTTACAGTTACAGAGACCTGTCTCAAGAGCAACAATGAAAGTGAAGAATTTTTACCTCAGGGATATAACATCCTTAGAGCTGGCAGAAACAAGAAACATGGCGAAGGAGTGGCAGTCATATATAAAAACTATCTAAACATACAGCAACTTCCTATGAACTCACCCCAACTCTCTGACCGTGAAATTCTCATCTCACGTCTTCAGCGTAACCTGAATAAGGCCACGATAATCACAGCAGTGTATCGTCACCCTGGCAACAATACTAAATTAATAGAAAACCTACTTAGTTGGGCATCCTCTACCTTAAATCATGAAACTGTCATACTAGGAGACTTTAACTTAGACTGGGGTACTTGCATCTCCATTAAACCCACCAATCATATCAACCTTTTTGGTTTTACTCAACTCATATCCACTCCAACTTGAAATGACAAACACAGTAATAGACACTCAATACTAGACTGAGTACTCTCCAATCATCCATATCTATACTCACAATTTGGTTGCCTTCCTGACTCCCTAAGTGACCATACCCCCATCTACCTTATCAGATGTAAAACTAACATATCCAAAAACACTATCTATAAAAAAATATCTGCTTAAAAAAACATTTCTCCATAGATACATTAAACTATCTACTGCAACATCACAACTGGTCCCCTGTGAACCAGCTTACTTGGATGAGGCTTTTGCATACTTCAGTACCTCTTTCCTTAGCATCCTAGACAGCCTTGCTCCTATTCATAGAAGATGCTGCAAATCTACACCAGCACCCTGGCTAACAGCAGACAGCATAAACACTATGACACAAAGAGATAAAGCTTGGCACACATATCAAATCTGCAAAACTGAAGCCTCCCTCTACAATTACCATCAACGGCTTAACCTAGCCAAGAAACTGATTAGAAATGACAAAAAAATCATACTACACCACATTACAAACAAAAAAAAAAAACCATAAAAACAAACCACAAAAATTCTGGCTATCCATCAAACAAATCTTAATTCCTGAAAAAAAAAACTACCTCCTCTCCTAGCAATTTAAACCCCAACATTAGTACATCAACCCAATTCAACACATATTTGATTAACTCTGTTCTGGCCTTAGTTAATTACAATAAAGATCCTGTCATGGCTGATCACCTACCCAGAGTCTTCTTATTTCATCCTGTTCCAACGTATTCTATCAAAAAAACTCCTCCTCCAACTAAAAGCCACTGGACTAGCTATAGATTGACTCCCAAGTGAATTTCTTCAACTAGCATCAAATTCTATCTCCTACCCTTTTTCCATACTAATAAACTGCTCTATCATTGAACATTATGTACCAAAACTCTGAAAAATTTCCTATATAATACCATTACACAAAGGTGGTCAATCCACCGATTTATCCAGCTATAGACCCATTGTCATACTCTTCCCCTCTTAGCAACATTCTAGAAAAATACATACACTCTCAACTGCTGTCCCACTTCATACAAAATAACCTACTTTCCAACTTCCAACATGGTTTCAGACCTAAACACAATACGACCATAGCCCTCTTAAGTTTCACAAACACGATCAATCACCATAGAAATAGTAACCAACTTTTCTCTTCCATCTTCTTAGATATGTCAAAAGCATTTGACACTGTATTACATAAAAAATTACTAACTGACTTAGCATCTATTCATTTCTCTCCAGCTTCTGTTACCTGGTTCCACAGCTATTTCACTTCACCGATTGACAACAATCAGTGATATGGAAAAATGAAATCTCTGCTCTTCTACACATCACTATAGGAGTCCCACAGGGCTCTATTCTCAGCCCCCTACTATTCTCCATCTTTACAGACAGCCTTAGCTCCACCTCTCCCCATGCCACAATTATACAGTATGCAGATTATTCCACTGTTATCTGCACAGCCTTCTCCCTACCGGATCTTCTATCCAAGACTCAATCTGCTTTTACAGAAATAGAACTTTTCCTAAAGGAAAGACAACAAATATTAAACCCAAATGAGATTAAACATATGATTTTTTTCAAATAATAATCTTCTACATTCCCATTCATTAATACACATACTTTCATCCAATGAAACTATAATTGTACCAGTAGATAGCACAAAAGTACTTAGTATCACAATAAAATGTGGCCTGAAATGTGACAAACACATTGTCCTCACTGTTAAAAAAGTACATATTAAACTCAGGTGTCTTTATTGGTCTAGAACATTCCTCACCTCATCAACTAGACAAGCAATTGCCAGAACACACCTCCTCTCTACTCTACTATACACTTCGCCCATTTTCTCAAATCTCAGAAAGACTGATCTATCTAAACTTGACACATGCTACAACAAAATCGTTCATTTTGCTGCCGGCCTGCACAGTAGAATCCACCACTGTACTGCCCTGAAACAATTACGCTGGCTTAAACTTCCAAACTTACTAACACTTAACCAGCTAGCTATTGCCCACAGCATCCTCAACCAACCTAACACCTGTTCTGCTCTAACACACCTAGTACATCCTTACATTACCCACTCCCTCCGCTCATCTAATAAACTGCTATTACAAGTTAGGAAAGCCAATAGCTGTTTTGGTAAATCCTTATTTTCATGTCAGATAGCAAAAATGTGGAACTGCACCCCCCAACTCATTCCTAATACCCCCTCCACCTCTAAATTCAAAGTCCTTCTTAAAGAACATCTAGCTAACAACTGGCTCTGTTCCTGTATCACCCCTGGATAATTCTATCTCCGTATTGCTCTGTCTTGCTATACAACTTATATTTACTCTGTTCAAGCAAGCTTCTTGTATTTACCAATGCTGATTTGTATATATAAAATGGCTGATTGTATTCTTTGTACAAGGTCTTACTGCATAGTGTCTGTTTTTACTTGCCCCTTCTGACAGCTGCTTTTTTTTGGGGGGTGGACTTCCCCCCCCAGGTCTCTGCTGAAAAGGGGCCACTGTCCCAGTCAGACTAACCCAGCAAACAAATGTAAAATAATAAATATATATATATATACTGGAGTAGATAAAATAATCAAAACTTCCAAATATTAGTGTCACTAATGTCGACATATAGAAACTAGAAAACAAAATATCGACACTTTGTAGCTTTACAGGTTAGTACTAGGCTAGCTGCCCTTGTAGGCCATTTTATGACTAGCTAGTTTCCCTTTTTGTGCTCAGATAGAGACTGGACATACCCATCCCATGGATGATAATTATCGATTAACTGCATCATACCATAGATAACTTGGGGAGCCATGCATGGGATAAAGCATTTAGAAGCGGCCTCTGTCCATTAGTACAGGGGGCAGTTCTTGGGTAAATTTTCTGTTTCCCATCTGTCACATGTGGATGGGGAGACTGTTTCAGAGCATTAGTAACCTCTATGAGATAAAGCTGTCCCTTTGAGCCATTCTGCTGATTTTGCAGAAGAGGTTTCAATTCCAATACCAAGTACTTTTGATGCCAATTGATTTACTGATGTACAGTAAATCCATCCTAAATGGGTCAGAGCATGCCAGACACAGGTCACCCCTTAGCAGTCTGTAAGATTCCACGTACAGTGGCAGGGCTTTGAGCCGATCCATGTAGGATACATTGTAATGCCTTATATCCTTTTAGTAAGGACATTATTAGGCCTCATATCCTTTTAGTAAGGTATCTCTGTGGGCATTCCAGTTTTTGCATGTGTTCGGACAGATACATGCCAAAAAGAGCATTATATTCAATGGCTGGCCTAATGAGGGCTGAGTAAAAGGGACAATGACATCCCTAGATCTAGACACAATCCCTTTGTTTATAAGCTATTATAGGATCATAGGCGTTTACTAGGCTAATGACCCAAGGGCCCTTTCAAGCCTAGCCAAGTTTTATCCTTATTTCCATGATCAGCACCTATCACCCCTGTCCAAGAGAGGACAGAGGTGGAGCCCTGGGGTGAATTTACAGTTACCCATACAATCATCCAGACTGCATTTGAAGAGTGCCATTGAGGTGTTCTGCTTGACATGAAGTGGGAGTCTGTTTCAAAAGTGTTGTGTCCCTCTAGCAGGTTCTACCATACTCTCAAGTGTACAGATTTTCAAAGAATATACAGATTTTTGCCTCACACTTTTGGCTTGTTATTTATAAAATTATGGTTTTCTGGCAAATTATTGCAAAATTATTGAGTACTGAAGTCAGAAAATAATGACAGACATTTGAGATTCAGACTTAATACCCTTCAGAAAATTCAAGCTAGTGCAAACCTGTTATTCTATTAACTTTCTAAGTGTATAAAAGCAATATTTAAAAATTGCCCCTATTTTGGGTCTTTGTCCCCCCATTATTTATGGCTTTGTCCAGATTTCTTGCTCTAAGAGGTTGAGAACTATGGGTTCTACTAATGTCACATACCAGATTTATAGGATGATAAAAGGCTATTGGCCCAGAGGGCCTTACAAGTCTAGCCAAGAGTTTTGCCCATGTTCCCACAAAGTCAGCACCTGTTTTCTCTGTCCAGCAGGGACACAGGTGGGATCACAGGGGTGTATTTCCTGTTTCCCATCCAGTTGTGCAGGTTCCTCTTAAACAGGGCTAGTGAGGTACTCTGTTTGACAGAGTCTATTTCACAGATGGGGCAGTCTTTGGGACACAAATCTATCCTGTCAACAAGTTATATTAATGTCACAGACCAGGTTAAGGCCTTGCATGTGGGTTGTGTGAGTGGAGTTTGACTTACGGATATGCAGCAACTCCATCAAGGCTGGGTCTGAGATGGCCTTGTATGCCAGACACAGGTCACCTCTGAGCAGTCTGTACAAGACTGAATACAGGGACAGGGCTTTTAGCCTATCTGTACAGGAAAGGTGTTTGAGACTCTAGATATTCCTGGTCAGGAACCTCTGTGGTCTATCCAGCTGCTTCATGTGCTTGGCAAGCTATATGCTGAAGGGGACATTGTACTCGATAATGGGTCTGATAAGGGAGGGGCACAGGGATGTTATCACCTCCTTGTTCCTGGATGAAATACCCTTACTAGTGAGGTGGGCCATATAGAAAACCTTCCATACAACGGAGGCAATGTGGTGGTCAAAAGTCAGGTCACTATCAACCTGGGTGCCCAACTCCCTCACGACTGATTGCCTGCTTAGTACATTGTTATTAATGTGACAATAAGTGAGGATACCATTTTCCCCAAAGGAGATAATGATGCATTTTTTGGCATTCAGTTTGAGGCCATGCTTCTGGCACCAGTCATTAGTTTGGGTAAGGCCCTCTTGGAGGATGTTCACATCACTAGGGGAATTTAATACAGCACCCAGCTTGGAGTCATCAAACTTGGTCAGCCACAGACCACTGGTTATGGCTTTCACCTCAGAAAAGTATTTCCCAAACAACAGAGGCCTCAAGACCGATCCTTGGGGTATGCTGCTCATTACAAGTCTACTACTAGAGGTGACTTCCCCTATTTTGACTGAGTGGGTTCTATCAGTGAGCCAGTTAGCTACCCATCTGGTAACATACGGGTTGATGCCTAGCTGGTAGAGTTTATCTATTATGTCCAAGTGCGGAATAGTGTCAAAGGCTTTGGCTTGGTCAAGGTAGGTGGTGTGCACCATCTTCCCCTCGTCTATAGCTTTAGTGACTGTTTCAAAGAAGCTGACCATGATTAGCAGGCAAGATCACCCTTTGACAAAAATAAACTGTGTGGGTTCAAGTGTTTGGAGGTTGCCAATGTCCTTGTTTATAAGGTCCATGTTCCAGGGCCTTGCAGATCAGGCTAGTTAGGCTGATGGGCCTATAATTGCCTGGGTCAGTGGACACTCCACCTTTGTGTAAAGGGATGAGTGGGCTTTAGAGTGAGTAACACGTGTACCATTTGAATTATGGATATGCAGCATTTCCAATAAATCACAGTCCAAGATTGCCTTATGTGCAAGGCAGAGATCACCTCTCAGTAGTCAGTATGAAACAGAATAAAGCAAAAGAAATTTCAGGTGATCCTCATAGGACAGATGCTGAAGACCTTGAATTTTCCTTGTGAAGAAGCTTTGTGGCCTCTCCAACTGCTGCAGGTGCTTGGAAAGGTACATACCAAAAGGGTGTTGTGGACTGATGAGGGAAGAGTACAGGGAGGTTGCAACTTCTTTTTTCTGGAGGCAATGCCCTTATGTATGAGATGAGCAATATAGAATCCCCTTCTTACCACTGTGGAGACGTGATCAAAAGTAAGGTTGCTGTCAACCAGTGTCCCCAGGTCTCTCACCACTGTGGGCGTACTTAGGGTGCTGTCATTGATGTGGTAGTTAGGATTAGCATTGCTCTTACCAAAAGAGATGATAACACATTTTTTTGCACTGAGTTTAAGGCCATGACATTGGCACCAATTATTTGTATGTGTAAGACCCTCTTGTAGGATGTTGACATCATTTGGAGATTCTATGACCGCTCCCAGTTTGCAGTCATCAGCAAACTTTGTCACCCACAGAACTTTAGTTTTAGCTTGTACTTCAGAGAAAAAGATTCAAAACAGCAGAGTTCCCAGGACTGATCCATGTGGAATACCACTGGTTACAGGTCTGCTGCTGGAGGTGGATTCCCCTATTTTGACTACATGGCTACTATCAGTGAGCCAGTTGGCAACCCAGCTAATGATATAAGGGTTGACACCTAGCTGGGAGAGGTTGCCAATGATGCCTGAGTGGGGGATAGTGTCAAAAGCCTTGGTTAGGGCTAGGTAGGCTGTATGTACAGATTTCTCTTTGTCAAGGGCCTTGGTGACTGTCTTGAAGAAGTCAGCCAGGTTTAACAGGCATGATTTCCCTTTGACAAATACAAATTGAGTAGGGTCAAGTATTTGGAGACTACCTATACCTTTGTTGATAAGGTCCATACGCTTCATGGCCTTGCAGATAAGGCTAGTCAGGCTAATAGATCTATACTTCCCAGTGTCAGTGGAAGCACCACCTTTGTGCAAGGGGATAATGGTGGCCTTTTTCCATTCAGCTGGGAGGAAGTCAGTGCTTAGACTATGATTGAAAAGAGTACCCAATGGTGTTGCTAATTTTTGCTTCAGCCCATGTAGGATGCAACCTGGGATGTTATCAGGTCCCATAGATGCTGTGTTTTTGACCTTAGAGAGAGCATTCATGACCTGCTCTTTAGAAATACAAGGTAGAGGACAGGTGGTATAGATGTCATGGGGTTCGTGTGGCAGGGACAGGGGACTGAAGTTTTCATAGAACCTGTCAACTAACAAGTTAGCTATGTCCACTGGCTCAGTGTATGTGTTACCACTAACTACCAGTTTGGCGCAAATCTGAGCCTTACATTTTAGGTTATGGATGTGGTAAAGAACGCCTTATGGTTCTACTTGGTTGAGGAACCTAACATGGATTCATGGTTTGCCTTGGAGCACTTCACAAGAAACCTTATTTGCTTATTTAGGTTGAGGAGGGAGTGTCTCCAGTTTAGAGCCTGCCCACTTGGATAGCAGTTTCTTCCTTTTATTGTAAAGCCTGTTAATGGTGGTTGTCCACCTGGCAGGTTTTGTTTTCCTTGAAGAGCTTGCTTTGGTCATAACAGGTACTGCCATGTCAATGCAGTTATACAGGTGATTGTATAAGGCATTGGTGTAGAGCTTGGCATAGTTACCAGTTCTGTTGAGGGGAGATGTGCAATGAAGCTATTTATACCATCCCATAAGAGGTTATTATCTGATATGGAGAAGTTTTTTAGTCTAGTTGCTGCTACAGGAGGGTCAAGTGTGACATGAGACTGATTAGTGGTCAAATCTCACCAGGGATGTATTCACAATGAGGGAGCTATGGTGGTCTCCCATATTTGTAAGCACCAAGTCCAGGATGTTGGTGCCACTGGTGGGGTGTCAACCAGCTGGACCCTTTGGGCAGGTGAGCTTGAGCATGAGTAATTCACCAAGTCAATACTAGGGTAGTTAAAGTTGCCCAAAACTATGGTGTTAGGATGTATCTTCATAGACTCAAGTTGATCCAAATAGGCAGAGTGGGTGTCCTGATTCATGGAGGGGGCTATGTAGCTAGCAATGACTTGAATAGGTGTCCTACCAACAGTTAATTGCACCTGAAGTATCCTTAGGATGTCAGACTGCTTAATCAATCTGGAGGTGTATTTATCCTTGATGAGTACTGATACACCACCTCCTTTAGTTTTCTTCCCTTCAGTTTGTGGTTTGAATGTGTGGAAGCAGGTGTAACCCAGTATGGCTGGGGTGCTCTTCAAAGCCTTGAACCAGGTCTCTGTGACTGCACAAACATCTGCATCCTCCAGGGTGAGGACTGCTCCCAGTGAGTGCAGTTTCATGCTAAGACTCCTAGCATTTAGCAACATAACCTTGAGGTTGCTTTTGGTTGTTATTTTTACATTGGGAGTCTTGCCCTTGTGACACTGGCTAAAAAAGGCACTATGGGGGTGGCAAGGGTCTTAGTCAGTAACCAAAATCCCAGGGGTGACAAATGAAGACCATGTCTGGCAAAGCATCGCGTACTGTCGGTCATGTCATCCCAGGCTGACAGATACTGAATCCCCTTGGAATGACATGAAAAACTAACCCAATTATTGAAGTCAATCATTTTCTGTCTGTATTGAAGCATCATTCTTGGTGAAGGTAAAATGTGCTTAAGCCTAAGGACATACCTGCCTGAGACACACAGTCTGAGAGCTCAGTCATGTTTCTCTTCATATAGTCCAGAAAGGTATATCTTAAGTTATTCACACCAACATGGACTATGAGAGAGTCATAACAGTGCCTGTTGTTGAGAGACTTGAGTGCATGTGGGATATAGCGGATCCTGGCACTTGACAGACAGCTGACTGTGACCTTCTCTTTATTCAGACTGGTGAGAGGGACATTTGTGTGTCTTACAATGGAGTGTCCTATGACTAATATGTTAGGTTTAGTGTTTAAGCTTCTGGACTTGACAGGTGAGACACAGGTACATGAGCTATTGGGCATGAACCATCATTTAGTCTTCACTTGAAGCCCTTGACATTCCATCATTAGTGAAGGAATACTCCTTTTAGAATCATCTACTGGAGTCTTGTTTTTAGTTTTCTTTCTCTCTCTCTCCATGCACTACTAATCATATCGTATGCGTGGCAGATACTGTTAACTTGATAAGAAGTCATAGTGGCCACTTTTGTCCTTTATGTCAAAAAACTAGTTATTGTCGGAGCTGAAATGTAGGTGAGAAGATAAGCATTGGTCGTAAGAGAGAACTGTATGCCATCTCTTGTGAGAGTCAAGGGTGGCATTTAGTGTGTGGTACTGGTTTGACATGAACATAGTGCCAGTATAAATAAATAAATAAATAAATATTTTAGCAGATGCTATTGTTAATATTAACTTTTTTGTCATCTTTGACTAACTCTTCACTACCACATAGTGGTCTATTAAATATACAGGTTTGTCATACAGTCAGTTTAGTTTCCCCTGCATTCAATTACAATAAAACAAATGTCCAAAAAGAGCAAAACACACTTACTTGGCAGCGACAAACATCTGAATGATGAAGTTGCAGATGAAGATTAGGCAGACACAGCCGATGTAATACTTGAATGTTGGTAGTGGTGAGAAACGATACTGAGGAAAAAGAGGAGGTAATGCAGGAGATATAATGTTAAAAGGAATTATAAAATACATAAATGAAGCTAAACTCTCTGAGTTATGACATGTGCTTAACTGATCATTTTCTATTTGAGCATACCAGTACAATTTATATACAGAAACTAATGTCAATGGTTTCTGAGTTGCACGTTTGCTCTCGCTGCAGTTTTACACATAAGATATTCATAACTATACATGCTACATATTATACTGAATCACAGTAAAACTCAGTATACAGCAGTGTATTTTTTTCTTTACTTATTTTTAAATACTTTTTGGTCTGTTTACTTTACTTTAATTCCCGATACTCTGTTGATTAAAGTGCTTCTCCTGAAGCCTGGTAGGATATTACACCTGAACATTGGGGAGGTAAGGACTGGGGATATCATCCATTATCCAGCAGAGATGATGACATTCGACTTTCTTGTCCAAAAAATATGCCACATCGTAAACTACACCCCACCTTTTGCAAGTAAAACATTCCACACAGCCGAATCCCAGGTACAATACATAGACAGTCCATGGCAGACTCCAGCTCCCCAGAATCCCTTCATCCAAGTGATGTACTTCTGGGCCTTCCCCCAACTTTGAGCTCTTGTGGTTTATCTCTCTCAAAACCCTTCTCATGGAATGGCAAACCAGTGTCCAGTCCCTCCCAAACCAAGGCTGTCTGAGGTGTGGTCAAGGCTTAAACCTCTATGCTGCAGAGCCAGACTCATATCTTCTGTTTTCTTAATAGCAGTCACGCTTTTTTAAGGACAGCAGAAAAGCATCAGACCAATATGCTTTAGTAAGTTTTTCTTAAATAATGCGTGCGACGCGATAATGAGGAAACCGGCATAGAGAAGTACAAGGAAATACAGCAAAATAGTGTCGAATACACAAATAAATAGGAGACAGATAGGAAAGCATTCAGAATGAGAACAACAAACAAAGCAACAAAAATCAGATCAGGATGTAAAATTAGGAAGTAACATATCTTCCGGTATAATAATAACCAGTCTTTTTTTTTTTTTGCTTAGCTAAAAGGACATTTAAAAAAAGCAACTGAATATTCAAGAAGTGTAAACAACTGAAGGATCAGTACAGAGCAGACCCGCATCTAAAACAGAGTAAAGTACAGATGGCAATCAGGATTATAATAGCCTCCATAGACAAGACAAGACATCTTTGTCACAAGTTAAATAAAAACTTAGTGTAAATATTCAACAGCAGAAACAACACCTGCCAAGACAATAAAAAAGCACTGACTGGCAAGTATATAATGGAAATGAATTGAAGTCCTCACAGAAATCCAGGTAGGGTCTGCTCTTTTATAAATGGTGAAGTTAAGTTAATGGAGATTCTATATCTGAATGGACTGAATATATACTGTATATTACTGAAAAAATAATTGACTTCAGTTTTTATAAAAGGCAATATTTTTTTTATTCACAAGCAATTGCTCTTGGGAAGATCAGGCGCCTGACTGTTCTGAGACTCCATTTTTGTTCAGAAGACATGACATACCCTGTGTTTTCATTTCTACTTGAGTGGTTAATACAATACGAGGTTAATCATAGATTCTGCATTGGATGCTTGTATGTTCAAAACATCACTACTGTGGTGAATTCCTAGCTGAAAGCAGAAACAACTGCTCTTGGAGAAACCAGATGCCTAATTCTCCAGAGACTCCTTGTTGGTCCAGTGGCAGTAACAACTCAGAAAATGCAGGTGCTCCTGGGTTCAATTCCCCCAGTAAGGGTCAGTGAATTTCTTTCCTAGTGAGCTGTTATGAATAAAGGAAGTTGTTCCATAGGTATGGAATGGCTGAGTCTGTGTGTGTATTCACCACAGCATAAGACTGCAGGGTTGTGCAGCGTAATGCAATCATAATGCCCGTTACTTAGCATGAGGCCTGTTACTTAGCATGAGGCCTGTTACTTAGCATGAGGCCTGTTACTTAGCATGAGGCCCGTTACTTAGCATAAGGCCTGTTACTTAGCATGAGGCCTGTTACTTAGCATGAGGCCTGTTACTTAGCATGAGGCCCGTTACTTAGCATAAGGCCTGTTACTTAGCATGAGGCCCGTTACTTAGCATAAGGCCTGTTACTTAGCATGAGGCCCGTTACTTAGCATGAGGCCCTTATGAGATACAAAAGTAGACAGCAAGCAGGAATGGGAAAAGAGGTACACACGTGTGCAGGAATGGGAAAAGAGGTACACACGTGTGCAGGAATGGGAAAAGAGGTACACACGTGTGCAGGAATGGGAAAAGAGGTACACACGTGTGCAGGAATGGGAAAAGAGGTACACACGTGTGCAGGAATGGGAAAAGAGGTACACACGTGTGCAGGAATGGGAAAAGAGGTACACACATGTGCAGGAATGGGAAAAGAGGTACACACGTGTGGTTCCCACTCCTGATTCAATGTTCCTGGCAAATTAATGTAAAGCTTACTTCACAAAAATGCGTATGAATGTATCACTTCTTCCTATGTATGGATGGGTCTACTTCACCTCACTGAAAGCACATTTCACTGAAACTCATTTGACTGAGCACACTTGACTGAAAGCTCATTTCACTGAAACTCATTTTGTTGAAAGGTATATGCCCTTTTTCCCCATTGTGGTGCGATCCGGGAGTTAGTGTATAAATATATATATATATATATAGTAAGGGTGTGTGGGGGAGCACAGCCCCCACATTGGGTGTGCTTGGGGGGCACAGCCCCCAAACTATTTTAGACATTTTAAATCATATACATGGATACGTACAACTCCAATGAATAACTCTTTTTAGAAGACAATATATACCATCTATATATATGTATGGATAGCTATGTATTTATTAATGCAGTTTTGTGTGTGTGTGTGTGTGTGTGTGTGTGTGTGTGTGTGTGTGTGTGCGTGTGTGTGTAGGTGTGTCTGTGTGTGCGCGCGTGTGTGTGAGAGAGAAAGAGAATATTTCAATGTCTGTTGCTGTCTGTGAATGTGTCCTCATCTCACCTCGGTACAGTTGACTGATATGAACTTACCTCTGACTTTACAGCCCTGAGTTCAGCAGCAGTAGGAGACTGATATGACTGGTGCTCCTTCCCCAAATGTTCTGTGCCTCCATCAAGCTCCCCTGATCTCCAGGGCACACATACAGTGATATGTCCCCCTAAGTTGTTTCAGATTTTACAGCCTTAATGTTATGTAGCATGTGAGAGTGCTATGCTATTTCTCATGGTTCTTTTCCTTTCCCCATTAACAGAGTGCTGTGTGAGACTTTGCTATGCAGGTCACACAGATGCCCTTTTTTTATCTCTTTTGCCCTAAATCTCCAGGCTATATGATGATTTCACATTGCACTCTCTCCTATGAGTCAACTAAGAATCCCAGTAAAGTTTTATAACACCTGAAATTAACATTCCAAAAATAAAGAGGGGAGTTATCAAAGTTTTATTTAAAATATATGTGGATTACATCTTGGCTGTAGAAAAGCTAACGGAGTTTCCAAAAAGCATCTGCTGTGATCACTGTCCACCTGGCTGCATGGTTGAAACATTGTCAGTTGTGGAGTCTGATGCTGCACAGTGGTGGAAAACATTGTCAGTGTTTATTCTACTACAAAGTTTGGACTATTAATGACCTCATAGATTTATAGATTACTACTAGGCTAACTGCTCTTGTGGGTTATTTTAAGCCTAGCCAGTTATTCCATTTCTGAATCAAACCCTGTACTTTGTGTTTGCAAGGTACTTTACAGTTTCATTGCACTACTCAACCCTCTAACTAAGACATTTGAATTGCTTGTTCTCATGAATCTTAGAACATCTTAAGATTCGTGGAGTTTTGTTTAATATCCAGCACGGCTTCTGTACCCATCTGGGTAGTGAAGTAGCCATTATTAATTGTACTGATGAATAACGTAAAACCACAGATGAAGGGTGCTTACTTCACTGGGAATGTCTTACATCTCTTCACAACTTTGGACACCGTGAAACAATGTCTCCTGGAGAAATGGATAGACTTTCTGCTGGATGACCATACATATAAGAGGCGCAGCTGTTTTCTCCGCAACCATGGTAGTAACAAGATACAAAAACTTTGACCTATGACCAGCCCATTTGCATACTAGTATATCACAGGATTTTGTGTCAATATTTCATATCTTTTATATACCGGTTAATGACTGATGATAGCAGTGCAGTATTATCAGCTCCAATATGTACCTCATGTGCAGTCCATTACACTTCAAACTCTGACACAAAGAGTCTCACTGCAACTTCAGAAACACTTTATATTACTGACTGAATATGTTTCTTCCCCTAGTATGTCCCTTAAACATGATAAAAAAAATGAATGCGTTCTGTGGGAAACCTAGTGTTTATGGAAGAGCTATTGTCACATGCAGTCAGTGACTTGTGTGAGGGTAATGTCGGGGGTCACCTCTCCTGATGTTTGTTTTGACTAAAACCTCAGATGGTTTGCATATATGAATCAAACTCTCACTAAATTAAGAAGCAGGCTAATGATATTTCTTCTTTTCCAAATTGTAAAACTCATGGCAGCCGACTGTGTGCTGCTTCAATATGTCCTTTTGAAATTCCGAGTCTTGGACTCACTCTTCAGGATCTGCACCCCACACTTGTGACACTTTCCCCTTACATAGCCATTTTTGTAACAGAAGCCCCTTCATTAACTAGTTAAAAGTACAAGCCCCAAATCCAGATATAAAAAGCAAACAAAAACGCTCACTGAATATAAACATTTCCCCCTACCAAAGTACAAATATTACAAATATGAAAAAAACACACAATGCTTACAGTTCACTTAGTTTATAAGGCAAAAGCAAATTAAATCACACCTAGTATTTAAGACAGATTAGGAGCTGCAGTGTTTCAACTGCTGTACATAGTTACAAGTGGAACAGGTATTAGGAGGCATGAATGTCGGTTAGAGGTACAAAAGGTTACCCTAAACTTATGGTAGACAGTGACCGACAATGGCAGCCATTTTGTATATTATTTGTAGAGCGATCGGTACTTAACAGGAATTTTATTGCAGGGCACTGCAGCTAAATGGAAGAGGCAGTAGAGAGAGAATGGCTGGCTAAGTGAGAAACAAATCCTCATGTAATGACTGCAAGAATTCCTGTGGAAATACCAAGTAGGGATTTTAGAAGTTCAACACAGACTTACTACTTCATTCAAGGAATACTAGAAACATGATCAAGAGGTTTTGGAGGAGGGAAAATACAGACAGATGAATAAGAAGCTACCTGGAAGAAGTAATAAGAATTTACATAAAAGCAACTAAAGAAGCAAGCCTAGGATTTCAACAAGTGATTGTAATGTTATGTCTGAAGGGAGAAAAGTTAAATTCTACCAAACCTTTTTAGGAGCTGGTGAATACAACAACCCTTAAAGCTGTTACAAAATATTTGCTAAATCCTAATCTACTAGTAACACATAGAATAACGAGATCCTGAGAGAACCACCAGGGACAGAGTGAACTCAGGTTTATAATAATAGATTAAGCTGAACATAGCTGTACATGACAGACAAGGGAACAAAATGAGATACCAATGAAAATCACCAGGTTCCTGTATACTCACTAAGAAGTCAGTGACTGAATCATGGCAGAGAATAGGCAAAACTGGTTTACACCAGCCTTGCCACACCATGGGGAGGTAACAGTAATCCCAGTTGACCAAACTTCTCACATAAAAGCAGAGGCTTGTATAACAAAAATGGCCATAGGACTGGCAGACATTGGTTTGAAATCCAAGCCAGTAATTGTGGCCCACACACACATTTGTGTGGGAGAACAAACGTTCCATCGGAGGACATAGAAAGCCCACATATTGATAGGGGTGCTCTAATCAATCAATCACCGAGTGTGGAGTTCACCACAAAACATGTAATAGCTGTCTGTATGTCAGTTCCCTAATGTCAGGCAGATGATGGCTGGCAGGCAATGACAGAGAAAAAAATGATTAAAAAAATGGTAGGTACAGATGAAATTTGCTTCATGTCTGGCAAATCAGGTGTCAAAGAGAAAGATAGAGTGAGACAGCCATCACAGACATAGCAAAGGATAAAAAGAGGCCGATACAGCAGATGTAAAGATGACTAAATATCGTCCTACTGTTATCGATACAGCAGACACGCAGGATGATTTATATTGTCCTACTGTTATCGATACAGCAGACACGCAGGATGATTAATATTGTCCTACTGTTATCGATACAGCAGACACGCAGGATGATTAATATTGTCCTACTGTTATCGATACAGCAGACACGCAGGATGATTAATATTGTCCTACTGTTATCGATACAGCAGACACGCAGGATGATTAATATTGTCCTACTGTTATCGATACAGCAGACATGCAGGATGATTAATATTGTCCTACTGTTATCGATACAGCAGACATGCAGGATGATTAATATTGTCCTACTGTTATCGATACAGCAGACATGCAGGATGATTAATATTGTCCTACTGTTATCGATACAGCAGACATGCAGGATGATTAATATTGTCCTACTGTTATCGATACAGCAGACATGCAGGATGATTAATATTGTCCTACTGTTATCGATACAGCAGACATGCAGGATGATTAATATTGTCCTACTGTTATCGATACAGCAGACATGCAGGATGATTAATATTGTCCTACTGTTATCGATACAGCAGACATGCAGGATGATTAATATTGTCCTACTGTTATCGATACAGCAGACATGCAGGATGATTAATATTGTCCTACTGTTATCGATACAGCAGACATGCAGGATGATTAATATTGTCCTACTGTTATCGATACAGCAGACATGCAGGATGATTAATATTGTCCTACTGTTATCGATACAGCAGACATGCAGGATGATTAATATTGTCCTACTGTTATCGATACAGCAGACATGCAGGATGATTAATATTGTCCTACTGTTATCGATACAGCATACATGCAGGATGATTAATATTGTCCTACTGTTATCGATACAGCAGACATGCAGGATGATTAATATTGTCCTACTGTTATCGATACAGCAGACATGCAGGATGATTAATATTGTCCTACTGTTATCGATACAGCAGACATGCAGGATGATTAATATTGTCCTACTGTTATCGATACAGCAGACATGCAGGATGATTAATATTGTCCTACTGTTATCGATACAGCAGACATGCAGGATGATTAATATTGTCCTACTGTTATCGATACAGCAGACATGCAGGATGATTAATATTGTCCTACTGTTATCGATACAGCAGACATGCAGGATGATTAATATTGTCCTACTGTTATCGATACAGCAGACATGCAGGATGATTAATATTGTCCTACTGTTATCGATACAGCAGACATGCAGGATGATTAATATTGTCCTACTGTTATCGATACAGCAGACATGCAGGATGATTAATATTGTCCTACTGTTATCGATACAGCAGACATGCAGGATGATTAATATTGTCCTACTGTTATCGATACAGCAGACATGCAGGATGATTAATATTGTCCGACTGTTATCGATACAGCAGACATGCAGGATGATTAATATTGTCCTACTGTTATCAATACAGCAGACATGCAGGATGATTAATAGTGTCCTACTGTTATCGATACAGCAGACATGCAGGATGATTAAATATTGTTCTACTGTTATCATGACATAAATTAAAAAAAAACAGTCAACTCATTGTTTGTTTGATGTTTTTTGTTTCTTTGGGCAATAATTGTCAGCAAAAAGATGACCTATCAAAGGAAATACTATACAGCATATCCCAAATGATAACAAGGGAGATAGATGGATTACATCTGTCATACAATACCAGTACAAAATATATACAATTACATAGTGTATTATACAATTATAAATGTATATTATACATATATCTATGGGGGGGGATGCACAAGCTTAGAGGCTATCAGACACTCCCAATATCCTAGAAGCTCAAATGCAGAATCATCTTTGATGCTGTTAGCAAATGTGATCATATAATCTAGAGCTGATTTTTACATTATTAAGTGGCTATCCCAGATGCAGAGCAGAGTTTGTGGTCTAGAGATATGATTCTCGCTTAGAGGCCCTGGGTTCAAATCCCAGACAAGCATAAAAAGTGGCTCGTTGGTCTCATATCAGCACACACACTTGATTCCTAAAACAGTCTGCGTGACCCTTTCCTTCAGGAATCACCTACAGTTCAGCTACCCTTGACTTCATTTAGTTTTTGAATGCACTCTGTTGCCGTACCTCTCTTGTGCAACTGGGAAGACTGGATTTGAACTTGGCACCTTCCATCTTTGAGGCAAGAGCCCCAGCATGTGTTCAAGAGGTAGGAAGGACACTACACTGAGAAAGGAAAAAAATTCCAACCCCGCATAGACAGTGACCAGAGATTAAGGATTAAATCCTGAACACTATGCTTGTGAAGAAAGGGCTAACCATTACACCACTGTGCCCAGATGCAGTGCCATCTCTTACTAATCAGTTCATTCTGTATCTTACTAATGCCTTACAAAGTACCGCATCTCCACCTCTTGGTAAATGTCTGAATTAACTGAACACTCTTAACTGTAACCAAGTCCTCATTTTGTCTCTTTTGAATCTTGACATAAATAATATTTCACCTTTTCAATTTATAATTTTTGCAAGAAAATCTGCTATATCTGTAAGGCATAACAACTGCAACAGCATATATGGTTTTCAGGTATACTAACGATACAGTGCAAATAAAATCTATTAAACTTTAAAATTAACACTTAGTATGCAGTGCAAAGCAATCCAGTCACCCTTCAAATGCAGCCCAGTTTGCATTTCAACAAGGAAGGCCCAAAGTATTAAATTATTATTGTTATTACAGGTATCAGTAGTAGTAATATAATCATTATGACAATCATTGAAAGGTCAGCATACAACTTTTAATACTCAGTTTTTCTGCATTGGAATGGTAATGGATGTGTTGCTTTGTAAGTCTCAATGGAGCATATGCTGTGACATCGCTATCCGGTGATGTCATCACCGAGCCTTCAGCCTTATGTTTCAGACAACCCATCAGAAGCATGTATTTATGATTGTAAATGTTGTTGAATAACACCTTCTTGCTACTGAATACAGTATTAATTAATTAAAAAGTATGCATCAGTATTCCTCAAGGGCGGCACAGTGGTGCAGCGGTTAATGCTGTCGCCTCACAGCAAGATGTTCTCCGGTTCGATTCTCGGCTGGGGTGCCTTCTGTGTGGAGTTTGCATGTTCTCGCTGCATTTGCGTGGGTTTCCTCCGGGTACTCCGGTTTCCTCCCACTTTCTAAAAAAAAACATGCTTTTGGAGCATTTCTCCCCGGGCCTCTGCTGAAAACAGGATCTGTGGAACCTAGTCGGACTTTCCCAGTCAACAAATGTTAAATAAAAATAAAAAATTCCAATTCCACCAGTATCAGATTGTTTGCTTTCCATAAACAGGGCAAATGAATGCCAGATTTCTTCAGTGCTTCTCTGTTTTATGAGTGAAGCAATGAAAGACCCCACTAAACATGCAGTTCTTGATATATTTTGTGCAATTTGTATGACTAAACTACAAATATTAAAACCAATAAGTAAGAATTATGTGCTCCTTACCTCTTTCTCCACTCCAGCCTCGTAGAAGTACAGTGTTAAAACGTTAAAATCTTTTGACCTCTGCCATTGTCTAGAAATATAAAAATGATTATTTAACCAGGATGACTTTATCGTATTCTCACACCATTCATACATGTCTCTCTTTCTCAGTATTTATGATGATTAGCATAATTTTGCTGGTGAAATAAATGAAATAGAAGCCTAGGGTACTTCCCTGGGCAGTTGGCATGCCATGATTGGGTGCTTCCTTTGCTTATTAATATTTGATTTTGGAGGTTGTCCAACAGCCCTCATTTTAAAGTTTTGGAAAGTATTCTGGCCATTACGCCAACACAGAAATGGAGAAAGGAAATGTTGCCAATAGGGATGACTGCAAGCAGGGTTACATAAAATAGGCAATAAGAAGTTGGAATTTATTGGAGAAAGCTGGCAAAGGAACCACAGTTGTTGAGCAAACAGCTACAGAAGGAAAGATAATATAGTAGGATAAGGTCAGGAAGAAGCTAGACTGTAGGTTAGAGACTGTCATCCCTACCAAAGAGTGTATTAGAGTACAGGCAAAGGCCAGGAAGAAGCTTGACTGCCATCCCTACCAGGGATTGGTATTAAAAGTACAGGCAAAGGGGAGTCCTAGGTTCATACATTAGTATCAGTCTAACTGCCCTTTTGTACCATTTTAAGTCTAGACAGTTACTCCATGTGAGATTCAATTCCTGCACCTTGTGTCTGGAAGGTAAATATCTTAAACATTATGCCAACCTCCCACAAAAGACTTTCTCTAGTAGAATTATTTTAGTTGAACCTAGAACAGAATCTGCTGTGAAAAAAATGGATACTTAATTGGGCATATAAAATATTGTATTATAATTATAAGAATTAGTCAGAGGAGGAAAGACAGGCTGGAAAAGTAATTTGCAAGGAAACAATGGGAGGACATATGTAGGTTCCCAAGTAGTCTTACTTGGAAGTGTTTACATATGCATTTTTAAACCCCAAGTAGACATATTTTTTCCTGAAGTAGATAGCATATTTATTTTGGGAGTGTAATTGCAGTTTTTAGAAAATTCCTACAAAATATTCTGTCAAAAATATTGAGAACTAAATGGCTAAAACAAGGAAATAATTCTTCTGAGCTGGGACACAGGATCTGACTTGCCTAGGCCTAGCAAGGCCTACTTAAGTTGTAATTGTACTGGCTGCCAAAAAAGTAATTAATAGAAAATGGAAATCGAAATATAAACCAACTGCATTCGAAGTATTGAATGTTGTAACAGAGATAAAAAGGATCTTTAGAAATGTGAAGCAGCAAATTATATAGAAATTAATGGAATTTGTGGGAACAATATGTGCAAAATAATGTTCATGAGGAGTCATATTTAAAGGAGGGCAGGAAGCAACCAATTTATGCAATGTTCCACTAAATGAGAGCTGTTGTATAGAAAGAAAACATATATGTAATGTATACTGTATATAAATGAAAAAAAAAATGTTAATATGGTTAGTTTTCATTTCTGTTAATGTAAATGTGCTTTTGTCTTACGTGTCTTAAATGGTAATTTTATAAAGGTATTAAAAAAAATAAAAACTTAACACATTTTACCAAAAAATAAATAAATAAATAAAATGGGGGGACCACCAAGTGTTGACCATGAATATTATACATTTGCATGCTCATAGTGTCATCATGGTGTTACTTAACTTTCCAGGTCAGTGTATGTATGTGATAAATCAAATAACTACCCACCTATGTGCTGCAACTCTCAGCTGACACCTAAACCTCTGGTGGATTCAGATGAAACATTCACTTGTGGTGCTTAGTGTTCTCTACGAACATCTGCACCTTCAGTTTCATGCATAAGTAATAATATACTGTCACTTTGGTTTACTATTGGCATTTCAAATCCACATCGGGTGACTGTTTAAAATGTCGACTCTCTAAATGTGGAATTTGGAATGCTGAAAAGTAAACCAAATAAAAAAAGAATACATCGACAACCATGGTTCGATGTATTCGACATAGCAGGAGATGATGTCACTCACCTCCTGCTATGCACATTAACGTACCGTTAGACTGCACAGTCAACAGTACATTAATGCTACTATTTTGCAGGGGGTACCCCCTGCACCCCCTACACATTAAATATACCAACTCCGAGATCGCACTTAAGTGAGGAAATGGGCTAATTCCCTGTTCCTCACTGAACTGCGATCCCCCTGCACAACGTCAAACCCAAATGCTCGACTGACACTACGCGTTCGCTGTTGTGTAATCGATTGATTTGGGTTCGACATTCTGCCCACTTGGAAACTGCAAGTCAACAATATGCTGTTCGACCAATGCAGTTCCCAAGTTGTGATAGCAAACCATCACTTTACATTTTAGACAGTGGATAATTAAATTCCTTGAGCTTTAATGTGATCCCTAAGGCATACAGTGTATTCTGGTGGGATTATTCATTGGTAATTTATGTTTATTTATCTACATTACATATATGCAGCCTACTGAGCAAATGCCTTGACAGGAACATGACAAACAAAAGAAAAAAAATGTCTGGTTATGCATTCATTAGCAAACAGACTTTCACACGTTTGCATATCAGTTTCTCAATGCATATTGAAAAAAAAATGTTAGCTACTCTTCCCTAAATGTGGCAGTTCATTAAAAAAGAAACATTACATTTAACTCTGCACACTTTACTTATGTGGCATGTATTTACTATTTTTTCTTCACGGATATACCTTTCAACTCTATAATTTAGGCATAGTGCTATGATTTTGGCCCTTACATTTTGCCTTTCTCCTCCTAGATTAAAATGTTTCTCATAATGTCAGACCTGTTTGTAAGTACATAAAGTAAGCCTATACAAAGATTCACTGTCTCTAACTATACAGGGTCTAGTATATAAAACCCTCTTTTGTGAAAAATAAGACAAGGTTCCTCTTTGTGACTCTCTGCTATCAGTGCTATGATTTTTAATACTTGGAGTTTGGAGGTATGTTCAGAGTGACAAATGAGGCCTAGTTTGCAATCCCTTTAGAAATGTTGGCTGTTTCAATAATATTGGCCACTAGGTGTCAGCACATTCCTTCATTTGAGTTTCACAACCGTGTCATAGTAGTTATTGAAAGCAGCATTTGCAATGCTTGAGTTTGCAAGCATAAAATCAAGAAAGGTAATTAACTTTTGAAATTATATTTGAAACCTCTTAGTGGACTGGCAGTTTAGCAATAAGGGTTTCAGTTCTGAGTTATTAATCCATATCATTTGTAGGCATGTGTTTGATTCCATGAGTTTGCTAACATACTATATTATTATTTCTTTCACTATTGTACTCTATTATTCCATACCTATCACAACTTACCTGTATGTTCTGAACCCACTTTGTATCCTCCTGGAGGGAGATACCTAAAGATATATACAAAGTATCACTCCCTAAACCACATTTGCTTGTCTCACTAATATACTAAATTTACTAAACCATTTATTCCACAAACACCAAAGCACAACTTTCCTGTACTCTCTGACCTAAAGTCGTCCGGACACTTACACCCAGATACTTAATCTCCTCCTTCCTTTTTATCAGCTCATCTTTTATTTTACCAGCTGCTCTTCTGGTAAGCATGAGTCACATTTTTATGTCAATCTCCTCTCCAGTCCAGCTGGTGAATCTGGGAATCTTGAGGCAATGTTACAACTGCCTCATGTACACAGACAACCCTCTCCTCCTCCCAACAAATTCCAACATATGTGAGAGATGCAACCATATAGCCAAACTGGAGGCTAAGCTCTCTCAGCTCAGTACTGGCGTAACCAGTCAGGAGGAGAAGGAAATCACACTCACTACAATTCCAGTCTCACATAGACCTACCACGACAACAAACCAAACACATAAACACACAAAAACATACTCGGAGGCTCTAAATAAAAATCTGCATAAGCAGCAGAGACCTCCAAAGCAGACACCCAAACAACCGCTACCCCAAAACAAAACACATGCAACACATAGCTCACAAAGCCAGTGTGTCAAACAGTCACAGCCCTTAAGACTAAACAACACACCTGATACATTTGTAATAGGTGACTCTATCATCAGGCACACTGACGTCCCGCTCACCAGGCTGAACAAGGAGAAGGTCACGGTGAGCTGCCTGTCGGGCGCTAGGATCCACCACATAACACAAGCACTCAGGTCACTCCAAGGCAAGTACAAATATGACTCAGTCATTGGCCATGCTGGTGTGAATGACCTGAGACGTACCTCCCTGGACTACATGAAAAGAGACATAGAGGAGCTCTCTGAGCATGTAGCCCAGGCCGGTATGACCCTGACCTTGAGTAGCATCTTACCCTCACCAAGAATGATGCCACGATATGAAGACAAGATGATCAATTTCAACAACTGGCTTAATTATTGGTGTCATTCAAAGGGGATCCAATGCCTGTCTGCCTGGGATGACATGCTCGACAAGCCACGATGCTTCGCTAGGGACGGCTTGCACCTGTCACCCCTGGGCTTTCGGATATTGGCAAAGGCTCTTGCCACCCCCATAGTGCCTTTTTTAGGCAAGGCTCAAAAGACAAACCCACCTCCATAGGTATCACAAGGGATAAGAAACTAAGAGTAATGCTACTCAACGCCAGGAGTCTAAACCTCAAGATGCACGCACTCAAAACTCTCCTTAGCATGGAAAACAACGATATCTGTGCAGTAAAAGAAACCTGGTTCAAGGCTCCCAAGAGCACCCCAGCACTACCAGGTTATACCTCATACCATGTTTTTTGGCCCCAAAACTTGGACCGAACCACAAAAGGAGGGGGAGTATCAATATTCGTAAAAGATACCCACACCTCGAGGTTGGTGGCACAGCATGAAGCATCAGAGACCATGCATGTGCAACTAACAGTGTGTAAAACTGCCTACCAGTTTATAGCCTGCTACAGACCTCCCTCCCAAACCCAGGAACCCCACTCGGCCTTCCTGAGAACACTGGAAAATATGAAGGTCTCTCCAAATACCATTATATTGGGCGACTTCAACTACCCTAACATAGACTGGGAGCATTACTCTAGCTCCAACACCCTAGCCCGAAGGTTCCTAGAATTTATAAACTCAAATGCTATGGAACAAGTTGTTGCCACTCCCACAAGAGGGGAAAACATACTGGACCTGATCATCACCAACATGGGGACTCTATGCTCCAGACCAGAAGTGTATCCCTCACTGGTAAGATCAGACCATAAACTAATCTCACTAGATATTCACATCCCGACCCCAGCCCCTGCCCAGATAACCACAGTGAAAAACTTTTCTAAAGCAAATTTCACACTCCTCAAAACTGAGGTGGAATCCTTCAAAGCCCCCGGGCCTGTGGAAAATACGGCCCAGACCGCAGAATCCTTTATAAACGCATTCTATGAACACCTTCAGGAATGCATGGATCATGCAATCCCAAATAAAACCAAGACCCAATCCTCCAAAGTTATGCGTCCTGTCTGGTGGACCCCAGCCATAAACAAACTATACAACAGAAGGAGGAACCTACTACATGATAGAGCAAAATCCCAAAAAAAGAAGGCATCTCTGATCAGTATTAGCAAAAAACTATGGGCACTCATAAAATCGTCTAAGGCCAGCTTCGAGAGAAAAATTGCACAGGACACTAAGGATAATCACAAGGCTTTCTTTAGTTATGTTAGGAACCTGGGTGGGAATTCCCAGACATGCTCAGAATTAGTCCAAAATGACAAAAAATACACCAAACCCACAGACAATACCAACATCCTAGCTGACAGGTTCAGCGCAAACTTCTCCCCCTCTTCCCCACCAAAAGGGCAAATATCTATTCCAGCAGAGTGCTGCCCCCCTGACATCTCAGATGCTCAGGTAAGAGCCACCCTCTCCAAAGCAAAAAACACAGCATCAATGGGACCAGACGGTGTCCCGGGCTGCATCCTACAAGAACTGGTTGGTAGATATACAGCTAGCAAGTACGACTAGTGCCCGGCAAACAAGCTTGTATGACAAATATGAAGAAACAAATCAGCACCACGAGTGGATCAAATAAATAAATAGTTTTAATAGACTGAAACTAGACCGGTTCCAGCACTTGGCTTTCTTCAGTAGTTAGTTACATAGAAAAAATGAAGTCCTCCTTATATACCTTTCAGAAAAGGAATGGCATCACTTCCTGTCATTAAAGAAAATAATTAAAGTGTGTTGAGAAAAAATATTAACATAATGAGGAAAACGTCTAGAGGAGTTATTCATGTCGGTAATGAAATAGATGAACCATGTGCTGAACATTTCAAAGTATATTTTATCATCTGATGAATATTCATTACTTAATAAAGGTCTGGGTTTTATTCCTGGCTTTTTTATTGATGAAAGCTCACTTGTATCTGACACTATAGATTTTTGTAGAAAAGTCAACCTCAATTTATTTTTCAAAAAACAGGATAATTCTGATCTCTCTCAAAGATCATCAGACTTTAGATTTCATAAATCCACATTTAATCCCCCTATGGACAAACATGTTGCGGTGTTCCAGCAGGCTGTTATTAAGGATTTACACTTTCATTCCTATTCTCATGCCAACATTAGGCATAATCTCTCTAACAGGGAACAACTTGCTCTCACACGGCTTAAAACAACACTGATATAGTTATTCTTTCTGCTGACAAAGGGGGTGTGGTCGTAGTCATGAATGCCGATTACTATCGGGATGAAGGAAATAGACAACTGTCTAACCACCATCATTATATGAAAATGAGTACGGATCCAACACCCAATTTTCAACATGAAATTAATGAATTCTTAGAGGAAGCTGTGGAGGCGGGTATAATCTCTGATAAAACCAAAGTACATCTTATGGTTAAAGATCCAGCTAAACAATATCTTTATTTACTTCCAAAAATACATAAATCTATTAATAAACCACCTGGCAGACCCATTGTATCTGGCACTGGATCTCTTACTGAACCTCTCTCCGTGTTTTTTACTGAAAAATTAAAACCATTGTTATCATTTGTTAGAGCCAGAATTCAGGACACCACGGAATTCTTACAGATTGTTTCAGAGTCCAAGCTTGAACCTGATTGGCTATTATGCACTTTAGATGTGAAGTCCCTATATACCAGCATCCCACATTGGGCAGGACTAATGGCTCTGGAATTCTGGCTAAACAAAGCCAATATTTATCCTCCAGGACTCAACATGTTACTTGTATGCATGGCAGAGCACATTCTTACCAAAAATGTGTTTTATTTCCACCAAGATTGTTACTGGCAAATACAAGGCACGGCCATGGGGGCTTCATTTGCACCGATTTATGCAGATCTTTATATGGGATACATTGAAGAACACATCATTTATGATTAACTGCACAATGTGTATTTGCCTGAGATAAATATCTGGAGGAGATATTTGGATGACTGTTGGCTAGTGTGGAAAGGGGGTTCTGATTATCTTCAGGAATTCACTGAACACCTTAATGGAAATATGTGGGGGACTGAATTCACTGTTGAATACGATCTGAATGAAATTCATTTCTTGGATGTTCATTTACAACGACAACCTGATCATACATTGAAAACCTCTGTATATCGTAAATTTCCACAATACAACACCTTACTACATGCCAACAGTCTCCATCCTAGACACATTATTCAAAACATTCCGAAATCACAATTTTTGCGGATAAAAAGAATATGCTCTTCTGAACAAGATTTGAATAAACATCATGATGATTTAGCCAACAGGTTTTTGTCCAGAGGATATCGATGGAATACTATCAGCTCTGCCGCACAATGGAGTAACAATAAACCCAGGGATTCACTGTTAGAGTACAAAAAACATATAACACACAACAGCTCAGATACATGTAGATTTGTTACTACCTATGGCAGAAACAGTCAAAATCTGATCAATATTATTAATACACATTGGAACATACTCAAGTCTCATCCCCTTTTGGAGGGATATCTAGGTGACCGTTGATACTTTTCATATAGAAAGGGCAAAACACTTGGTTCCCATTTTTCATACTATAAAAAAACTGGCATCAGGAATGATACGTTAATTCAGAGGACATTAACAGGGGATAAACTAATAGGTACACACCCTTGTAGTCATTGTAGCTTCTGTGGCTACATCTTCAAAACCAAAAGTTTTACCAGCAAAAATACAGGTCATATATACGATATGAAATTTTTTGGAAATTGTAGTTCAGACTGGATTATTTATTTAGCCACCTGTACATGTCAGGCCTTTTATGTTGGACAAACATCCAGACAATTTCGCATTAGGATTTCAGAACATTTGGGGGATATCAGAAATGGTAGAATAACGAATGCATTATATAGACATACAATCAAGCACCCCACGGCCAAATTCTCATTCTCCATCATTGATCATATTACTGGGAATTAAGCTTTTAAAACGGGATGGCATGACATTCTTAACGAATGCATTATATAGACATACAATCAAGCACCCCACGGCCAAATTCTCATTCTCCATCATTGATCATATTACTGGGAATCAAGCTTTTAAAACGGGATGGCATGACATTCTCAACAAAAAAGAGAAAAGATGGATAGTTAAACTTGGTGGGCTTTTCTCACCAGGACTTAATGACAAAATGTGATTTATTGTTCATATTGGTAATTTACTATTCCCATGTTTTAGGGAACTTTTTCCTCATTATGTTAATATCTTTTCTCAACACACAGGATGTATTTTGTTTATTATTTATTATGTCTCATGGATATTATCATCTTGGTATTACATACTGGTGGACAACACCATTTTCTAAGTGATAATTAATGTGCTATTGCATTATATATTCTTAGTTATTTTTATAAATTTTTTTCACTTTAATTATTTTCTTTAATGACAGGAAGTGATGTCATTCCTTTTCTGAAAGGTATATAAGGAGGACTTCATTTTTTCTATGTAACTAACTACTGAAGAAAGCCAAGTGCTGAGACCGGTCTAGTTTCAGTCTATTAAAACTATTTATTTATTTGATCCACTCGTGGTGCTGGCTTGTTTCTTCATATTTGTCATCCTACAAGAACTCCAAGAAGAACTAAACCCAAACATAAAACTACTGCTCAGTCTCAGCCTTACTACAGGATATGTGCCCAAAGAGTGGCATACAGCAACAGTGGTCCCTCTCCACAAAGGTGGTGCCTCAACAGATTCTGGAAACTATCCCCCCATAAGCCTGACTAGCTTGGTCTGCAAAGCTATGGAAAGGATCATCAAGGACCTCATAAATAAAGATATTGGGGACCTACAGACACTGGATCCTACCCAGTTCAGCTTTGTTAAGGGCAGATCCTGCCTCTTAAACCTGGTTGATTTCTTTGAAACAGTCACCAAGGCCATTCACAAGGGGAAGGTGGCCCACACAGCCTACCTGTCCTTGCAAAAGCCTTCAATACAATACCCCATTCAGGCATTATAGATAAGCTTGCCAGCTTAAATATAAACCCCTATGTCACTAGATGGGTTGCAAACTGGCTCAAGGACAGAACCCAAATGGTTAGAATTGCTGGAGCCATGTCTGACTCCAAACCAGTTACAAGTGGCGTCCCACAAGGCTCAGTCTTGGGACCTCTCTTGTTCGGTATATATTTCTCGGAGGTACAGGCTAACACGGAAGGACTGTGGCTGACCAAGTTCACAGATGACTGCAAACTGGGCGCCATAATCGACTCTCCAGCCGACACAAGCATCCTACAAAAGGGCCTCATAGAAACAGACAACTGGTGCCAGAGCCATGGCCTCAAGCTAAATGCCAAAAAGTGTATAGTCATCCCCTTTGGCAAAAACAAAGTGCCCACAAATTACCACATAGGTGGTAATCCATTAAGTACAGAAGAAGTAATTAGAGACCTGGGGACCCAAGTTGATAGCAATCTCTCATTTGACAACCACGTGGCCAAAGTGGTTAGAAAAACATTTTATATAGCCCACCTAATCATGAAGAGATTCACATCTAGATCAGGGGAGGTCATCGTGCCTCTTTACTCATCCCTCATCAGGCCCATAATTGAGTACAATGCCCCTTTTGGGATGTACCTTACCAGACACCTGCAGCAACTGGAAAGACCCCAAAAGTACCTCACCAAGAGGATCAAAGTGCTCATACAGATGCCATATGCTGCCCGGTTAAAGAAACTCCAGCTCTACTCAGTGGCATACCGCCTGCTCAGAGGCGATCTGTGCCTGACATATAAAGCCATGTCCAACCCGGAATTAATGGACATGCTGCACCTCAGAAAATCCAAATCCCATCGAGCTACGTGCTCGAGAGACTTGAACCTCAGCACTGAAATAAATAGGACATGCTGGAGGGACAGATTCATAACCCAGAGGCTCCCTTCACTCTGGAATAAAATCCCAGTCCAGGTTAGGCAGAGTCCCTCATTGACTCTCTTCAAGAGGAATCTTGATGAGTGGATGGGAGATAGTAGGTTTACCCCGGGTATCACTTCTGTGTCACTGTGAAACAGAGGCACAGTATACTAACCTCGAAAAAGGGCATAGCAAAATTAATTTAAAATGGGTGGCGAAAGCCAAACACACTATGGCTAGGCTTATAAATGCCCTAGGGCAGATAGCCTAGTATGAACCTATGAACCTATTAGCATCATCAAAGTTTGGAAGAGTAACCTTAAGGTGTAGTTCAGTTTGACAGTTCCTCAAAAAAAAAAAAAAAGGAAAAATTCTGGCCTTTTTCTTTCTTTTTTTTGTTATTGACATAGCTTGGGGTTGCTCTCTGCAAACTCAGATTTAGGATCATAAATGCTGACATTACCAACATTTTGACAAAGGCTGAATCCTGATTTTGTTGACTTTTTTGAGGAGCACGTCTTTCAGCCAATCGCTATTATTTAAGCACATGGCTGTCCCACAGAGGACAGGTTTGTGATCCTCTTTCAGCATTTTTTGATAGCCACTCTGTTCATTCCTGCCCATCCATTAATTCCTTCCTTTATCAACTCATAATCTCCAACAGCTACAACAAATGACCTGCAGAGGGTATTACAATATAAACTCTCCACTTGTCTAAGCAGTTTCACTGCAAGGAAATTGACAAATGGTTTGCCCACTTATTTTATTTCATTTTACCCAATGTCCATTCAACTGTTGTCTACAACTTGTCCAAATCATCATTCTTAGACATAAACGGCAATGCCAGCTCTATCATTGCATACAATATCATTCAGAAATGCCATAAATCTCTCCATGGCTTATCCTTCTTCCTGATGGTTCCTGCCTCTGACGACTCATCCTGTTCTGCTTTACTGACAAGTATTAATTCCAACAGTTTGGCTACCTCCTTGCCTAGGATTCTGGCACTGCTAAGCAGAGTCTAGCTCTTCATTTTTCATTTTCCCTCTCCTCCAGTTACCCTTATCCATATTTTCCTTAACACTGGCCGTATACTCCTTAACTCTGTCTTTCCTTTACTCTTACATATCATGCCTATCTCTTTCTTCCAAATCTTGACATGTTTTTTTTTCTATGCACTCCATTATTTTGTTTTCGCCACCCTATCCCTAGCTTCTTTGACATTTCTCACTTTTCCAAGATCCTTTCATTCTGCCTTATTGCCTCCACATCTCCCCAATCTTTCCTTAGCTTCGGTGGTTATTAATGCCCTCGATCTTCGTCTTCATTCTTGCCTAACTTCTTTCATTCAGTTTGTATTCACAGATCCCTCATGATAATGGCTATTCTTTCTTCCTCCTTCCATATTCCATTTCCAGTTACAACTTCATTCATTCTGATGCATCTCTCTGACAGACAGTGTTTCAGAAACATTGTCCCCAGGGGCTCAGAAGATGTCTGTGTTGGCTAAATAAACCCCCATTCTTCAAAACCCACTCAAATAATCCACTAATCCTTACTTCACTCCCTGAGGCAGAAGATAAGCTGCCTTATAACCTCCTTCCTGTTACTGTACACAAAGGGCCTCAGGCATGACACTCAGCATCACAAACCCCTGCATAAGGTTGCTACCCCCTTGGTTCTATCATCTTGCTTATAATGCCCTAGCTAAACCATTTCTTTTTACATGTACACATACATTTGAGTATAAACTACCATGTTTTTACTACTTGATCCATCCCAGTAAGGTTTAGGCTCACCACCATTTTCATGTCTGCCATATTTCTCTTCTCCCACCCCCTTCCCAAACGATTACCCCCTTGAAGAATCTTTTTTTTTCCATTCAGGCTAGGTCTGTCTGGCCATGTTACCTGTTATGTTTCTTGCATCCACTTGCCTCTCCATCGAGTTCTACTGCCTGCCATTTAGCTAAATGTCATTACCTTCTGTCACCTTCTGTTTCTGACATCACCCTCTCTTGTGCACTGTTGGAATCCCTTCTGCACATGACTCTGGTGTCACCTCCCCTTTTCTCTTTCTATTTTTACTTTACATACTCCATCCTGACTACCCTACTGCTGTTTGACAGGTTTTTGCTTTACCTACTAACAGTCCTCATCTCCGTGCTTTACTCAAATACATCTCCTGTGCCATGGCCCTTACCATGTAAAATAACGGGCATGCCAGTAGACGGGGGTAAATGCCCTGGAAGCAAAGTGTTAGGAGGTGCAATCAGCCTTCCAAGGCAGATCCTGATCACTTTAGTGCACACCAGCATATGTGGTCAATCCAGAGCACTGTAGAGCTCCCTGGGTAGTCTAAAGTGTAGCAGCTTTCAGCTACCTTGTCACACCCACTTGTTTCCTCAATATGCAAACTCCTATTTGCCTACATGAGATTCCACAGAAATATGCAATCTCTTTCCAAATCTCTAATATTAACTTATTCTTACTCTGCAGCAAATTTTCTCAGATTCTTTGACAGCTGTTGTGTCATTAAATGTGTGCTTAACTGCTATAAAGTTAAGCACCTTGTGCAAACACCACCAATTGCCACCTAACTCTGTTTCTGCCACTGTCCCATAACCAGTCATGCACATTTGTGTTTTCACGTAATGCCAGATTTAGGATGAAGCTCTATGGCCTTCTTGTTTTATTGTAATACATTCTTGATCATTATGTGAATTGTTAGTCGCGCTGCAGTTGTGCTTCTGCGACATTGTGCCTCATATTGTTATACAATGAACTTGCATTGAAATGTAAATTGTTCTTATTGTCTAAATAATTTTACTAAAACTGTACTCTATTTTTGAGGAGCTTTTCTCACAGGGCAAGACAATGTTAGCAGGAATTTTATAGCACTGTGATCTTCGCAAGAATAGACCAAGATCAGTTAGAGATGCTCAAAAAGATATGCTTAAATACAAAATACACCACAGGATTTAGAACTGTATAATTACTACTCAAATCTGTTCTCATCAGGGTTGCAAAGTGTATGAGAGATTCACAGAGTACTTTACTGCTATGATACAAAGTCACTGGCCTGTAGCGTGATACCATCTCACTGGCAATGAGGCAGCTAGGGGTGTGGCTAATGTAAATGAGTGAGGTGCTCTTCCATGGCAATTTCACTAACATAGGAATAGAATCAAAGAATAGCTCTACCTCACTATTAGTGCAGAGAAATGTGAAAATGCACACCATCCATATACTTCTATGGCAGAAGAGAGACTGTTAGCAATGCAGCAGGCAAGTATTGTGAAACCATCAATGAATGTGACTTTGTGTACACTCGCATGTATGTGTGAGGGTGTGTGAGTGCATATGTTTGTGTATGTGTGAGAGTGTGTGAATGTGTGTGTGTGTGTGTGTGTGTGTGTGTGTGTGTGTGTGTGTGTGTGTGTGTGTGTGTGTGTGTGTTTGTGTGTGTTTATGCGCGTGCATGTGTGTGTGTGTGTGTACGTTTGTCTATAGGGGCATGATTGCTGCTGCCTGGAAACATATGTGTATGAGTGTGCATGAAATTCAGTATGTGTGCATGTGTTAGCAGGTGCTTCTGCAATTGCTTTGTATGGATTAATAGGGGAACACTATTGTGACTAGGTCTACCAGCACCAGTGTTCAGTTCAGAGACATGATAATTACCTGTGAATGAGATACTGCTCTCAACCTCTTAGCACAAGCAATCTGGACAAAAACTAAAATACTGGGGACACATAGGTCCAACAATAGGATCAGATTTTAAGTATTGCCCTTATAAACTTAAAAAGTTGCTAGAATAACAGGATTTGTGTTAGCATGCATTTTTTGGAGGATATGACATCTGAAACTCAAAAATATCTCAAATACATCTCATTGTTTACTGACCTCAATCCTCAGTGACTTGCATAAAGCCACAAATTCTATGAGGAACAAACCCAAACTATGAGGCAAAAATCTGGACATTCTGCAACAATCTGCACACATGAGAGGCATGGCTGCTCTCTGTGTGGCTTCATCATGTATCACAGAATGTTACTACTGCTGCAGTACTGGAGAAAGGGGTTCTCCAAGACATCCCTGACTGTGACATTACTCTGAATTTCGGCCTCAGTCTTATTTTTCTTTTAAAGAAGAAATTAGTTATGTACACTGCTAATGTTCAAAGCTGGTAAAATAGTCCTTGGACAAGTAGGGAAATAAATGTTTGAGAGGACATATGAAGTGCAAAGAAAGAGTAAAATGTATAAAGTTTTGGTCAGCTTAGATAAAACTGTGCCATGTGTAACTGATACCATACTTATCAACAATACAAATAAGCAAGTGTTAACGTATCCATTTCAAGATTGTCCAAGGACTGAACTGGTTGCAGATTTGTTCCAATTAGGGAAGGGAGTTAGTTGGCCGTCGTTACAAATTTTCACCGTCTCCAATGAAGTGCGAACTCAAAGTTGGTATATATAATGGGGGGGGGGGGCAAAGCCCCCCACCTTAGTGAGTTTAAAATAATGTGTTGTTTGTTACAATTGTTCAGGTGGCCAAGTAGTTTCATTCCCAGGAAAACGTTTCCATGATGTAAACGTTCAATGAAAGGGTGTTCAGTGATTAGGGTTCAATGAATAGCCATTCACGGAATTAAGCTTTCGACAAAGTGATACAGACCCAGTAAAAGTCCATATTCTAGTCAGCTCTGTGGCATAGAAGAATATAGCCCTGACTATTTCCAGGTGACCCAGGTTCAATAACCGGAATGGGCATTTGAGGTGCTGGCTTGGGAGAAGCTGGTGGTCATCTGTGCGGAGAAAACAAAAGAAATTAACAAGTTCATATCCTTGGGACATGGGATACTTGATGTTGTCATATCTGACAGTGGTTTTACAATACAGAGGTCAGGAGTTCATAAGTTTTCAGACATATTGCATCCAATCTGCACAATCAACAAACAAAGAGAAAAGTGGCAAGAGCTATTCAAAGAATGAAGAATGTTATCATAAAGAGTTGTAAAAAACTTGAGGGCTGCGATCTTAATATTCAGCAATATAAGCATACTCCAGTTTAAAGCCTCTGTCTCTCGTCTTCTTAGCTCACAGCAGACCCACAAGTTCCATTTCTTTGCTCTGGGCAATTGGAAGATTAATCCTGGCTCCTCAATGGTCTCTTGGACCACATACCTAGTCAATTCCTATGGACCTACAAACCTTGGTTCAGTTACTTTAAGACCTTTAATATCTTAAACGTTATACCTGTGTGAAAGTAACTCAGTACCTTAATACAGGACAAAATGACTTTTTTATATTTACAAAAATGTTATGTGTGTGTGTAATATATAAAATATATCACTATCATCATCAGTAATTCTCATTTTCTCTTTTTCTCCTTTTTACATGGGGTTGGGGTATTGCACCAACTGTCAGTGCTGTCCATTCAGAGCCCCTCTCCCACCTTCTTCTCTCATGAATCTGTCCATCTCCTGGATGGATGTTCTCATCACCTCTTTCCTAATCCCTGCCTCTCTCAAATCTGCTTCACCAAACTGTCTTCTGCTTTCTTGCACATGTGACTGAACCACCATAATCTGTTCCCTTTGCCTGGGGCTACTATGACTTCTCTGGAAACTTTCATTTCTTCAACAGCCCAGTAGTGTGCATCCTACTGTCTGTCTCAGACACTTCAAGCACTGTATGCCCATCATCCCAAGCTTCCTGCCATGTGTCTGTATATATGAGTATGAATACATTCTCATGATGTGCCAACCTGTCCCACAACCATTACATTTTCATGTTAAAGTTATACTACAATGATGTGTGATGATTACCCAAACATTATTTGTAAGCTCTTGCCGTACCACAATCTGTACTGCTAGGTATCTCCCCGATACTGTTCCTTTCTCTTACTCAGTTTTGTAACGCTACTAAAAATCTTACTTAGAAATCTTACAGGTTTGCATTTGCTGCTTCCCCTGCAAATTTTGATAATAACTTTCTTTATGTGCACAACTTATAAGTAAAGGTATGGCATCCAGATCCAAGGAAATTACAGTCCCACTGTACTCAGTCCTTATTAGACCAATAATTGAGTACAAGATGCCATTTGACATGTATTTGACTAGGCAGATACAGCAGTTGGAGCAACCTCAGACGCTCCTCACAAAGAAAATACAGGAAGTAAACAACATGCCCTATGAGGATAGACTGAAACCCTATTCCTTTACTCTGTCTCCTACCAGCTATTAAGGGGTGATCTATGACTGACCTAAAAGGCACTCACAAATCCAGCCCTAATGGAGCTGCTACACATCCACATGTCAAATAGCACAAGGGTCACCCGATCTAGGGATCTAAACTTAGTCAGAGACTCAAATAAAACATGCAGGGGGCACAGATATGTGTCTCAGAGGTTGCCCCTTCTTTGCAACAGGCTTCCTATTCACATTAAGCAGAGCTCTTCCCTGGCCCTTTTCAAATGCAATTTGGATCAATGGATAGGGAATCGTAAATTCACATCTAGGGTAGCACCTATGTCCCTTATGGACAGGGACAATCTGTAACATACTCAAAGGCATAGGCACAAATCCATGCTATACTTTTGCCCCTAGGAACCATATATTGAGTAAAATTGGGTAATATTTGCTAAGCTTATAATGGCTCTTAAGCCATTAGCCTAGTAATATCCTACGAACCTATGAACCTATACGCATTCATTGTTTATTTCAGTATGTTCCTGCTTGTGATCATCTACCATGATGTCTCTCTGTATAAGCAGTAGTATAGCTAGGGTAGCGTGAGGGGGGAATTGACCTGGGAACAAAACATGGGGGGGTGCGTGTTCAGCTGATCCCAATCTCTCTTTAATGCAGTACTGGCTTTTAAAAGCCAGTATTGCATTTGTGGTCAGACTCAGACCTGAGTACTATAGCACCCTTTGTGTGGTCTAAATTGTAGCAACTGTTTTTTTTCTATTGTAGCATGCAGTTGCTGCAATTTAAAAGTAAAAAAGAATGTTTTGGGGTTTTTTTTGCTAAAACCTGAGCACTGTAAAGCTCCATGCTGGCAGGCAGGGTCTAAGCTGTAGCTCTTCAATGGATGAGCTGTGGGTTGTAGATCTAACTGTACTTAGCCAATTGCTTACAATGTAGTGTTCGGCTTATTACAGTGAAGTGCTAAAATGCGCTAACACTAAAAATTCATTGTAGAGGCATATCCTGCTTTTTCCAGAACACAGCTTTACATTTTTTGGTATAGATATTATACCTAAAGATGTAAGGGGTGGACCCTGGGAGGACTTAACTGAATTAAAGGAAATGGTTTGGCAAATCAAGTTAAATGCCTGTGCCCCCCTCCCCAGGTGTGAACAAACATATTCCAATTACCGGTATATTACATTTAACATCGTATAAGATTTAAGATTTAAGGAAGCAAATAGAAAAAAAGTAAACACAATTTTTAAATACATTTCCTAAATACATTTTTTAATAAGAGGTACTTTTTGTTTTGAATTAACATGAAGCGTTGTTATTGGATATTGGTTAATCATATGACATGCAGGCAGGAATTTTTAAAATGTGTAAAACTGTGTTTTTACAGATTTTGAGGAAGTCTATGACATAAGGAGACAAAAGTGTTTAATTCTGGTTTTATTCAATCTTGGTTTTATTTGTGGTAAATAAAACTGTTCTTTGTGGTGCTGACATGTCCGTATCCACCTCTTGCTTCGGTTTTTGTTATTGTTTTTATTTGTGATTTAGGGCCTGACTGATTCAGGTTTCTTAGGTTGTATGTGGGGGGGGGGGGTATACATCTTATTAATTTTGAGGTTAAAGGAAGTAAGAATATATTCATGTAAGCAACTGAACAGTTGAGATCCTAGAAGCTGTTCTGCTGTTTGGTTAAATGGGAGCCACTTTGCCTTTTTAGTGTTATATACCGGTATTTGTTTCACTGGGAATGTATAATAAATCTACATATTTTGTTTCCCAGTGTTTGAATAGTGGATTTTTTAGTAGAGGCTGCTGATATAAGAGGAAGGCTGAATTCAAGTTGAGGAATAAGAATGTTGCAGGTCTGGTGGAGTGTGACTGATGCAGTGATGTGTTTTAGCGAATGACTGACATTTGTCTGTCATCTCTTACTAGATCTGGAATTAAAATAATGCAAAAATTAATTTGCAATAAACGTTTCACTCAGTTTAGTGGAGATTAGAAGGCTTTTCATTTAAATGCCAGCTTCAATTCTACGGTGTAAATGGCTTTGTCTCTTTTCTGTCTTCATTTGTACTGTCCTCAGTACTAATTCTCTTAGAATTAATGCAATCAGACAACTACCATTCTCATGTTTTCTCTTCCTCAGGCAAATGTAAGTGCTGGAGTCTTCAAATCTTCAGATTTCATCAAAAAATAATTTGAGCATTTTATGTACTGAGCAGAAATCCCTGGCGTCTTGTATGGTTATCATTTTTAATACGAAATTCAAGACCACAGTCATGGCTGAACAGGTGTTCGTGGTTAAGTACCTGAAAAAAAACTTTAGCTGTAACTTTACAGAGGTAGCAGAGCTATGTAACATTACGATGGAGTGCAAAGTTTTTTAACAGTATTCAAGCCCAGGGGCTGTCAAGGAACACTCATTTGTTAAATGTGACATTATAAACATCATTCTCCTACAAGTTATCAAGTTTAGTCTTAAAAGAAGAGATCTTAACAGCTAACCTAATGTTAATTTATTCCATATTATACAATGGTAGCTTGTTATCATTTAATAATGTGCATGCTGATTGGTCAGTCCAACCAGTGTGCCCATTGTAGATTGAGCATATACCAACAGAAAAAAGTCTGGCCCCGTGGACTTTATTCTATTAATATATGTTACGGCTTTCTAGTTTTCTTGAGCTAAGAAGTAGAGAAGGACATATGGAGGGCAGAGAAAATACAAAGAAAATCAGGAACATTATGCAAAACTAGAGAAATGGACCTAATTTTCCTTGTATTTTTGCTAATGTCTGTCTCATTCCTCTAAACTGTCCAGATTTCACAGTTTTTTTTTTAAAAAAAAGAAGCAACTGAGACCTTCCTTTCTCTGCTGCTTGCTTTCCAAAGCAGTGATGTACCGCGTAAGTGTGGCTATGTAAATCCCATACGCATGTGCAGTATGTCAGCAACGTGGCAGAGTATGAAAACAATACAGAACACTGTGGTGCAATTATACAAAGACATTATTTATGAAAAGTAAGTAGCTTCTTAAATAATATCATTGTATAATAGCATAAGCAATGAGTGTGTGTGTGTGTGTGTGTGTGTGTGTGTGTGTGTGTGTGTGTGTGTGCCCTCATAATTAAATCACACAAACCATGGGTAAATCTTCAGTCTATCACACCTACTCATCGGTTATTGCTATATTACAGTGATGGCAACCATTAAAAGTTTACTGTGAAGACTCATTACGCTGTGGTATTTTGAGGTTGATTTTGTTATATCTATGAAATTGGGTGTTACATGATAAAGTTATATTAAATTTAGTCCATCACTGTAGATGTTATAAGCAATAATTACCTTATCCCTCATATAGTGATATTGAAGAGATAATAGTTTCACATCCCTACACTTACCACTGTAATTAATGTTTTTATAAATGAAATTTTTAAGTGCATTTTCTTTGTACTGATTCTAGTTTTTGCACTGAGACCTTCAGTAAAAACAGAAACTATTGTTGTATTCTAAAATGGGATTCAGATAAAATATTAAGTTGTTTTTGTCCCAGAGGGAAATTGATTTAAAAATGAATCTCATAAAGCTGAGGGCTTGATTTTTAATTGTAGTAACATGGCTGCCAAAAGACAGATTTGCTATAATTAGTATTCTCAAATCTTTATATACTCGAGTTTCAAGATGTGCAGTCCCATCAAGGAGAAGCTCTTGGTTAACTCCTAGGGCCTAAAATATATTACTTTGCATTTGTTTGGCCTAAATCTTAGAACTCTCCTTCTGGAGAGTAAGTATAATAAGGGTTAGGAGAGTGGTCTACTAGTTAAGGTGTTTGCCCTACAAACACAAGGTGCACGGTTTGAGTCTTACAAGGGATAATTGGCTAGGCTTAAAAAGGCTCGCAAGGGCAGTTAGCTTAGTACGAACCTGTGGCATTGTACAGATGTCCAATTAAGAATACTTTGATTGTTAAATAGTCAATATTACTCTATGTAAAACTGATTTTACAGTCACTTGCATATTTTGAGATCTAAAAACATCTGCTTGTGAGACAAATTGAAAAGACTAAATTCAAAAGACAAGGACTGTAAAGGAAACCCTGAGGTAGTCTAGCTTTCAATGACAAAACGTTAGAGCACATACCAAGTAAGGAGACACACTGAGTTCAGCCATTGAGCCAATTATTAACCCAGTTTACTAAACAGGGGTTAAAGATGCGATAAACAAGAGCAATGTTGATGGAATTGTGAGAAAGAGTATCAATGGTTTTGTACGATCTATGGACACAACTCTGACAGATAGTCCCAGGTCTACAGCCATGGCAACTTGATTGCAAAATTTGACGAGATTTGTCAAAGTTGATTTATCATGACTAAATCTATTTTGATGCGAATCGGTAAAAGCCATCATAATATGCTAGATTACGCATGAGGCCTAATAAGCCTTTTTCAAAACTTTTTCATAAAACTGGTGTTAAACCTATAGGCCTACAGCTAAAAATAACTGAGGTTTACCGATTTTTAATGACTGCAGAAATGAAAGATTACACATTCTTTTTAATAATTTGTCAAATATTTGATAATGTCACTGATAGCAGCTATGCATTCTGCAGGAATGTAATGTAATTCCATTGATATTTTGTACATGAGCTTTTTCAAAAACTTAATTATAAGTTACTTGCTAAATAATGGACATAGTGTGTTAGGAGAGGGTAGGCACAATAATTGAGTTGAATGTCTGACATTAAATGCAGAATCAACATTTGAAAAATAAACACTGACTTTGTTAACCATATCCTTAGGATTGGTGAATAATTTCTCTTAAATGATAATAGGTTTTTTATTTCATGGAACAATTAACATATTTGAAAAATATTTCTTTTTTTTAAGTGTATACGGCTAATTTAAGTGTATCACATTTTAATAACACAAAATACTTCTTATTCAACTGATTTATCTTTTTTTTCTTGTCTGAGAAGTTTTTTTTTTAATTTTTAATAGACACATTTTCTCCTGTATAGGTGTGATGAAAGGAGGTACTGCCAACACAGCTAGCTGGAATTTTGTAAATAATTATATGTTATATGTGAATATCAAAATGATTTATATAAGGGATGCTTATATGACAAATATATTAGAACTGTATGTCATGTGTATATCAAAACTGATTTGTACAGATGTTCGTGTTGAAAATGTATTTGTAAAGTGCTTGTGTTTGAAATGTATCCACAGTGTGCCCTACTGGAGAGAACAGAAATGTACGTGCACTATTGTAACTGTTTAAATGTATATGTTTTAATGGAGGAAACTAGCAACCAGGAGGTTAACCTCAGTCCAGCAAATTTTAAAATATATCTGAAATTAAATCACTTTATAGGCTCAGCCATATCTCACAGGTTTCAGTGCAGCCAGAGACACAAAGTATGTACTAGGAAGCTTTCTGTATTGTCTTTGGGATGAACTAATTACTACTCTGCAAGCATGGAGGGATGCAAATGTTTTTTGACTTCCAGCACCTGCCACAGATCTGAGCAAAAGCCCTTGTGTGTTTTACAGGTAGGAGCTAAATCCTGCTAGCTTCCAACAATGGGGTTTGCATGGGAACCAGAAGTCAGATGACCAGAAATGATGTAATTCTGGAAGCTATACTACAGTTAATATTTTAGATATTATTTTGAGAAGTCTCTTAGTGAGACTAAGCATTCTGTATTCTGTCTTGCCTGACAACAAGAAAGGCCATTCACCACATCATCTGCCTTGCTCTATTAAGTAGGGATTATCCTAAAGTCAGTTAGGAATATAGTAAAGCTTAATTTAGATACTGTGTTTCTTTATTTGTCTGCACCTGTCCTTCAATATTATTTTAAATATTTCCTGTGACTAGATTTCTGATGTCACTGTGAATATATACTTAGTATTTTCTTGTTCTTTTATTATTTACTATTAAATATATTTAAAACTTTCATTGTGGCTGATCTTTGTAGAGATATTTATGTTTTTAGAGTACTTGCATATTTATTTGGTGACACTGCATGGGACACTCCTAATAGCCTTGCTCTTGGTCAGACTACCATTTGTATTAATATGAATTTCACTCAGTGTATTGGGTACCCTTGTAAGTGCCTTAAAGTAGCTGGTGAGGGGTTCTGGTGACAGCGATAACTATCATATAGTCTGAGCAAGAGGGGGCATAACTAGTAAACCTGTGCCATCCTTTCCCAGGTGTGTGTGGGTGTTTGTGTTTGCAAATCAAATCTCAAAGAGTGTTTGTGTTAGCTACTTGGGCAGGTACACGAAGCACTGGTTGGACAGAGAGAGTGTTGGAGAACTTGGCTTAGAACCCTGGTTAAGGACTCAACTCTATAGCTGTGCCAGTGGGGAGTCTTATTGGGGATCTGGAGAAAGAGAGGCATCAGACCCAGACTGACTGTGTTCTCTGTGTGCTTTTAAGGGAAATTGTGCTTGATTGTGCTTGATGCAGAGAGCTGCATCTGGGGATATTGTGTGTGTGCACCTGTTATCCTCTCAGTGAACGTTCCCCACAGATGCCAGTGGTGAGGATTGAGGCTCTTTGATTACTGGTCCAGAGGTGGAGGGTCATCACAATACTTTACAAAGATTACAGTCCCACCAGAAAGAAGTCTTTCTAGGTTTTCTGTTTTACTGAGTGTAAGATGTGTCTTCCATGAAATCTTTTAAGATAGATTCAGGGATGAGTACCTATTGTCTTTTGGGCATAACTTAGTTGATCACATGACCTTATTAATGCAAGCATGTAACCCAGAAACATTTATAGTAATGAAGTTATATCTTTTAATAACTTGGATGGCTCAGTGGTGCAGCAGTAGCAATGTTGTCTCACAACAAGAAGTTCTCCGGTTCGATTCTCGGCTGAGGTATCTTCTGTTTACAGTCTGCATGTCCTCCCTGTGTTTGTGTGGGTTTCCTCTGGGAGCTCCAGTTTCCTCCCATCTTACAAAGACATGCATCTGGAGCCTTTCTCCCCGGGCCTCTGCTGAAAATTGGTTTTGTTTCAAGTCGGACTTTCCCGGTTAACAAATGTTAAATAAATAAATAAATGATTTGAGGTAAAGATTTATAACCAAAAGAAATAGCGAGTAACAAACAGTGGTTGTCAGAATTACCTAAGGATAAGTCAAAATTTACCGAGGAAACTTTGTGTTCACAGTTTGTTAAGACTAAATAAAACATTTTATCAGGAGTAGGAAACGGACTGACTGATATAAGTTCGGCGTTAAAATGAAGTGAAGGAAATCTTGTTCTGTTTTATGACAGTAACGACAAGTTCTCCAATTAATTCTTGGATAGTTAAAGTCTGCTACTGTAATGACATACTTATAGTGCAATTATAAGTTCAGAAACAAAATAACAGTAAATAGGTAGTCTGACACTTCAGTAATCACTGATATATCAATGTTCCTTGTTTTTTATATGAGAAAGTTTTAGATGTTTACTTCCACAGCTGGGAACATTACAGTAATAAAGGTTAACAGACTTGTATTAACATGGTATGCAGGTTGTTGCACTAACAGAAAAGCCATAAAAGTACTCAGAAATTATTAAATTGTAATGAAAACAAAGTCAGAAGTGTAACTTCTCTGGTGTAACCCATCATTACCAAATATACAGCCGCCTACAATAAAATCCTCCCAATAGGTTAGTAGTTTCATTTTATAAATAGCACGTAGTTGTCCTAACCAGTTCTTGAATAGAATTACTTTCATTTAAGAACAGTCATTCCACTTTGGAGCTCAGATAATTTCATGTAGAATAACACTGATTTTGTGTGATTCAAGTATTTCCAGCATTTCTAATTGCACATTTTCATGTAATTTAAAGGAGCTGACAGTAGATCTTTAGCTCCACAGTAAATCATAATGGTGTTACATTCAAAGTATCCAGAGAGTAAGTTTTGAGATAATTAAATGAAATATATAGTCAAATTAGAATCAGTAATGGATAACTTTCTTCTGATAGGAGGAATTATTTCATTACTTAATGTATTTTTTCAAACTATTATCATTAGGAACTGAGAGTAAAAATGATCTGTAATCTGCTAAAATATAATTCACATTAGGATGTTCTCACTTAACTGTGAAGATACAATATACATACATACACACACACACACACACACACACACACACACACACACACACACACACACACACACACACACACACACACACACACACACACACACACACACACACACACAAACACACACACACTCCACTACAGATTCAGCAGTGTCTTCCTCTGTTTTCTGAGGTCTTATTCTTGAGGTACATCTCTATGAATATGCATCCTGCAGAACAGTACCCCTACACCCCATGTAGGGTCCATCATTAGTGTGCATTATTTCTTCCTTCTATCAATGGCATCCCCCTCCCAATACTCTGTTTGCCTTTCATACTGCACTGGATTTTGTTTGGTTAATTTCAAGTCCATAGCATTTATTTTAATACTGAACAGTTCTCTTAGTAAGTCACTAATTTTCTTTTCTCCCAGTGGTGATTGTGGTGGGGAGCTAGCCACTTGTTTGAGCCAATAAGCATTTGGGGTGCATAGCAAGCCTTTTCAGCAGCAGAAGGAAAGGAAATTACCCCTCTGAAAGTCACTCGTAAGATATCAGATGCTGTCTGGGAGATGATGTCATTATTCGAATGTAAGCACAGAGCAGTGACCATCAATGGTCACACAAACTATGAGGTACAGAAACTCAGCATGCTGGAACCACAGTAGTGTCACAAGGATCTAAGGCCAAAGCATATTACAGGAAGCATGCTTAAGGAGTGTTTAAGACCAGTCATAGACTACAATGCCTCCTTTGGCATGTACCTGACCAGGAATACGCAGCAACTGTGACCTCAGAAGTTTCTTACAAAAAGAATACAAGGCATAAAAAACCTGCCTTATGCAGAGCACCTTAAAGTTCTTTTCCTCTACTCAGTCTCCTATACATTGCTGAGGGGGGATCTATGCCTGGCTTACAAGGCATCCACAAACCCCACACTTATGAATCTCTTCCATATTCGTAAGTCAAACAGTATGAGAAATAAAAGGTCTAAGGACCTGAATTTTGTCTGTGATTTAAACAAAACATGCTGGAGAGACAGATGTGTCCCAGAGACTGCCCCTTCTATGGAACAGGCTTCCCATCTAGGTGAAGCTGAGTTCATCTATTACCCAGGTTAACCACAACCTAGACCAGTGGATGGGGAATAGGAAATGTACACCTGGCCTGGCACCTGTGTCCCTTATGGAAAGTGGTAGCTTATAAATGCCTGACTGTCACTATAATACTTGGATACAGACATTATTCTTTCAGGAAAAGTTGGCTAGATTTAGAAAGGGCCCTGGGTCATTAGCCTAGTAACAATCTACGAATCTTGAATCTATAAGTAAGGAGAAGAAATCTTGAAGAAAGGAGAGAAATTAATTCTTTAGCAAGAGTGGTAGACTTCATAAGCAGACAGTAACCAGTTTAGCACGGGGAAAAATAATTTCATTTTTTTTTAAGAATGAGATAGGAAATATGAAAACTTGGAAAAAAATATAGCAGAGGAAGAAGTAATATATAATTTGCTATATGGTTCTGGGAAGAAGTAATATATAGATTACTATATGGTTCAGTGAATGGCAGACCTGGTGGTTAGGTGGCATGAATCTGTAAGTAACGCGGCTCCTTGCTTTTGTTCTGGAGGCTCCTGCTGTTAGTTTTCTATCACTACCCCTCTGGGTCTCACTCTAATTTAATTTGCCTCTCAATGGCCGTGTTCTCCAGCATTTCAGTGGATCACTTTGTTATATGTGACCTCCAAGTACCTCAACGATATAAACCACTTCCTAATGAAGCCATGGTTTCACACCACTTCAATGTATAATGTCAGGCATGCATCATCATGTTTGTGTTTGTGTGCGTGTGTTTATTTGTAACACAGAGATTCATTTGAAGCACATTCCTGTTTAGTATGTACCTGTGTGAGTTCAGTCCTTCAAAAACCTGTAAGACCTTCTCTTCGACATCTTCTTCAACTTTACCAGGTATAATCCTGAAGAAAGAAAAACAGAAGCATGTCTGTAAAAGCCGAATTGCTGGTTTGCTACATCAGAAGAAAATCACATCAGTAAACATAAGCAGCACACAACATTTGGTTCTTCTCTCCCTCTCTGTAGCCCTTCATTAGCTGGATGTGAGAAATCACAACACGAGTTCAAATGTCCTGAAATACCCTGACTACAGTCAGCCATACCCATTCAGATTAGTGTCTTGCCCGCTCCCCCCTCAAGTTTAGGACTACAGATTTTACATTTAATATGGATAGTGAGACTGAAAACATAATTATGGATAAGATTATTCATTTGTCTGCATTGACTCTCCCTCTGTATGTCTGTCTGTCCGACTGTCTCTCTTTCACGCTCTCTCAGTTTGCAGGTTTTTTTCCCATGTATAAGAGTTTTATTGAGTCATTCATTTCTAAGAGTCCTACTTTGTAGAAACAGAAGCTTGATAATCTGAAGAAGGATGTGGGAGTCAGATGAGAAATGGGAAGAATGTTGTTCTTAGTTAAGCACTAGCTGTATGATGAAAAGTACACATTAGGTTTGGGCTGACCCCTACAGTTGCCACAATATGCTCTTATCTTCATGTTTCGTCAACAGTACATTCCTAATTTTTCGCCCACAAAACTAGCTCCAAAGCCCAGTGCCAGGCTGTCTCCGTAGAAGTTTTTGGGCTGATGCAGACCTCTCCACTAGCAGTCACAGTCATCTACAGATGGAAGGTATGCAAACCAGCACTTAAGGATCTAAACCCTGTCTCTCTCATATCGTCAGTTACTGGCTGTATGTGGAAATGAGAAGATGGCTTTGTCGTCAGCTGATTCAATTTCATGAACTTTCCTACACTCGTACACATGGGACAGTCTAACAGAAATCAAGTTGTTTTGTCTTATTCAAGTAAGCATTATAATTTCATAAGATTTATAAGAACTTCAAGGCAATGGAGTCACATGGCCATTTACACCCTGCAAGTATTCACCCTTAGGCTGTACCCCCTTTCGCTAGAAGTATGAAGCTAGCCAACTCTGGGATGAATTTCTGGGTACTAATCCAATCATCAAGGTTCTGCCTAAAGAATGATTGTGTATTTCACTTCTTAATCTGCAGGGCTAATCTGTTTCATAGCTGGGGAGGTGCTTCATGATGATTATGTCTCTCCAACATGTTTTACTTATCAGCTGGTAAAGATTTAGGTCCTTCATTTGGTATTTATAGAAGTACTGTACTTGTGGAGATGCAACAGATCCAGGAGAACAGGGTCTCTAGTGGCATGGAAGGGAAGGCATAGCTCTCCCCTCAAGGGTGTGTAAGATACTGAATAAAGACATAGTGTTTCCAGTATCTCTTGGTAGATCTTAGTCTTTAACCCCATGATCCTCTTAGTTAGGAACTTCTGGGATCTTCTATGTTGTTTGATATGCCTGATAAGGTACAGTCCAAAGGGGGGTTTTGTCAATAACTGCTCTAATGAATTTTGGAAATAAGGGAAGATTTTCCCTTGGCAATTAGCTGCACTAAGTAGAAGGGTTTTCTGGCTAGTACCATCACAGGATGATCAGAATATAGAGAATTATCAAATGACGAGCCAAGATTTTGAACATTTTCATTTTGTACTCAGTTATTGTCTATGCCATATGTTGAAGGGAGGGGCTGTCTACCAAATGTGATAATATTGCCCTGTTTTGCATTTATTTTGAGCCCGTTTTTGGGGATCAGTTATTTATGTGTGTGTGCAATTTCTTGATGAAGGATTATTTAATCAGAGGGGGATTTAACAATAACTCCCACTTGGCAGTCAATTCCAAACCTATCTAACCAGAGATCTTGGTTTCTACTCCAAAGATGACAAAAGTGAATATCAAAAAGAAAGGTCTCAACACTTACGTTAAGTAGGAGTTTGTTATCTGCGAGCATACAACAGGCACTACATTGCCTGAGAATTCCAAGTGCTAAGAGGCAGGCAACAGAAAGGAGACAAGCAGGCTGACCTTCCAGTTTTGTCCAGTAATTCAGGAAATGTTAAGAAATACACATAATGAACTACATTTAGCTATATGCTGTAGTTTGCCAAGGGTTGTAGCTGCTAACATATGGATGGATTCACTGACTAAGTCAGAATAACTATATGTAATTATATCCACTACTTTAGGATGAGATGCAACTAAGTGAGTTATTTTCTGGATGAGCACAGTGGGTAACAAAGAATAAATATACATAGTTATATGCGCTGATTTGTGAGGGGTTGTCACCAAGTGGGTTATCACATGGATGGACTCATTCAGTAACACAGAATAAATATATGAAGTAAATGAGATGGTTAAAGGAGGAAAGCCCACTCTGAGCTATTAATATAAAATAAAGAATATTAGATTTATGGAGTAGTTGTGGCTTGTATTGCTCTGGGCAAACAAGGGGTACTTACTGGCTGTGATGGCAACTGTAAACTTATGAGCAGTGCAGAGCAGCTACTGGTTACTTGGAGGACTAGACAGTAATCCAAGACCACACAGCATCTCATTGCCCATCTATGGGCTGCTATGGACAGTTGGAAGTTCTGCTAATAACACTTGACTAAGCAAGGTCTGGGAGAAGGAGTAGATGTGAGCACATATGATGGTTAAGATGCCCCCTTCCGTACACACGTTACAGTGGCACAGCACAAAGAGTGCCAATGCACAAAACCTTCATAAAAAGTCTAATCTATAACAATAGAAAACAGCAAGAAAAAGCTCAACAGAGCACACCAACCAATAGCAATACAATTTCATCTCAGCAGAAAGCACAAACCTAGAAATAATCTGGTTTTGTCTTCTGCCACCAGAAAAGACTGGTAATTTAAATTCAAACCAAGGTCACTAATATCAGCCAGAAACAGCGCTTCTTTTATTCGTATACTCAATATTTAGCAAAATCAAGCAAAAATCACTTAGCCATGTGGTCTAGGATTTGGCAGGAGAGTCAGATCAACTTTAAACTGGTCACAATCTTGGCCTTTATTTATAATAATAGAAAACAGCAAGAAAAAAGGTGAATGATGTACAGCAACCAACAGCAGCACACTAGAATTTCACGTCAGTAGGAAACACATGCCTAGAACTAGTCTTCTTTTCTCTTCTTCCGCAAGATATTATCAGCAATTTAAATTCCAATCAAGGTCACAAAAATCAGCTGAAAATGGTGCGCTGCAGAATTACTAAGGACAGTATTAATCAAAACAAAGCAAAAGCTACTAAGCCCAAGTAACCTTGCCTTCGGTAGTAGAGTCAGATTCAGTATGAACAGGTCATATTCTACATCCTTTTTATAACAATGGAAAACAGCAAGAGAAGCCTATTAAAGCTCACCGACTAATAGCAATACATTAGCATTTATGTCTCTTGGTAAAGTATATTGTTATGTCTTAATTCCATCAGTTCCCTTCTCCCGCATTCTCCACTTCCATCCAGGTGTCTTCCCCATTTTTTATACAGGAAAAAAATCATAACTTGCATTGAAAAAGAGATGACTTTGATATTTTATATGTGTATTTCAGTGCTATTCTAACCTGAATTTCTTCAGAATGTCCCCAACACTCATCTTAATGTACACTACATTTGTTTTCACACGTTCACTGCCTGAATGTGTTGGAGGTAGCCTGAACTTCTGGATAAAAATATGAAAATACTTCTTATGCCCTCTACCAATCTCCCTCATTAAATTTTGGTCACTGATGAAGCACACAAAACCAAAACCTCCATATGCTGTCAATATTAGTTGTCCAGGTCTCTCTCTACTGTTTGAAGTCTATCTCAGATTATTCTGGGAGGAATGTCACCATTTCTTCTTAACACAGTAGGCACTATAAGAAAGCATTTTTCTGCCCATCACAAAAAATTTCCTCATCAGACTAGATTCAACAGTGCAATTCATCTCTAAATGGTACTTACTTATCCACTGGTGTGTATGGCAGAGTCGACAATTCATATTCCTGTGGGTTACAAAGGAAAACAAAAATGTGCATTAGGAGTACATTAAAACCAATTATGTATGTTTTCATGAAATTGTAGTAATAGTTATTAGACCTTCCACAATCCATACACTGATTCATTTTATCACCACATTCTAGTATTTAACAGTTTTACTTCTCTTTGGCTATTTCGGCGTGTAATATAGTGGACCCACTGTTTTTCATTTTTTTTCTACTAGTTTCACTTTTTGTTCAGAACTACCAAGCTAAGATAATTTGGGGCATCTGATGTTAGTGTGATGTCTCTGATATCATATCTGTACTGAGTTTACTGTGGGCACAAATAACAAAACCCCATCGAGGTGGTCCATCAACTACTATTCATTTTGCAAGTAATGTATTCTTGTTTTGAAAGAAATGCAGCCAATGACCATATGCACATTCAAGATAATTCGACTTCACTGCATGCAGATTGAAAAGCTATTCAAATATGACCTGTGGAAGGTCACTGCCTCTTCAAGTGATAGATGGCCAAAAAATGATCAATGAAACAAAATAACTAATGTGGTCTGGGGGCACGATCTTAAAGCTACTCAGTAAACTAAAGAGAATGCTGCACACTGATGACTATAGTGTAAAATGCTAGGAAGCCATCAAAAACAACAGAGGAAAGCATTTGTTATTAAGCTGTCACTTTATACAAGCATACACCTTCTCAGAGTAAGAGGTTTATAAAGAGCTCAATATTACAACTTTACACTATACACAAAAGGATAAGTCCAGTCAGCTCTAAATGTACAAGGAAGCTGTATTAAATCAGGCATATAGGCAGCTTACTTACAATTCATGAGCAGTTACAGAACACTTTTACTTTTGAAGTATTAATGTCAACAGGACAAGTGTTCAAAGTATTTATTTGACAGACGCCATGAAATTGGCATTTTCCTTAAGTGATAGTTAGTAAACCCTGAGTCATCTGACCTGCTCCTCAATCGAATCCTTGGTAATGCACTCAGGGATTGCCAGTCAGGTCTTGCTACCCTTTTAGCTGCTCACAACTAAAATTGGATTTTAGCTCTGGAACAACAATTGTTCAGAGACTGTATGGCTTGGAGAATGCACAAAATAAGAATACTACAATTCGCCTTTTTTTTTCTAATGCACATTAAAAAATTAGTACTTGGAAGATGAGAGTGGACTTTTGAGTAACTTTGACTGCAGGACTCTCCAAGAGGGTTCTCATGGTACTGTGAACTTGGTAAATAAAATAGCAAAACTGAAAAGCAGCCTGACAAAAAAAATCTTCTTTTGTGACTGAACTGTGTGACTGAACTGATTCACTGCATTGAAGAACTGCAATGACGGGAGTCAGGCATGTGATGGGAATTAAGGGAGGGACTAAACTGAAGAATTCTATGAACTGATTCACTGCATTGAAGAACTGCAATGACGGGAGTCAGGCATGTGATGGGAATTAAGGGAGGGACTAAACTGAAGAATTCTATGAACTGATTCACTGCATTGAAGAACTGCAATGACGGGAGTCAGGCATGTGATGGGAATTAAGGGAGGGACTAAACTGAAGAATTTTATGAACTGATTCACTGCATTGAAGAACTGCAATGACGGGAGTCAGGCATGTGATTGGAATTAAGGGAGGGACTAAACTGAAGAATTCTATGAACTGATTCACTGCATTGAAGAACTGCAATGACGGGAGTCAAGCATGTGATGGGAATTAAGGGAGGGACTAAACTGAAGAATTCTATGAACTGATTCACTGCATTGAAGAACTGCAATGACGGGAGTCAGGCATGTGATGGGAATTAAGGGAGGGACTAAACTGAAGAATTCTATGAACTGATTCACTGCATTGAAGAACTGCAATGACGGGAGTCAGGCATGTGATGGGAATTAAGGGAGGGACTAAACTGAAGAATTCTATGAATTGATTCACTGCATTGAAGAACTGCAATGACGGGGGTCAGGCATGTGATGGGAATTAAGGTTGGGACTAAACTGAAGAATTCTATGAACTGATTCACTGCATTGAAGAACTGCAATGACGGGAGTCAGGCATGTGATGGGAATTAAGGGAGGGACTAAACTGAAGAATTCTATGAACTGATTCACTGCATTGAAGAACTGCAATGACGGGAGTCAGGCATGTGATGGGAATTAAGGGAGGGACTAAACTGAAGAATTCTATGAACTGATTCACTGCATTGAAGAACTGCAATGACGGGAGTCAGGCATGTGATAGGAATTAAGGGAGGGACTAAACTGAAGAATTCCAAGTGTCGAGCTGTCGTAATGTCTATGGCATATAGGCCTACTAGTTACTGAAAATGGACCACTTCTTGCCAGATATTTTTTTTTTCTTCCCATTTAAAATGAGTTTACAGTATATGTTATAAAGTATATCAGAGTCTATTTGCAAATTAGCTCTTTCTTCAGGTAGCCTAGAGACATTACTGAGAAGGATGGAGTCCTCTGAAAATTGTATCAATATTGACATAACAGTGTTGTTCTTCCATTTCATTGTGGCTACAATATAGTGTTCTTCTGGACTCTGGTTCTCCCAGTACAAAAGATGCAGTAGTAAAATTGCCAGAGGACAGCTTAAGTAGCTATTTA